>NW_022990206.1:892869-1449673 GCF_902827175.1 Gymnodraco acuticeps | reverse complement strand
ATTCACATTTGCTAGACTTACTGTATCTACTGTATATGTACCCGAGTTTGGCTATGAAACTGTGAAATTAATTAAATAACCTTTATTTATTACTTTGACATGTGTGACCACCTCATATCGCTTGACACATAGGTTTTACCGACTTCAACACTTAACATTTGTCCTACAATCGAGAGGAAAACAAGTCAATATGACTAAGCAGTACTTGGATTTATCTAATTAGATGGTGGTCTATATACTCTTATGGTTTACTACCAGTTTTGAACGTTTTGAGAACCTTAATGGGATGTAAAGCAACAGGATCGTTATTTCAGACCAGTCACATCAATGGTACTGCAAAAGTCAAACATGCCTCTCCTCAGCTGCCTTGACTGGAGGAAAAACTTTTAAGACGTACATTTTCGTCATTGAATAAGGTTTAATTGTGCTGGCCAGCTACGACACAGAGAGACACTGCAACAGGGTGGAAAGGAGAGAGAGGGAGCAGGAGAGAGGGAAAGCAATAGAGGTGCGGGGTGTAGATTATAATAATAATACCAAATATTGTAAAACTAAAAGACACATATTGCCCTGCAGTTGAATCAGTTCCATCCTGCATGCAGACTATAAACAAATGTAATATGTTTAAGAGAAAAAGAGCTCTGACACACACACACCTGCTAACATATCACCTTTGAATCATACTGCTTCCACTCAGACTGAATGTGTAGCATCCACAGCTGCATGTCTGTGTGAGTGCTGCAATGACTGGCTTGTTTAGGGGTTCTTACCGCAACTGAAGCACCGACTACATCTCTCTGTCATTTCTTCATTGCTTTCTTTGTAACTGCTTCACATTCCTCTTCTCCTCTCGTTGTGGATCTCTTCAGATTCCTGATATATCGCTTCCCTAGCTCTCCTCTCTCCGTCACTAGAGATGAAGAGTAAATTGGCTCAGACTGAATCTCTCCGCTCTCCTCCCTCCAGTTAAAATGGAGATGAGGTGTGTTCTGCAGCAGAGCTTCTGTCCCTCTCATCTCTCCTCCTCTCTTTCTATTGCCTGCCTTACTCTCTCTCTTATTTCTTCCCCTGTTTCACAAAGCATTTGCGATAGTTACAGTGTGTGATTGTTCTGGATCCTGCTTGCAATTTTCTTTGTAGATTAAAGACTGGCTCACAATGCTAAGTCATAGATAGTTACATTGTCATAGAGGTTTGTGTTGCAATACCTCTAATGTTGATTGTCTCTTAATTCAACAATAGTGTGGTACTTTTTCAGAGCCCAAGCTGTATCTCATCTCGCCACCTGACAGATGTGTTGAGCCATTTCAATGTGGTATTTTCACAAGGATTGTTAAACATATACAGTGTATACATACTGTATACACATTGCTTAGCATTTCAGATTTTAATTGTGTATTTTGTGAGTTCAAATGTGTTTGTTAACTTAGACAACTTCAAGATTCAGACGCTTTTATTAAGCCTTATTCCAATTTCACTTTTAAAACCTATATTTTAAAACAATACAATACAGATAAGGAGAAACTGAATAGTATTTCATCCCCATTTAATCAGACTAGCAATCAACAATATTCAAAGAAGAGAAATACAAAAGAAGCTTACTCTAGGTACTGTTGGTGTACATTTATTTGTAGTTGTTTCTCTCAGTTTTCTGATTCCAACGCTCCACATTTTTGTCCTGAATGTCCCTCACACAGCGCCTGCAATGCCACACTGGCATGTGGTGGTAATTTATGTATAGGAAAAATTGAATTTAGTCTGGTTATCTATGCATATGTTAAATGGAACCCAGACTTTCTTCTGCAGGAAGCGGTTACACTACATTTTCAATAACTCCTCCGTAGCTCTGTTAAAGGAAGAACGTATAAGTCATTACTTTGACTTTTTATTGAAAAATGAACAAAGACAATACAGTGTGACAGTCCTAGAATGGAAGATAAAACTCTACTCTGCAGATTGCCTCCAGCCTGCAGTAATACAGCAGTCATTTGATATATTATACATTCAACATGGTAAGTATTCCCCTTGGGAAATAAATGAGCAGTATAAGACTATACGCTTTGTATAAAAAGTGTAAAAGACAGGTGGAGGCTGAAGTGGAGGAAAAACAGCACCTGCTGTTAAAGCAGAGAATACCGGGCAAATGTTTCATGAAAGTGGTAAATATGACTTGAAAACTTAATGCACATTACATTTAATGCAGTGAAATGCGATGATGGTTAATGTGGGCACTGGGCAGCGGATGTTGGTTTCACATTGGTCCCAAAATCAGTTTAGTTCAGCGTCGTGCTACCTGCCAGCAGTTCTCTACACAGAATCGAGTCCTGAGTTCTGAGTCTGACTCTTTTTTAAAGCGGCTAAAGGGTTTTTATAGGTATCAAATTACTACATGATATTTGAAAAGTGTTACATGTGACCTATCTCTTTACGTTCCCCCAGCATCTTCTAGCGCTTTTCAGCTGTTTCTGTTGGTTCACACTAACTAGATCATCAGCGTTGTTTCCAACCACAGAAGAAAGCTGAGTCCAGCAAAAAAAGTTCTTAACACCAAGTGTTTGCTGCCTGCCAGCACCAACTGCAGACAGAGTTAGTGACTGACTGGTAAACATAGTAATAAACAGTTTTTACCTGGAGGCATAAATAGACATCTGTTGGCAAAAAAGTTTCAAATTCAGTTTTGCTGCCTCCAAGTGGCCAAAAAAATCAGGTCTGTCATCTGCTTCAAGTGGTTGTGGAACCCAAATCAACCACATTATCTAAGATAACACTTAGCTGATTTTCTTTCAGCATAGCCCTACTCCTTAAGTTGTAGAAAAAAGCAGGATATTACTCAATCTTGATGCACGCAACATATTCTACCTGTAGTCACAAAAACGGTATGATCAGAGGGCACATGTCTTCCTTTATTGCCATCATCATAAAGATATATTTGTCCATTCATGGATCTGATATACATGTCACATCACATCTCGGGATCACCGGATATGCGTCTATAAAGATATTATGTATTGTGGGGAAAATGTGATCTTGCCACTCTAACTGTATAGCTTTTAGCAGCAATTACAAGTGTTATGGATTCATCCTTAACAGAAGGTATCTATGATATGCAATAAAAACCCAAAATGTTCATGAATATTTGATCATTTTATTACTTCTACCAGCCCGTTTGCCCAACTCTACTTTATTGATTGCAGCAAAGCATTCAACAGTGTTAAAATACAAAATGCAATACAGGTTTATTTGATGTGTCTTTAAAACGATTACATATTTAGTAAGTCTGAGGAGACATGAGATCCAGAGTCTTTACTGGGTCAAACAATACTGGCAGCTGTCAGAATCTGGCATGACGACATGCATTTTTAATTGAGGCACTTAGAGAACTTTTAAAATTAGGTGCTTGTGAAGAGACTCTAGACTAGAGAAACACAGCCTCTGGGCAGAAATAAAAAATATATACACCAGTGGTGATGTTGAATCACACAGAATCTAAGCATATCATCCACAGTATGAAAACAAAAGTGATTTGTGAGACCATGTTTGTGTGCTCATTTTTACTTGAGACAATTGTAAAATCAAGTCTAAACTGCAGTGAATCCCTCTTTCTCTGTGAAATACATCTCAAACTTACATTGAAGTAGTTTTGATACTTTAGCAACCATCAAATAGTGGAATAAAGTATATATTTTGCGATCATTGAATACTTTGGAACTCTGTTGATTCTTGTTTTATTGTATTCAATGCTTCGTTTTATGATCATTGACCGTTTGCTCTTGGAAAAAAAATTCAAACACACACTGTTTATGTTTTGACTGTAGAACATATTCACAGAGAGTAGCGGTGCAGAGGATATGTGTGTTTTCGTGTAGGCGTGTGGTAGCTGCAAGGCTAAAATAGTGGATACAGAGCAGCTACTGCAGAATATACTGTGAGACAAAAAAGCAAAACAAATAGAGAATGAACTAAAAAAACAGAGTAGTAAGTGAACAAAAAATGAATCATTTTTGCAGCTGGTGGTTTTACATTATTATGTATAAATGTGTATTTATGTGTGTATTTATGTGTATGTGTTTGTGTGAGAAACAGTTTGACTTGGCTCTCTAATAGCTTTCCTCTTCATTTGCTTGATTCATTCAGGAGCCACTACACAAAAGCACACACACCCACATGCCCGGCTGACTGAAAGGCAGCGAGGATAAGTGGTAGCTGGCTGAAAGGAAGGGAGAGAGAGGAGGTCGCCATAGCAACACTGTAGGGTTGTCGCTTTTATTGGAGAAAGAAAATCAGCTCTGCCTTATCCTCCTATCTCACTCTCCTCACTCTCTCAATTCTCCTTTCTATGTATCACCTTTCTCTTTCTCTGTGAGTTCATTTCATTTTTCACAAGCTGATTTCAGCAAACATCTATTGGAGACGTGAACATTCAAGTCACATCTGCTGTTAAATTATTTTTCTGAAAGTAGTTTCATTTTTGCAATTTGGGGAGTGATATAATATAGTTTATTATAATGCTGCACCTAGAATTTACTTTCATCAATGATTAAAGTCCAGGATGGTGTATTCAAATGACTTGGCCAGTCCACAACCTAAAGAGGTTCAGTTAAATATGATATGAAGCAGAGAAAAGCAGGAAATGTCCATATTTTATGGACTGAAACAGAAATGTTTCTGACATTTTGTATGAAAGATTACTCCAGTATCACATTATTTGTTATTTTTTATGATTAATTAACCAAATGTTTTTTTGAAGTGTAAATCTGTACAGAAAAATTCCTTCGGGTATGTCTCATATTAAAATAAGATGAGCTTATTTTTACTTATGAGGTCCTCTAGGCAAGGACAAATTGGATAGAAGTCCAATGACAACAGCAACCTTTAATTCATGATGTCCTCTGTCAACCAAAATTATAAGAATGTATCTATCGCAAAGGGCCTTGAAAACATGACTTGAAAACAAAGTGGTCTTATCTTGCCCCATCTAAGAGGTATGGGGTTGATCCAAGTCAAGGGGTAAATTGAGCCATCTAGGGGTGATTTGACAAATGTTTAGTTCAAACCCGAGTTGTTTGGTACAGGAGTGTTGTTTATGTCTGCTAATTCAAAAGTCAGTTCAAAGCATTTATTTAGAGTAAGGCCATGGATCTGGTCAGCTAGTTTTTTGATATGGTCTGCATGCTCCTTATTTCTCCTGTGTGAAGACCCTTTTTTTCTCTGCTGTTCCACTGTACCCTACTGTTTTCACTTCCTTTCCTCCTTCCTTGTTATGTATACGCAGGGTTGACATGTCAATATTTCTGTCTTTTTCCACTGCTCTGATGGATCTTCCAGCCTTGCCATCAGTGGCTGCTCTCTCCATCTCCTCAGTCTTTCTCTTGTACGTTCTTGGCATGTTAGCCTTTTCTACAATGTTTAAAACATAAAAAACACATCAGTTGTGTGAAACTAAATTGAAATACCATATACTAAAAATACTTAACTTAACTTCAGCGCCTCATGGGGGGTTAAGTTGAACTTCTGGCTCAATTACCCCACAACACTTTGTGGAAAATAACTGTCTAGTCAGTCATTTATGCTAATCTTTAGCTAAATGATTCACATGGTTTTACACCTTGCAACATACTTTTAGACCTGGATTCATTTGCATTGACACAAATGGGGCGAAGCCTGCGAGCTAGTTCAGGCAGTCAACTCGAGCACTTATGCTGCATTCATACATAACGCCCCTTGCCACTCTACAACCAACCAAACAGAGTCTCCTTAATAGGCCGCTCTATTTAACCTGCCAGATATCTCTGCTTTGCTTACTGCTGCTTTGCTGCAGCTACTCTACGTCGCTGTTGTTTGCCTGCCCCACCACCACCCCAGCTTCCACCTGTAGGCTTTGGGGGTTAGTTATTTAATCATCACTCATCGTGCTATGTATGTCTATGGAGTGATGAGACCCGAGCCTAGACGCCAAACTCAACTATGCTGCTTCTAATAAACATGTTAAAGAAACATGTGAGTTGTCTGACTGAACTGTATTATACCTGACAAGTTAAAATGTACTTTGACAAGCAAAACATGGTTTTATTGTGAACAAAACATTTGCCACTTTACCATGTGCTTCTAAATGTCACACCAAAATATAAATGATGGGTCCTTCCTGAATCTATGGTCACATGACAACAAATGTGCACAGTGCACATAAAAGGGGTGGGTCAATTTACCCATTGGCTCGTCTTACCTCACCCTCCCCTCGCCACAATGCAAATACAGAGACTGACAGTGCTCTGAAGTCATGTAAATGGGTTCAGCTGTCAGTGACTCAAGGACCCTAAATCTCATTCACGGATACAATTTGCCAATGTAATTCTTTGTTCCCCGTTCACCTGACAGAAGTAGGCAAATCTGCAAGTTTAGGAATGTGTGTGTGTGACTCATACATCAGATAAAAAAGCGTGCACGCATGCACTCACCGTGAGGTACACACATCTGCCATGCCATGCATGATAGCACATAATGGCATGATATGTTGTGAAATGTTGGTGTGCTAAATCATTCATGGCGCAGTATCCCTTCCTGTCCCCAGCATGGCACTATGAATTCTGTTTGCATGTGGTACAGAAGTACAGACAAGATTCACCTCCCACATGACAACCGCTAACTTGTATGTGAGTTTGTGAGAGTGTGTGCACATAGAAACACGTCAGATAAGGAAATTATATTGAGAATTTGCTGCCATCGGTGACAAGCCGAGCTGTATCTAAAGCAAGTGGTTGTTGAGTCGCCTGTGAGGGGGGGGAGGTAGAGGAGCGAGGGAAAGAGCAGAGGGTACAGAGGAAAGGGAACTGAACACTGAGTGCTACTACAGGTTGCACGGTATTTACATTTTGATCATGTTCTTTTACAACGAGTGCAAAGGGACTCACACATAGGCCTACAGTGAATGCTTTTTGACATAATTGTGGCCATAAAGAGAAAACAATGGAGCCTGTTTATATCTTAAATATACATCTTGAGGAAGTTCACACAGGTTCAAGGTGTTTTCTAATGAACAAATTATTAAACCTTCTCGCCTGCAGGGACGACCTGCCGCACAGACAATGAATGTTCCATTATTCTTAGTTTGTCGTTTTACAAAAAGCCAGATGGGTCAGTGGCCTCTTCCTGTTTTCCAAAGACAACGTGATTAACCACGATTATCATAATTTCAATGTGTCACATGTCAATTACTAGCGCAGTGTGTGTGTGTGTGTGTCTGTGTGGTGTGTGTGTGTGTGTGTGTGTGTGGTAATGTGTGTGTGTGTGTGGTTTGCGTGTGTTTGCATGGGAAATGGCAACAGGGTCTGTGTTGATCAGCCAGTTCTCTTTACATGGTTGCCATGGTAATAGAAGTTTGGTTTGTGGGTTCAGCAAGTGCAATTTATCTCTGTGAAAAAAAAAATCTGTTGTGTTACAGGTGTTATGACCCGTACCTGCTTGCAGCACATGAAGTACATGCACAGTTTTGAACCTTTTGGAGAGAGGATGAGATCACTGAGAGGGAACTAAACTGATCAAGAATAACTAGTCTCTCAATCTTGAACCATTTTATACAAAATGGACCGCAGTGGACTCCGCACAGCTTGTTGACTCTCTCTGGTGGAGAGATTTGGAAGTGTGTCCGACCACCCTGGTCTTATAATTACACAGCAATCATACCACGTACCTTGTTTAAGTCTGTTCTATTATCATCATTTCTGATATTGTCCAACATTAACTTAATACTTATCTCTCCAATGCATTCAATCTTAGGGGACATTTTTAAGTTCCAATATATGAAAACTGAAATCCTACAAAATGTGTAACAAAAACATACTTTTTTAAATGCTTAAATTGACCTCAAAATACAATCCCATTTAATATTATGATGCAGCAGTGAGGCAATTACACAACAGAGTTTACAATATACTGTAGACTTGACTATGGTTTGGGTGAATGGCAGTATGCTGAACTCTCATGCAATGGTTGGTATTTTCCCCCACTCTAATTATCATTTTCTTTACACTGTTTTGGGGAAGGGTTAACACATTGCAGCTGACACTCAAATGTATATTTATAGAAAACAAACGATTGAAATGCAGGAACTGGCTGTTTGCAGGTGAGTGTGTGTTGATTGGAAATTGCCTTTTATGGCATAGGGAAACCTATAATATATCAATCCAACCAGTGGCTCAGTCTTGAGGGTAGCCTATGTCTTGTGTTATGTCTTGTTTAGTGCTAATATAAAATGAAAGCTTGATAATATTACAAACTGGAAATAGTGAACAAATATTAATAGCTACCAAACATTAGTATGTTAACGTTGTCACTGATGTCATTGTTACTGCATGCTGACATTAGCATTTACTTCAACATGAAAGGTCTTAATGTGATTTAACTTAGGGTTGTAGGTTAGTTTAAAAATCAAGCATCCAAAGACCCAGACAGTATACACACCACTGAGATACATATCATATTTCATATATTATGTGAAAACATGAATAAAACTACACATCTTCAGATGTTATACAATACTAAGTGTCCTACACTAATAATACAAAAGTTATTATGGCATTGTAATGCGTGTGGTTATTTATAACATCTTCAGAAGAAACTACCTTTCCAACTCCTCACCAGTTGATGTTACAAGGTCTATACAGGTTCATGGTACAATGCATAAGCTTCAATCAAGAGACTGAAACTGTATTTTTCATTACCGTTCTGTTTTGAATTTCACAATTAAGTTAATAGTAATATTATGTTTGAATATTATTATGTTTTATTAAACTAGACCACTGGGTCATGTTTAAGACCATCGTTTCTGTTGGTTTGGTGTTACAAATATCAACAAAATATTATGTGGATAACAAAATCATCCGTCATAAACCTAACTGGAAACAGCAGTATATGTATTGTGTTAACACTGTAAACTTGACAGTTTTAAAAACCCGCACCACCTAGTGGTTAAAGCATGTTAATTGCATTTTTTTGTTGAATATGTTATATTTGATGAACAAATTTAAATATTAAGAGTACATACATACAAAAAAAGGAAGAAAAGTAGAAGGTCATGATAGAAATATGAAATAGAAAATAGCAAGAAGATACTGTAGTGATCTCTACAATAAACAGTTTAGTGCAGGACTCAAAGGATATTAACAGGAGGATGTGCAAAACAGACAAACTAATAAGGCTTTATTAAACATTAAAGAATACTTTAAAGCCCCGAGCCTGTTTTTTTCCAACCCAGTCTCATGGCATTCGTGTTCACCAACACGATGTGAATCTATTGATGTCGTGTTTCACCAACACGATTTCCCCTTTATTTATCGGTTGCACAGCACGATTTTAAAAGCAATGTATTTCTACTGGTAATGGTGTTTCGTGCCGCAGCACGTCTTTTCTCCGGTCGGGTCGTGGAAGACCGGAAGCTGTGTGGTTCATAAAAACATGTTCTTAACTCAATATCAAGCCACAATTATTGCTTTTATTTTAAATCATATCATTTTCGGACTTTGTTGCCGTCTGTGAGGAAAATAAATGGGGCTCAGAGCCTCAGAAAAATAACTGAAATCTGTATTTTTTCAATCTTTTTTCCTTCTAATTTGTTATTCTTTTCAAAATAACACACTGTATTTACTCACCAATAACACGACAAATTATCCTTGCTTTATTTATTGGTTTAATTCCATAATCTCGAGCTTGTTTGGCCTCCGTCAGGAACTGAATTTCAAAATAAAAATAACCGGAAACAGACGTAGGCCTCTAGAGAGGTTTCTCAATACTCAAATTTCCCCTCCTCGACTCCTACCCTCGACTCCCCTCCTCGAGACTTGGTGCCGCCCACAGGAGATGCGAGCGGAGAACTGAGGAGGGGAACCGAGGAGAGAGGAGTGGAAGCAGCAGGCGGTTAGAGAAATTATAACTCCTCTCCTCTGAGCGGTCATTTTTAAGAGACGTCGGACGACAGGAGCCATCAGACAGAGGTCTGATGGACAGATGTGTTCATGATTACTTATATATTTACTTGTAATTCATTCACAGTATAATGAGACAATAACAGGCTACAGATGCGGACATATACACACACACATATATTTATATAATATATCAATTTCAGAATCAAACAAGTATGAGAGGAGCACTCTCATAATAACAAATCAGAGACTGGATATACCCCCCACCACTCTCTCTGGTCGCTGAATGGGGAATTGAAATTACGGGGCCAAAAGTTGTACAAGTATTAAAAAGTAAGCATAGGGACACCAAACTAACTGAGACCCGTCTGTCCGCCGCATCTACACACTGTACAACACACACCTACACACTGTACCACACACACACCTACACACTGTACAGACACACACACACACACACACACCACACACACACACACACACACACACACACACACACACACACACACACACACACACACACACACCTACACACTGTACACACACACCTACACACTGTACCACACACACCTACTGCTCCTAAAGCATAATCAGGCTACAGCCGTTGTGTAGTTTATTATGTGAAGCACTAAATGGTCTTCGAAAAATATCGACTCTTTGTTTGTAGATATACTAAACTACAGCATACAAATACAGAAAGTAATGTAGGCCTGTTATACTGAGTGATATATATTTTACACACTGCTCTGCTTTCTGCACGGACCTCACAGCTGTTCTCACTGTAAACATCGCGTTGCGATGAAAGCAGTTACTAATATAATATCCAAGGGATGCATGCAGAGCTGTCATTGGCTGAGATAAGTCCGGCCGTGCGTCACGCCTCCACCGTTCGCGGAAATGCATCCATGGAGGAGCCGTGGAGGATGCATCAGTAGCCTCATCCCAATACCCCTCCTCGACTCCTCTCTTCCCCTCCTCCGGGACTTGACCCGGAAATCGATCAAGACACGCCATTTTGAAGGACGTCCCAATAGCTGAAATGCACACGGAGGAGTCGAGGGAGGGGTGAGGGAGGAGGGGTGCGGGAGGAGACGAAAGGGAGGATACCATGGATGTATAATAAGAACTGGATACAGCGTGGGAGGCGGGGGCCCTCATTCATTCCTATGAGAGTTGCTCATTGGCGCATGATGATAAAATGGCCCAACTTTTGAGAGAGTGAAACGTCACAAGCCTCATCCCAATACCCCTCCTCGACTCCTCCTTTCCCTCACTCGCGTCCCTTCCTTGCATCTTAGCTCCGCCTCCGTAAGATGCGAGCGAGAGACAGGAGGAGGTGACGTGAGGACAGAGGAGTCCTCAGGTATAGAGAGGCGAAGTCCCTCCCCTTCCGAAAGCCTCCATGGGACCCCGGAAGCGGAAAATTATACATTGAAGTCAATGGAGAGAGAAAGGTTATCTTTTGATCCCGTTTCAATTGTGCCACGAATGACACATATGATGTTTGTCAATTTAAAAAGAACATTTTGCAATTCAAAAAAAATAAAATGTGTCGTAAAACTGTGAAGTTACACAGTTTTTCGTGTGAAACCGCTCAGTGAACTACAGGTCTCTCGTCTCGCACAATACGCGTCACCAACATAAAGATGGCCGTCACGTTAGCACATTTCACCACATTCTTTCAGAATGAGAATACAAGTATTTTACGAGGTGAAAAATCACTACAAGTCTGGGCACGTTGAGAGCTGTACCTATATGAAAGGGGAGTTAGTCGGTTTCTGTAAGAGCCAGCATGCGGGACCGGCTTTACAAAGGTTTCGGTGAGTAATATGAGTGCAATGTGTAACGTTAATGTCAGCTAGCTAACATTAGCTAACAAGGTACAGTAACGTGTTTTGTTTTACAACTAGTTTTCTCCTTAAGAACTTCGTGGTCTCTGTGTATGCTGTGGATAACATTAGTGTTCACAAGAACAAGGTACACTCCCGTGTTTTGTTTAGTTGCTCTTCAGATTGAAGCGGCCAGTTTTATATCGACTATACTGTATGTGTGATCTCCTTTTTCTCGTTGTGTCATTTGAGTTTATTTGCTGTGTGTCGATTCAAGGATTTTGGTTATCTAGGCACAGTTGTGTGTGACTCCCTCTGGTACACCGGTATGTGTTTTCCTAATGTAGAGAGCATTGATTAATTAATAAACTACACACTGAGTCTAGATCCTGACCAAATCCTTTTTTATTGTTGATCAAATGTTTTTCAAAAATGTATTCATACACATTTAGAAAAATACAATGTACAAATCACAACCAATACAACACAAATTACAAAAAATACAGAAAAAACAAACAATAACAACAGACAAGAGGACAAAACTATGGAAAAATAAACCCTCCCACCCCCAGATCCGGACCATCCTTGTATTATTGCTCATTCAATCTATTATAGCATGCTAACAAATGGTACTTACTTTATTTTTACAGATCTGCATGGGAGACGATGGCGCAATGCAGAGCGCTGTCTGTGATTGTGCACAGGAGATGTACAAATGCAGCCACGCTGCAGCATTGGCAATATTTTCCATGTGGCAGATCAGCTCCACAGATGTTGAGTGCCAGTGGAGGAAGCCTGGCACTTCCAAAGTAGTCCAGCCGGTGTCTCAACTTTACCAACAGCGAGAGGAGACATACAACCCACTGGCCAGAGACATCGCCAACTGTCAACTGGGGGGTTGTAAACGAGGCCGAAGGGGTGAAGGCTTTTGTGGAGGCATCAAGTGACAGTGTTCGAATCGAGTCTGGTCTCTTTGTGAGTGAGTCGGGTGTTTTGGGAGCATCACCCGATGGACTTGTGCAGCCATCTGCCCTGCTGGAGGTGAAGTGTCCACACAGCCAGAGGAACATGACCATCGCGGAGGCAGTTTAGTTACCATCCTTCTGTCTCCGTGAGGAGGGTGGGTCATATATTCTCAAGGAGAATCACCCATACTGGCACCAGGTCCAAGGGCAGCTGCACATCACAGACCGGAGTCTCTGCTACTTTGTTGTGTGGACCACGAAGGAGGCGATCATCATCCCCATCCCCAAAGACCCTTCATGGCATGGAAATCTCCTCCTCCTGGAACAATTCTACACCCAGCATATGCTCCCTGTGTTGGCCAGTAGAGAGGAGGACATTTCAATAAACATACTCTTAACACCCTCGGACTCTGCGTTGTGTTTCGTATGTGTGATGGGGTGTTATGCAGAGGGGAGGAAAACGACACAGCAGATTGGGATTGTGGTGGAGATGCTGAGCAGTTATTTAATTGTTGCATGTAATTATTATTATACTGTGTGCTTCTTAGTTATTCCATCTTTTGCTGTAACATGGATCTGTATGTAACTCTATATTTACTTGTTATCTACCACACTTCCTTCTACATCATACACCATCATTATACATGATGGTGTATATAGGATATATATATTTGTATACATATCTGTAAATTGTATAATTTTATTTAAACGTCTTTTTGATCTCTCAAACTGAGTAAGATTGACAATAAAGTTGACTTTGAAAAATATATATATTCTTTATGAAAATAGTTGACTGTTGTCAAATGAATCCAAATGAAACGTTGGACTGAACTACAACTACGCCTTTAAATCTCTACGGACTGTTTTTCAGTGGGATGGCAAGTTCCTATCTTTAAACATTTATTAGTTTTTCTCAGAACAGATTTGATTTTATGAAGTTAATTTAACTTTGCCGAAGGTCAGGTCTTTGTAAGGTCATCATTAAAAGGTACAATCAATTTGTTTAGGGTTGACTAAAATAATGAAAAACATTCATTTGGATAATTTACTGACAGAATAAGAAACTCAATGATGCTCTACTCACCTGTTCCCTTTTTATAAAGTGAAACAGTTGAAACGATAGATTTTAGTAAACTTAAAAACAACCTTCTCCAAAAGCTATCAAGGAATATACCGAATACTTGTTTTAGAACTTTATTACATATTTTTATATAAATAGTTTGAATGATCCATAATTGACAGAAGCTTGTGTTTACACTGACCTGTTACTCATATATTAATGTCTTTGTAACTTCAGTAAACCACTACCTCACTAATTTCTTTCATTCATCACGGTTCAGTAAACTAAGTGATACATGAAACAGTTTAATCATTATAATAACGTAGGATTGCAACTCTTTGAAAATGTAGGTGGCTCTTAAAAGAGCTGTTGTGTTTGGGTGTGCTGGTCTCAGGTCAGTCTAAGCCCTCTCTCCGCGGATGCGGCGGGCCAGCTGGATGTCCTTGGGAATGATGGGGACCCTCTTTGCTTGGTTCATCTTACTGGGGGGGCAGCTACATGGATGTCGGTGCAGTCCACAATCATTGCGCAGTTGAAGGCAGAATGAATTTATTATTGACTCCGAATGAAGCACAACTTCATGTCATACAATACAATGACTTTATTTGTAATTGTGTAAAAAAATATGAGCATTGATTAGCAAGCAGGACCTGCAGGAACAGAGAATGGTGATGGAGCTGGGAAGAGAGAAGAATAAAGAAAACATATCAACTTTATTATCGGATATTAAAAATTCAATTTCAAAACAAGTTGCCGCTCCTACAGTTTTCTAGTATGTAAAGATGATTTCACATGACCTATGCAACATATCACACTCAATACATGTGTGTCTCTGGGGGGTGCATTGTGCCTTTGATGTATATAAATAATATACCATAACCAAATACTATTACGTACAGTGGAAATCAGGTTGCCAGAGCAGGTCAGTGTGCATGTTCCTCAGCGTCTCAGCAGTTACAGGTGTGGTAAAGAAAATAAAAGAGAAAAAGGTCAGTAACAACACTTTAAAGTAACAACACTTTGAATAATGATCTCTTCAAACAATTTTCTCTCAATAAGCACACAACGACTGTCTTTCCAACAAACAGATTGTCATCACAATGAAACACGTCCAGAAGAATGTCATGCAAAGCTCCATGCCTGCCTTCGACTCTCCCTGAACTGCTTCCTTAGCACCCGGTGGAGGGCGCAGTAGGCTACTCTTCAAAAGTTTCACGAAATACTTACCATCATGTTTGGTTACTGTTTAACATTTTGGTTTACTTCATGTAATAAAATAATAACTTCATGGTAAGGCTACTAAAAATGACAAGGCTAAGTAATGTAATGCTAACTAACGTGCTCGCTACTCGTCGCTACTAGCTAGGTAGCTAACTTGACTATGTTCCATGCACAACATGTATATTACCTATGATATTACCTGATATGTCTGATCCAGCGACTCCTGGTCCTTTCATCAGACGGGAATCGATAGAAGGAGCAAGTGGTATGATCACTTTTATGACTACAACCTGGTACAAAGCACACAGGCATCTTGTAAAAGTGAATTTATTTTTAGCGATCTATCATTTATTGGAGGGAATAAATCAGTTATGAGATCTTCTTCTTCTTCGCTTTAATTACGAGTCTTATTATAAATCACCGAGCATGCCTGTGACATCACTTACGCGACCCAGAATGGGATTTGGGATTTGTAGTCTTTGTAGTAGCGTATTTTTCATAGTATTATATTTCAGCAGTTTTACGACAAAATGTGACTTTTTTTACATGGAAATGATTGTTTAAGATTGACAAACATCATATGTGTAGTTCGTGGCACAATTCAAACGGGATCAAAAGATACGTGTTCTCTCTCCATTGAATTCAATGTAAATTTTTCGCTTCCGGGGTCCCATGGTCCGGAAGTAGATGGGCGTGACTTCGCCTCTCCATTCATTGGGATGTCCTCGTTCACTCAAACGTCACTCTTAAACGACGTCTGTTAATGATGACATGTGCACAGCTGTATCCCCTCTCATCGGGCTTAACTGAATAACCCCTTAGGACCGGCCCATTTGTTGTTAAATATTTATTTAAATGAATGAATCTTTCTCTTGTTAGTCAAGGAATTCAATGTATGATGGTTGGTCCTGCTTTTGTGTTCGTTTTAGTGTAAAATGTATGCCTACATTTAAATAAAAATATAATGATAGTAATGTGAAAGCCTTTTAGAAATGCATTGCACATAATAATTCCCACGGAGCTGTGAGCACTTAGACATGTATGTGACGCTTTTCCACTCATCTTCCAGTTGTTGGTTTTCCTCTGTTGAAATGGATCAGCTGTGAAGGTGGGGGCGGGGCTGTTATACGCGAGTAGTGAAAACACTTCCGCGTAGTCTGCTCTCGTGTATCCCAAGCCCCCAGGAAGTGCGCCGGAGTCTGATGAGAATATTCGTTGTGGCCAAACGGCGGTACTACAATTACACGTTATGGATTAGGGTCAGGTGCTTGGACTCAAGCCAGGGCTGCTTCTCAGGTCGACTATTTTCATTTCCTCGCTCCTCGGTCTCACCGGAAGTTGATTTGCCTGCGCCATCTTGAGTACCGTCCCATGGCTCTTATTTCTGCCGGAGGACCGAGGATCGAGGAGCGAGGAGCGATCATGGAGGAGCGATAACCGAGGAACCACCAGACCATCCTCCGATGAAATCCTCAGATACTCACCCCGCCCCCTTACTGTGTATCGCTCACTGATTGGACGAGGCAGTGCATGCACTGATCTGATGCTTTTTGACATGAGAGCAGAGTGAAGAAAATACATGAACCTCACGGGAGTCACTCCTCAGTTTATACCGTGTTTTGTTTCAATTAATGTATCATTTAGTTACAAATATGTGATATATCTGAACAACAAAGTGGTCAAAAATCATTTAATTCATTTTTTGGAAACATTTTCATGATCGCTTTTTTCGTTTTACATTTTCATTTATTGTCATTTCCATTCAGTCAGTCATTAAGTGCAATTAAAATGTTAATGTGCTACATATCCAAACAAACAAACAAAGTGTGCAATCCAATGAATCTAACTGGGTTTTGATAGATAACATATCTCTTTTTCTTCTCTCAATTATTTTATTTCTATTGTGCACTCTAATCAATATTAATCAAACTATTGTTCGTTTATACATTTTAAGAATGGCGTTTATCTTTTTTGACAATGAGTTCTTATTTTATTTTATTTATTGGGATCTACAACAGATGATACAAATGTTTGTGTCAGTAAATGTGTACTAACAGAGGCGGGGGTGTGTGGAAATAACGGGGACAGAGCTGCTGTCAGACGATCAGCTGTGCAGCGTCATCACAAACGGACGTCGCTTCACGTGACGCTCCGGAGGAAAGGACGTCCCATTGCTCTTAAAACTCATTTCCCTGCTTCTCGTGGTTTCCTTGCGTCCCTCCATGCTTCCCTGGTGGGAGGGACTAAACGCAGGGAAACTACGCAAGTGAGGGAAGCAAGGATTTCATTTAATCGACCTGAGCCCAGGTCTCAACTTCATCTCCATCTTGGTTGTTGTTCTCATAGCCCCATGATGTACTGTGGGCATTGAAGTCGCCGATGCTGATATGGAATCTCCTCTTGCATCTTTCTGGTAGTTCTGTGTACAGAAAAGGGATTGTGGGTGGTTTGTAGACTGATGTGACAGAGATATTTGGGAGGGCAACTGTGATGGTTTCCATGTTTCCTTCCGTAGTGTGGGTCCAGACTTCCTCAATCTTGAGGTTTGGTCTGCTGAAAACAGCTGATCCATACTGTCTGTGTCGGGTCTCAGCGGCCAGTTTCATTCCAGGGATGTAGGTCGGTGTTGTGCAGGGCCGATGTGGGTTTCCTGCATGCAGAGTATGTCAAAACGAATGGCCATCGTTGCCAGTATCTCTGCCTTGCATCCGGAGAAACCTTTGATGTTGATTGAGACAATTGACAGTGCGGGTCCAGAGAGGGGCAGGTATCTGTGACGCTGTCGAGATCCGGCAGGCATCTTCATCAATTTGATTGCGTAGGTAAGTATACAGAGATTGGCCTACTGGCAGTATCAGATTATATCCTCTTGGATGTATATCTCATTCAACCAGCATTTCCCAGGCTGCACCACAGGGTGGTTTCTGTAAGTTGCAGCCCGGTACTGTACTGGAGCCACTGCTCAAGGATCTTGTGAGCTTGGAAGAGGAGGGCCTGTATGTCCCAGCATTAGGCAACACAAATCAAAGGAACAGTGTTTAGTGTTGTGGCAGATAATCTTGGGGCCCATTCTCTTGGGGGATTTGTGGAAAGCTGCTCCAGTTCTTATGTTTGCAGATTTTGTCTGGGTGAGAAGTCACTGTTTCAGGTGGAAGAAATGAGAACAGGGGCATTTTAACCCAGAACTATAGAACAGCATGAAATGCATGTCCAGACTGTGCAGGAGAATAGTGCATGGTTCATGTCTGTGGAGTCAAGAGGCGGTGCACTTACAGAGAATCTGAAGTATTTCAGTGTTTTGACAGGTCATCCACCTGATGTGTTGCACGATCTGTTTGAGGGTGTAGTCCCCCGAGAGTTGGCTCTATGTCTTCAAGTGTTTATCAAGAGTAAATACTTCACTCTTGATGAACTCAACACATGCATCAAAACGTTTCCCTACAAATGGTCGGACAAAACTGATGCTCCACAGCAGGTCCTTCTGAATTTTGCAGCAAGGAAAAATGTTGGAGGGAACGCCCATGAAAACTGGTCATTGCTGCGATTCCTGCCCCTCATAATTGGATCAAAAATCCCTGAGGGTGAACCAGCATGGGAAGTACTTCTAGTGCTCAAAGAGATAGTTGAGCTTGCAGTAAGTCATGCTCACACAGAGGAGACTATCTGTTACCTATACAGTAAGATCTCTGAACACAGACACAGGTTTCTCCAGGTTTTCCCACAGGAAAAACTAATCCCCAAACATCATTTCCTGGAACATTATCAGCTGATCAGGGCCTATGGTCCACTAGTGTTACTGTGGACTATGAAGTTTGAAGCCAAACACAGCTTTTTTAAGCGGGTTGTCAGGCAAACTCACAGCTTTCGAAATATTCTGCTGTCACTTTCCATGAAGCATCAGCTGATGGTTGCATATAACCATCATGATCCCAGTGTTGTGAAACCTGTCTCACAGGCCACACAACTGTCTACTGTAGATGTTACTGTGCCAAGAGAAGATATCCAGGAAGAATTTCGAGCAAAATTCCCTGAGGAGACACGTATCCAGATAGCCAACAATGTATGTTACAGTGGCACAAAGTATGCAATTGGAATGATTTTGGCTAATGGCTCAACAGGTGGTCTGACAGATTTTGGAGAGCTGATCCAAATAGTTGTTGTCAAGGGCACTCTTGTATTCATTGTGAAATGCTTGAGTGCTTGGTCAGTTGAGCATCTCAGGAGCTATATCCTTGAGAAAACACGAACTGTGAAAGTGCTAGAGCCTGCAGAGCTGTCTGACATGTTCCCTTTAACACCTTACGTGTTTGGTGGAAAAAGCATTGTAACCCTCAAACGCTACATTTATGTTGCATAGATTGCATTACAGGGCCGATGCAGCCCCTTTTAAACATGTAGCCCCTCCCACTAGGCATACACTTTTACATTAGGAAATACAAGTAGTCTGTTTTCTTATTAAATAAAACATTACAGTTTCTTAAATCTGAAGCAATATAAAACGAGGATTTTCTCTATTAACCTTAACATTTCCCCTTGAACATAAAAGGTCATTTGTAAACACAAATTAATATTTCCAACAAAACAGATAATGCATCTCACGTGATCATGAAAATGCACGAGAACACACTATTTAACATAGTGAAATGCCTACGGCGCTGGTGAAATGAGACGCCTCTGCCAATACAAATCACAGCTGAGGAGACGGTGGCGAATCTGCCCCACACTTCAACATGTAAGTTACTTTAATGTTTGTGAATGTATGCTTGAATGAAAATAGAACGGCCAAGTTTGCACCCATGGTCGCGCTACTGAAAGGTTGGGTTACGTATTGTAACCCTTGTTATATTAGCACAGGCGGAGCCCTCTACTGGACTCTATGGGTACTATTTTACCCCGCGAGCATTCTCCCACTGAGACTTCTATAGACGTAGCCGGCCTTGGGCGGGCCTACCTGAATGCGCGCGCATCACACCGTATAAAAGGAGGCCTCGCCTCCTGAGTATCATCCTACACCTCTCTTCAGCGAGCGGAATAGGACAGACAGTGCCCTGAGTAGAGGGCTCCGCCTGTGCTAATATAACAAGGGTTACAATACGTAACCCAACGTTATATCTCTCACAGGCTCCGCCCTCTACTGGACTCTATGGGTACAGTGGGTGGAGCCGCGATGTATATGCGCACTGTCGTCCAACAACAACATTCCACCCTACTGCCCCTGACTGGCTTTTATGGTCAGCAGCTGCTGCCCCACATTCTCCTTTAACCCGGTTATAACCGAGGAGAAATCTGGGCTGTGGCTGACAGAGCACACCCTGCTGCGCTTACCTCGCAGAAAGTGTGCTCAAAAAACAGTGCCGGGGGACCCCCCCCCGCCCACAGACGGATAGGGAGGGCCCCCTCGGCCCCGAATGGGCTTACTACACACCTGCTTCCCTGAATCCCTAAGGCAGTGGTTCCCAAACTTTTTGTGCCCAAGGCACACCAAAGGACAAGTAAAAATGTCAAGGCACACCTATTGTGCAAAATAACCCTTATAACACGTGTTATCACTCATATCATGTAAAATATCTGTAAATGTGCATAATTATTTACTAATGCCAAATAAAATGTGACAAAGACAACTATATTACTCATGAAATATTTATTAATGAAATATTTCAGAAATTAATTTGAAACTTTATCAAATTAGGCTTCATCAAAGCAGCAACACACTCATTTAAACCAGACAGGTCACAACATTAAAAATGAGGCAAAGGAAACTCAGCCGAAATTAAGCACAGAGAACTGTCAATGCAAGGGAGCGGCATTGTCCATGGTCCTGAACTACAAATTATAAATGTAACATTTCAGCAATCAGCATTGAAACATGTGCTATTGTAAATATTTTGCCGACTTACAAATTAGTGAGATACATGTGCCTGTCGGGGCGCACAGAATTTTTTAATCCTTGGTGGCACTGAGGAGAGGGCCACTCGCAAGTCCTGTTCAACAGAGAGCCGGGACCTCCTGTTGTTCTTCATGTAAATCAGAGTAGAGAACGCCAACTCCAGAGATGGGGTCGTTACTAAAAAAAAATGTAATATATTACATATTACTTTTAAAAAGTAATATATTACACTACTTTGTTACTATCTACATAAAGTAACTCGTTACTTTACTCGTTACTTTATTCGCCGAGCACGTACGAACTGCGCATGCGTGAGTGGCAATAATTTTCCTTAACAGCAGGCGGCGGTAGTGTGTATTTGTCATTCAAAACAGGCAACAACCGGAAGACAGAGAAGAAGAACAGACTACGTGATATAAACAAACAACAAATAGCGTGTGCGTTAGCTTCACCTTAGCATGTGTTCTTTGCAGGTGTGTGTTGAGGTTTGACGTGGTGTTTACAGCAGTGGATAACAGCTTCTGGCCTGGACACAGTTTGCACCTCACCGTCACATTCCTGTCTATTCTTCGGACGAACTCAAAATAATGGGCATACCTCCACCCCTCCAAAGTTATCGCTGACTCAGCCATGTTTATGCAGCACTGCACGACGTGGAGATGTGGACGCGCAAGTCGCGCAGATTACGTACATATAAACCTACAAAGTACTGATATAGTAAATTAAAAAAGAATTATTTTTGTGTAGTTGTATATTGCAATAATAACGTATGGTTGTCACAAAATCCCACGGCACACCCGGACTTGCCTCACGGCACACCGTTTGGGAACCACTGCCCTAAGGATAACAGGGAGAGCGCCAGAGCCCATGCCCCATACTCAAACACTGACCCCGTGCAGAGTGTGTGGACTAAAGTGTGGAGGGCTACCCCCCTCCTGCCAGGAGGAGAGCAGCCCTCCAGCCCTGTAAGGGCTCAGCGCGTCCCTCGCCCATCCCGGGACCCTCAGAGGGCCCGAGAACAGCGAAGGCGCATTACGTCCGGGGAGGGGGGTCAGATGCCAACTGACCCACAACCCCCCCCCCCCTACCAGTCCTGTGTTGCCCCCGCAAGCACAGACGAGGAGAAAGAGCCCGACATGTCCAAGAGATAAAACCTTATGAAGGGGCCTGGCGTCGACCAAGACGCCGCTGTGCATATATCCTCCACATTCACACCGTTGAATAAGGCTGTCGACGCAGCCACAGCCCGTGTGGAGTGCGCACGAACCCCCGTAGGGCAGGCTCTCCCTGCCTGTCCGTAGGCATGTGCAATGCACTCGCAGAGCCAGCCTGCCAGGCGTTTCTTGGACAGAGCTTTCCCGATCACACCGCCCCCCACACACACGAACAGCTGTTCGGTGCGTCTAAGGCCGTGCGCTCCACATAACATGCTAGCGCACGCACCGGGTAGAGGAGGTGCAGTTTAGCTTCCCTGGCCCCACCATGGGGGGGAAGACTAAAAAAACCCTAACTGAATAGCCCTCGACCTGAACGCACTCCTTAGCTTTTGGGCACAAAGGAGGGGTTCGGTCTGAGTGTCGCGCCGCTCCGGTCACCCCGAATCAGTAAACAGCTCGGGTGCACCGACAAAGCAGTTAACTCGGACACCCTTTTGACTGACGTTAAGGCAAGAAGCAAAGCTGTTTTCCACGACAATGCTTTCAGAGAGGAGAGCTCCAGAGGCTCAAACGGCCCCGAGGCCAGAGCCTCTAGCACTAGGGGCAGGTCCCACTGTGGGGTGGAGGCGTGCACTACTGGGCGCAGCCTCCTGACCCCCTGTAAAAACCGCGACATCAGTGGTTGACTAAAGGCTGACCTGCCGCCAAATCCAAATCCCTCATGGCAGGACGAGATGGCTGCTGCATACACTTTTATAGTAGAATGAGCTAGTCCTCTGTCCACCAGTAACTGTAAGAAGGAACAAAATAGAGCCTAACTCACAAGATAGGGGCTCTATTCTCCGCTCCTCACACCATCGCTGGAATCCTAGCCACCTTGGCCTGTAACAGGCTGTGGTGGATCCAGCTCTAGCTGCCTGGATCGACTGAATAACACTGTCAGACAATCCACCCTATCTCAGCCTGTCTCTCTCAGGAGCCAAGCCTGGAGAGGACGGCCCAGAGTGGGTAACGCCCCGATTGCACCTGCCTCTTGACTCAGTCTTGAGACATCGCCCCCCAGAACTGGGGAACCGCCCAGGGCTGGCCCACCTTCATCTGTGTCATCTCTGAGTACCACGGCGCCCCGACGCGGTCCGGAGCCACTAGGATGACTGACAGACGTTCTCGCCTCACTCTCCCCAGGAGAGGGAGAATGAGAAGCAGCGGTGGAAAGGCGTATAGCAGCTTCCTTGGCCATGGCTCGTGTGCAAACGCGTCCACCCCCAAGGGCGGGTCGTCGCGCAGGGCCATGGAGAACCACAGGGCACAGTGGTTGTTGCGCCGGCTGGCGAACAGATCCACTTCCGCTCTCCCGAACTGGGCCCAGATCTGCTTCACCACCTCCGGGTGAAGCGTCCATTCGCCTGGCAGGGGGCCGCCCCTCGACATGAGGTGGGCCCCCCTGTTCTCCAGTCCCGGGATATGGAGGGCTCTCAGGGCTAACACCACCTCTGAAGCCCATAACCACAGCCTCTCCGCTGTGGTCAACAAGGCGGCGGAGCGGACTCCGCTCTGCCTGTTGATATAAGCCACTGTGGTGCTGTTGTCGCTCCTGACCAATACATGTCTCCCTTGAATTAGGGGCATGAAATGCTGGAGGACTAACACTACCGCCCGAAGCTCTAGGAGGTTGCTGTGTCGAAACTCTGTTAGAGCCCAGCGCCCACCTATAGCCCTCTTCAGGCAGGTCCCTCCCCATCCTGTTCTGGATGCGTCCGTGAACACTGTGATGTAGGAGGTCACCCGTCCCAGTGGAGACCCCCTTCGGAGGTGATCCGGGGACCCCCAAAACCGGAGGTTGCCCTCCACTGAGGGGGGGGGGATGGTCATCAGCCGCTGTTTGTGCCTCTTGGGATCCAAACGCAGGCTGGAGAACCACCTCTGCAGGCGGCGCATATGTAGTAACCCCAGCGGGACCACAATATGAGTAGCCGCCATGAGACCCAGAGTCTGCATGACAGTTAAAGCTGTCACTGTCGCCCCCTGTCGCAGCCTGTGAACCGCCCGGAGAAAGGACGCATTTCTGCTCTCCGACAGGGTGGCGCGTAGCGCGCCTGTATCGAGCACCACTCCCAACTACAACGCCTGTTGGTGAGGTATGGGGGTGCTCTTTTTTTCAATTGATCGCAAAGCCTAATTTGGTTAGGTGTGTGATCAATTGTGCTGTGCAAAACATTGCCTGTTCCCGGGACCCAGCCATGACTATGAGGTCGTCTAGTAAAAGAAAACTCTCATGCCGTGGGTGCGCAGCGGTTGAAGCGCTGTGGCCACACATTTGCTGAATGTGCATGGGGATAGGGAATAGCCGAACGGCAGCCTGTTGTACTGGGTATAGGCTATTCCCTGGAAGGCAAGTTTCTGTACTCTGAAGCAATTTCTACATGAAAGTACCAGTAGCGTGGCGTGGGGAAAAAATTAGGGGAAGCCAATAATACGTCCTTTCTTTTGGGTCGGGGGTGTGGTGGTCAATGTAATAACGTAACCAGATGAGTGATTGCAGCACCCGGTATCATTTTACACACATTTGTATCAGATGCAGGACTTACACACGCCTGTTATCTATCTAACCGACAGGTCCGCACGCACTCTCCAGCCCAAACTCTAATAAGCATTCATTCACAAACTAAATCAGGAGACCTTTAACGTTTTACGTCCGATTCGCTCCTTTTTTCCTCGCTGTACACAGCTCCAGTTTGGGCATCGGCCTGTCATCAGATTGTATTTGTTGTTGCAGCTGTAGCGGAAGTTTAGTACAATTATTTGTTGATTAAATACTCCAAATCTCCACCCTCCATAATTGCACTTGCTTCAGTTGCTTGCTACTTTCTAACGGCGGTGAGAGTGATGCAGTGCCGCTATCTATCTTCTATCGATTAGATTTATGATTAGAAAATTATAAAAGTAGGGTAGACATTGGATTTATCTAACAGGTTCGTTTTCCACTGACCTTATTTCGAGCTATTTTCCTAAATCCTATGGAGAAATCCCGTTGCTTTTTTGTCGAGGGAAACATGAGGGAAACCGAGCGCAGCTTACTTCCGGATTTTAGGATGCGTCACTGCAACACTAAATTGATGCGATTTGATTGGATTGTGAGGCAAGGGAAGCCAGCCGCCTCTGGCTTCCCTTGGCATGGCCCTGACCAATCACAGGTTGGCAGGGGCATCACGTGAGCCTCATCTGATTGGTCAATCCCCCTTTTTTTTCACCAAGGGAAGACAGATTCAGCTAGCCTCCTCTCGCAACAGTGAGTGCAATCTACTGTTTCACCATAACATCTAAAGGGGCGCTGTTTGTTTCACTCTTTGTAAAATACTCAATGAGAATGGGGGAGAGACGGGCCGGCAGCAACACACAGCAGAGGAGAATTATCGAAACAAAACAAAGTGTTTTTATTTATTTATTTAAATTATAACTACAATCTGAAAAAACAGGGGAAGCCTGTCTTCCCTTGGCCTCCGGGAGAAAACGCCACTGGAAAGTACGCGTCTTTCAGTTCGATGGTGGTGAACCAATCGCCTGGCTGCACAAGCCCCAGTAACTGTTTCATAGTTAACATGCGGAATTTCCTGCAGGAAATGTGGCGATTCAGGCCGCGGAGATCTAGAATAGGTCTGAATTCCCCTGTCCTCCTGAGAACCAGGAAGTACATGGAATAAAGACCCTTTTCTCTGTGATGAGGGTGCACAACAGACACAGCCTGTTTCTGCACCAGAGCCTGAATCTATGCTGAGAGGAAATACATTTCCTCCTGGGAGAACAGATTTACCTCTCGCATGCCCATAAAAAGAGGTGAGTGTGGGACACCCACAAGACAGTGGTCCATGTGATACAGTGGTACAGTGTATAGACATGTGGTACAGTGGGACGCTGCAAAACTGGAGTGAATAGCCCCGTTTCAGCGTCCTCCTGTCCCTCCACCTTGTTAGCACACAGCTGAGTTTCCATTCCCCAGAACATTGTGTTAATGGACAGGCCCTCTGCTGTGGGGCAGCAGCTATGAAGCTGTGATACTCTCTGGTGACCCGTTCCGCCGCAAAAACTCCCCGCGAAGGGAAGATTTGCCCATGGAGGGTTGACACAGAAAAAGGGCCGATTATTTACTGAGGACCCTGAACGCACCGCCGCGCGCTCCACCCGTTAGACACGCCCAGCTTCAAGCTTTTTCGACGCCTGTAGTGTAGACGGGCCGTTACGGCCCCTACACACGGCGGCGTGCGTTACCGCTTGGCGGTGGGCATGTCTGAAGCTTGGGGATTTTTTACGAACTACGCGACCAACAACCAATCACATGAATGTCCCGCCCCGGACATACAAAGCAAAGCATTCATGCTACATCCATGCTGGCTAATTATACTGTCTATGCTTGCTTGCTGTCCATTCAAACGAAGTACACTGGATATAAACGCGGGGGTCCCTAGAGGCACTGCGGCCACTCTCACGAGGGCCGCGCGCCCTCGTATTAACGCTGTATTTCCCATTGCAACGGTGAAATGCATTAATCGGAGCTATTATACCAGGCAAGGTGTGTTTTCTGACAACAGCACGCCGGCAATAGCGTCTCTTGAACCCGCACAGTGCCTTGACAGCACTCGGTTTATTCCACTCGCGTGCACACGCCCACCTGCTGGCTCCCTATACTGGGGTTTACAGCAGGGGCGGGGAGTGTAGGACAGTGTTTCTTCCTCTGGGAATGGGCAAGAAGCAGCCACGCTGCGACTACTCCTCATCCCGTGAGCAAGGAGATCGATCCAAAGAGCCCTTCCGTAAACACGGGGACTCCCAGGAGATCAACACGATCCTCTTTGGAAAGTGCCACGCGGCGTGATATCCCAGGGACATCACACGGCGGGCAGCCAGTGTTGCCAACTTGGCGATTTTCTCGTTAAATTTGGCGGCTTTCCAAACCCTCCGGCTACTTATTTGTGTCAAAAGCGACTAACGACTAATCTAACGATTTATAATGGTGTTATTAGGGACTTTTCTGGTGTTTGGAGACTCACATTGTTCTGCAGTTAACGAGCCGCGGGTGCTGCCGTGAGCCCCGCCTCCCTCCCATAGTACTCACAGGCGCTCAGACTGACAGTTGCCTGACCGCAGCAGAGCTGATGCTGCCGTCAGAGCAGAGAGGAGACAACCACACTCCCCCGCGTCGAGACTGCAAATCAATTGCGCATGCGCCAACTGCCAAGCCGTCCTGGTTTTGAGCGGGATTTAAATGTAAAATGTAAATGTTTCTTCACTCACTTTCACACTATAATAAATAACTGCCTTTGCTTTGCTTTGACTCACACAGCCTCAGTCACTCAATCACCTCGTCCACTGTGTGTGTGCCTCTGTGACAAGCTACACATCTCTGTGACAAGCTAAACATCATGATGCTTTCCTGGAGAAGTCCAGAATTTGATCCTTGAAGGGTTGGGAACGTTTTTTGTACTCCCCTCTACATGATATGCAAATTTGGCGATGACGTCACTTAGCGACTTCTGGCGACTTTCCGGACAGCCAATAGCTACTTTCCTTACTATGGAGTTGGCAACACTGCGGGCAGCGGCGGCGGCCTGTGATGAAGTAGGGTCGACCCTATATCATGTGAAGCCACCGAGCACCGGTCCCCGGGGGAACCGGGCTTGGGGCAAGGCCCGTGGACCAAGCTACTTATTCGGCCTTGCGGCCCAATAATCGCTCTGACCTGGTGAGGCGGGGGCATCTCTAGCAATGAGTGAGTAGCCCACACACCCGCCGCCATGATCATCATCCAGGGAGAGTACAGCCCTGGGCGGTGGACTTCCATGGACGCCAGACCCGGAAGGAATGGCGAACGTGAATGGCACCGCCTCGGCCATATCCTGGTCCCCCAACCACTCGAAGCAAAGGTGGTGGGGATCGGCGCCCGCTATTTCAGCCAGGGCACGAAGGACAGGCCCGGGTCTCTAGCAGTGGCGACTCCCTGGAGGTATGATAACTCTTTCTTCTTCTTTCAAACGTCTCTCAGTCTCTCGTGGAATCACTTCCGCTGCTGAAGAGAAAAGGATGATAGTCAGAAGCAGAGCCATATAATAGAAGAGTTACGACATCTCCGTTCACTCCAATGGACCAGTTTTTTACAGCAATGGCGGATCGTGGAGCCTCTCAATCGTCCCCGGAAGTTAGCTTGCCGCTAACTTCCGGGGAACGATTGAGAGGATCTGCGGCTAGCAGTTTATGGTTGCAGCATAATAGACCGTTCGTGATGGACTTTTGAAGGTAAGAAGACGTTTAAAGATTTATATTGCGGATATTATCAGAACATCTGAATCAAATTAACTACACATGTGTATTAAAGGATGTTAGTGGATTATCCCTTCAATCAGTATATTTAACGTTTACAGATAACAGATTAGGCTAGAATGCCGGATAAAGTTAGCAACACACGTTAACCACGAACAGCCTATTAATCCGTTCTCCTAATGTTATTTCCTCCAACGTTGTGGAATTAGAGAAAAGGGGCTTCTTAACGTGCTTTTATCCGGGGTGGAGGGAGTTACATATTTGTTAAATATAACATTGGGGTGTGTGATTGTAGTGGGTGGAGGTGGTGACCAGGTGAAATGAGGATATCCATCTTGGTGTTCAAGCTAGTATAATATAGTTAACGTTACACAATAATAAGGAAGAGAGCTATTTTTGTGATACATCGCTATTTATTTGGATTTAGAGTGGATATTTGAGACTTCTAAACAGTAAACTAAAACGTAACTGATTGGTGAGTGTTTTTAGCAGAGTCATATTATGTCCTTGATTATTACCTGTCTGTATTATGTTGCAGCTCAGCTGATTTTGGATTGATGGCAAAGGGAGAGGGACTTAAGTGAGAGTGAAAACACAAGGTACGTTTAAAATAGGTCAGCAATTTCCCATCCTATAGGTTGCTAGTTGTATCTAACCCTTTCTCCTGTCTCCCTCTTTCAGCACAAGAACCCCACGGGGATTCAATGGAGCCTGAAGACCTGCAATGAGACCCTGAGCCTGAGTCTCAACTCCCAGAGCTTTGCAAGCCTCTCCCTGTTCCTTATTTTTGATTAAACAGACGTTAAGCTTCCCAATGGTGTGGTCTTCGTTTTGTGAAAAATATGATTACCTCACATATGTTGTTGCTGTTGTTGTCTTTTGTGATAGTTAAATTGCTCCTGCTGACTTGAGCCAGCCATTCTTTCCTCCTCTCTGTGTCAGTGGGGAAACCTTACATGTGTACTCCTTTCTCTGAGCGCTTGGAGCATCCCGAGGCAGCACAGCAAACCATGGGGGAGACTATATGCCAGGACAACACGGAGGAAAAGGCACAGACAAACTGCATGCATGCTATTCAATGTTTATTGAATTCCATTTATTTACTGTCAGTTGACAATCATTGATAGGCACCTGTCGGTCTCCTGTCCTTTCTGAAAGTCATAAAGAAGACATTACTTATTTAGATTACTTATGTCCTCAATTACCAGGGGATTACTGAAACCACCATGAATTAAAGAAATTGTAGAAATGAATCTAATCAGAATTTTGAAACCTTCCTTCCCTCCCTCTAAATATATCAAACATTAGGAAGTGATGCTCCTGACTACCATTCAAGTTTAAAAAGATAATATTTGTTTTAAACAATTCAAAGCAATAAACAACAGCAACAGGCTCTTTAACCATGTATATGTTAACAGGTAAGATAGCTGTTCACACTATGTATATTTTCTGCTATTTTATTTCTATTTGAGATGTTTACATTTTCGATTGTTTAATTCTAGTCTTTTAACTGTCTTATGTACAATGCCTTGTCTTTTGCTGCTGCAAAGCAAACATTTCCCAAATTGGTATCAATAAAGTACTTCTTATTTTATCTTAATCCTCAAATATTAGCAAATTTAACTTTTCAAATACTGATGTAACTACATACACATCGATTTGTTGTATAAATATTGCAAATCAAAACCTTTATTCACTACATATTACCAAAAATCCTAGTTCTATCTCCTGTTATTAATGCATTCACATTGCCCGCCATGAACTTCCGGGGAACGATCCTCGTCTACATGAACCACGTGACGATAACCGTTTTTGGACTTCCGTTGTCGTAACTCTTCTCTCTATATAGCTCTTGTCAGGAGGCGAGGCCTCCTTTTATACGGTGTGATGCGCGCGCATTCAGGTAGGCCCGCCCAAGGCCGGCTACGTCTATAGAAGTCTCAGTGGGAGAATGCTCACGGGGTAAGATAGTACCCATAGAGTCCAGTAGAGGGCGGAGCCTGTGAGAGATATAACAGGTAGGAAAAGAGTGATAATAGTGATGTTTGATACAACTTAGCAAGAACACAGGGAGTGTGTTCTTGCTAAAGGGCTGGCTTATCTAAAGCCAGTTGAGTAGCACTTGAAATGTTTTTGCTCTATGAAACCTGATGTACTTATATGATTCTGTTTTCTTCAAGTTTGTATTTTGTTGGTCGAACGCACTTATTGTAAGTCGCTTTGGATAAAAAAGTCAGCTAAATGCAATGTAATGTGTGTGTGTGTGTGTGTGTGTGTGTGTGTGTGTGTGTGTGTGTGTGTGTGTGTGTGTGTGTGTGTGTGTGTGTGTGTGTGTGTGTGTGTGTGTGTGGGCGTGTGGGCGTGTGGGCGTGTGTGTGCGCTGCCCGCATGCAGTCAGTGATAAAGCCGCTCTGTCACAGTCTGGTACTGTGCAAAGCCTATACAACTCAGGGGGAAACACTATATTGTATTTTTACTGTAGTCATGGTACTTACTGAAACATTTCAAACATTTTATGTATTACAGATTGATTAATGTCGCAACCAGCCGAGTGATACTTTCAGACCATGCTGTCCAGAAACTGACATTACCATCTGGGATCCCTGGAACAGTTGAAGAACTTAATTCAGTTGTTCGAGATACATTTGAGATTTCTAGGGATTTCTGTTTGCATTACAAGGATGCTGATTTTGGTAATGAGTTTTTCTCGTTGCTTTCGACAAATGACATCTCAGATAAGGACACTATCAAGGTTGTGTATATACAGGAACCCTCTACAGTAACTTTGACCTTAACAGACATAGACTCCATCTCGAGCATCGTTGATTGTTCTATTCAGCCTTCTGATGATGCTTGCTCATCTGTGTCCTCCCATGACACATTGCCTGTTTCTCCAGGACCTATGACGGAAAGCCTAGACCAGCGGTCAAAGGGTTGGCCCTCAGAGTTTGCAATCCCCCGTTACTCTTCCAGTACAGAGATTCTGCTTCAGTCAGGCAACGGAAATGTCAGTTGTCCTGGGACTCCTTTTGGAACCAAAGATGTCATCTCAATACTTCCAGACATTCTTGGAAAATTAGCTGAGGTCATTTATGAGTACACTGCTTATCCTTCAAGTGCACAGCTAAGTCAAGTAGCAGAGGCCCTGATAAAAAACATCCCTGCCTTAAAGAACCAGGATCTTACAATGGATTGTATGGATGGATCCAGCGGTTAAAATATAAAATGAACAACTTCAGATCGAAACTTCGAGGTCTTGGCTGTCCAGAAGTTCTGGTGAACTCACTCAAGAGGAAACCAGCAGAGGACCAGACTCCTGCTAAAAATGTCAAAAAGGGCTGAAGTTAATGACCTACCACCTCATCCTTAAAGATCAAATGCAAAGGTTTTTTTTATAATTGCCAGTAAAATCGAAATCATATAGCTACAACACTATCTAAGATATTGCAGTATTAAAATCGGAGATAATATGCGTCTGGCAATGCGCAATATTTATTTTGTTCAACCCCCAACACCAAGTCCGACGATTTATTTTCTCAGCCGCTCCTCCGCAAGATGGCGTCGCGTGACGTCACAGTGGCCAAACAAACAAACCTTGGCTTATCGCTCACAGCTACTTCCGCCGATAGTACAACTTAGTTTCGTTATCATGTCTGATTCTGAGTAGACTATAGACTAAAAGCTTTAGGAATCAAAACTATAACATATAATAAGTACCCTGTATCAAGATTGATGCAAAACAAGTGACGTTTGACCTTTTTAGAGAGGTTTAGAAAAATAAAGTCCAGGCGGACTCACCACTGGGTAATTTGGGAACTATCACAACCAAACACAATGCTAACAGTGAAACTCTGAATTAGCCCCGAGCGAAAAATGGTAACCTATTACTGCACCGAAATCACTCCTAGCTCCCTTATTACTTATCCTAGCTCCACATCCAACACATTGTTTATGATCGTAAAGATACAGAATATAACGGTGCCCACCTCTATAAGCACCCACTCGGCTGAAAGAAATGAAAGCATGGCGGAGGGCTTTTTTGATGCATAGGCCTAATGAAGTGGTTAGAAGAATGTTGGGTTTTCTAAGTGCTCACAGTCACTTTTAATTGCGCGGGGGCATTTTTAATTGGGCCAGGAGGAATAATAGTGGATTTAATCCCTATCATAATGCATATTGTTCACACTTTTCCGTTATGAGTGGAGGAGCGATGAATGAGCTGCAGATAAACTACAATGCTAACAGTGAATTAGCCCCGAGCTAAAAATGCTAACCTATTACTGCACCGAAATCACTCCTAGCGCCCTTATTACTTATCCTAGCTCCACATCCAACACATTGTTTATGATCGTAAAGACACAGAATCTAACGGTGCCCACCTCTATAAGCAATAAAACTGCAATTCCGTTATCTGCGTTATCTGCTGTGCTCCGTGCGCTTTGAAATCTAATCAAAAGTTGTTTACCTCAATTCTTTGGCGTTTCTGTATCGCCCGGCTCTTTCGTTCTTTCAGTGGTTTCTTGTGCTGAAATATGGAGGGGACGGCTCCGGGTTTCAGCCTCCGACGTGCTATTAATGCTTCTCCACCAACAGACTTCATGATAGCAGGATCAACGTCATATGCATCACACGCGAAGTGGTCAGAACACAACTTGCTCCATTTTGTCGGTTGCCATTCAACACGATTCACAAAAAAAAATCCATTTTTTGCGGATGATTTGGTCTTTGGGAAATGCATGTAAAACTCTCCCAGATCCCGCACCGTTCGTACGACAAAAAGCTCAACAATAACCCATGTTAATTCAGTTTTCTTTTCGAAAAACGTGACCGAGACTGCCGAGTCGGGATATTTGGTCCAGAGACTGTTTGGCCACTATTACGTCACGCGCGCGGAGGCTGCTGGGAATTACATGTCAGAAATTCAGACGGCTTTGGGTCGAGTTTTGGATCAATAAAAAGCTTTTTTTTGGGTGTATTATCTCGATTTAAATAAAATAAAAAATACAGGCAGTCTTAAAAACAACATTTCTATAAAAATGTAGCATATTTGGAAGCTTTGCATTTGATCTTTAAGGTGAAACCAGTGGAAGTTTATTATAGCCATTATTATCGCTTTAGCGGTAATAATGGCTCTGAATTCACTAAGAGTGACAGTTTAAAAAGTATGCAATCACCTAATTCATTATCTATTATACGCTAACCTATCATTTCATTTGCTTCAAAAGGACACAAAAGAGTTCGAGGCCGGCCTTGATGGACAAGTAATGAATATCACCATTATCAGTGGCCGATCCACCCAAGGATCTGACCATAAGATACCAACCGTTGTGGTCGAGGGAACCAAAGTTGTTGAGGGAAAGGATATCCCAAGGTGCTGTGCTTTGCTAATGGGCATAATATATGCTCTGAATCTGAGCTATCGCAAGGAACTTAAAGGGGACCTATCATAAAAAAATGCACTTTTGTACGTCTTTTATAGATGAATATGTGTCCCCGGTGTGTCACCAAGTCTCAGAAAACACAACCCTCTCTCTTTTCCTCCATACCCAAATCTCTAAAAACGGGGCTGCAACGGAGCTGATTATTATTTGAATTTTTCCGACGTCAGAAAAGGGGTGCTCCGCCTATATGGGCAACTCTCCACCTATCAGGGGAATGAGAGACCGCTCAAAAGCGCTGGAGACGCTGTAGTACATATACCAGGCCTGTAAGTGGCGCTGTAGTCTGCCACAAAAGCAGAATCAGCCCTCGCAAAAACAGGGCTGGAAAAGAGCAAATAAGAGTGAAATGAGGCATGGCTAAAATGCATGATCTGTTTGGTATTTTGAAACAAAAACTTCACAGACATGTTTTATATTGGTATGGCCCTACAATATATGTTTCAAATATAGCATGATAGGTCCACTTTAAATATACTTTTAAAGTGTTTCAGAAGCTGTTCCTTGAACTTGATGGACTGAAAACCAGTCAAAAGTGATGAGTCTCAAGTACAGTATTTTCTGAAGATTCCACTAGTTCCACAGCATGATACTTGGCTACTTGGATACTACTTGGATACTTGGCTGTTCATTCCATGTAGACTTGGGTTATGTTCTGCAGAAAAAAAAAGTTATGTTCTACAGAAAAAGTTATGTTCTCCAGAAAAGCTGATAGTCAAGAAAAGATGGGATTTGTTTGTTTTTCTTTTCCTTTTTATGTTTCTTTTCATGGCTCTGTTGTTTAAGTTATCTTGATAAGCTTTTTTTGGTTTTTCCTGTGTGGGCATGTGCGGGTAGAGGGAGGGAGGGGGCAGTGTAGTGAGTGTGATATTACAATGTAAATTAAATGGCAGTTGAAGTGGCCAGTTTTTTTTGTTTTTTTAAAGCTTTATTTACATTTTTTGGAAAGTTTGTTACTGTAGTTTAACAAAAAGTTTAACTTTGATGTGACAGCAGAATGTATTTGCTGTGTCCCCTTTCATTTCCCATGGTAATATGACTAATATGTTTATTTATTATGGGGCAATTTAAACGTTTTTTCCTCAAGGTTTAAATGTCATGTGTTGAAATACACAACTACAGTTCAAAATAAAAAAGTTAGTTGCCTATCATTTTTGTATTGTATATCTGGAGAAACTTAATTTATAAAAGGTTGTCAACTTAAAAACTTGTATCCCGAATGAGGGTAATTAAATACATACAACTTAAAATTCCTTTTAAATAATGTGGTAAAACTAATCGGAACAACTGAATTTTTGAGTAATCAACTTAAAAAATTGTGTTTATGCTACCAATTATTAAGAAAGTGGTCATTAAAAACACCTCTGATTGTAGAGGAAAAGCCTTCTCCCCTAACTCAAATAGGGGAGAAGGTTTAAGACAATTTCATTAGAAGTTGTCATAATTTAATAAACATCGATGCAAACTGTTGCGTTGATTTTCTTTGTTGAGCCAAAGCATTTGCTTTTAGAGTGCAGACATAAGACCAGCTATTAAATAAAGCTCTTCTGACATTAGCTGTCATGTGGGTATATTAATGCTGCCCATTATGGACACAAGCAATTTTCACCCATTTATTAATTATACGTTTTAAATGTGATAACACCAATGTGTTTCCCATTCCCTAAACCTCCAGGGATGTACACAGTTTAATACTGGCAACTTCTAATTATGGGGGGGGTTTGTCAAGCAAAGCGGATGGTGTAGTCCCAAACGATAGCTGAAGATTATGGGTAGTGTAGTGTCTTCGGCCATCCTAAACTCCGAAAAACTATTTGTTTCTCCGAATCGAAGGGGAAAAACACTTTACATTACATTGCATTTAGCTGACGCTTTTATCCAAAGCGACTTCCAATAAATGCGTTCGACCAACAAGATACAAACTTGAAGAAAACAGAATCATATAAGTACTAGGGGTGAAACGGTTCACAGAATTCACGGTTTGGTACGTACCTCGGTTTGGGGGTCACGGTTCGGTACGGGTTCGGTAACAAGAAAAAGCAAAAAAAAAGTCCCAAATGCATAATTCCAGGTTTGTTGTTATTTATTTGTGAACAGTAGTGCAAGTTTCAGTTTATAAATAAGGAACTCTAACATTTTGAATAATTAACTGCATTACACTGTTAAAAACAAACCACAAAAAGCAAAAGCATTGTACACAATTTAAACCAATCAATGTTGTGTAATTAACAAGGATAAACTGATGTTTTTTAGTTGATGTGTACTGCAGATATCACTGTAAAATAATTTGACAGTGAGGGGAATACTTCCGGTTTTATTATGATCCTACAGATCCACTGGACGTCGATTCTAAAAGTACAATATACTTCTAATCAAAAAGCATTTTAATGGCCAAACTATTCTACAATTTAGGATTTTCCAGAGAGGGTTATTTGTGAATATACCAAATGCCATGCCTTATGTCACAACTACTATACAATTACCAAACTGCTATGATACTTTCAAGGACGGGAAAGGTCAAAAGGTCTCTTTGCACTGCAGTATGACGGACAGCGCAGGTGACAGACTAACATTGCTGGACATAGTAATAGCTGATACTAAATAATGTTTGAGAGTGATAAGGCATGTAGCAGAGTTAACTTAAGGATAACTAAGTAAATATCAGTATTAAACAGTTCATGTAGATAGAAAATGGTGCAACCCACATTTTGCTGTCAAATAACTATTGAGTTAATTTATAATTATTATAAATATTCATAAACCAGTAATGTTCTCACTATACTGAAGACCTTTGTAGACATAGCACATGAACATGAATAGTAAACTAAAAAACTGAAATGTAATCTGCCATTGGAGTCTTCTGCACTTTTTGGTCGACTACAATAACCTTGGAAATCTTATTTAATCGGATTATATCATTTTCTCAAGAAACCTGAAGGTTATCAGTGCCTCCTGTTTTTTCCAGTGCAACACTGGTCTTGATCAAACAAATAAATGAGTTTGACTTTTGAGTTTTCCTGACTTGACAAAACATATCAAACATAGATTGCAAATACTGTAGATATGGGGAGTAAACCAGGAGTATAAAAGAGTCTGGAGATCCTTAGTTTCTTATACAAAGGCAACATGGGCACGCTACTTATCTGCGTTGGTAAGCTCATAGCAACTTTTCATACTTTGCTACTTGTGCATTGTGATTAATTTGCATTTGTACCTGAACCTGCTCCTTACCCTTCTATAATTATGTTTAATCTGTTTCAGGATTGGCTCTCCTGCTGCACGTGCAGCTAGGTAATTATAGACTTTAGCCACTCAGTGTTGGTGTGATATGTCTAGATGCATTCACTGTAAAAAGGTTTCATGGTAAGAGCACATTTTTCCTATGTTTCAGGATCATCCTACATCCTTTCCTGTTATTTCACTAACTGGGGACAGTATCGTCCTGGAGCAGGTAAGTATTTCCCCACCAACATCGACCCATGTCTCTGTGACCACCTCGTCTATGCTTTCGCTGGAATGGACGGCAACGCGATCAAGACCTACGAGTGGGACGATGTGAAACTCTACGGACAGTTCCAGAACCTGAAGAACCAGTTAGTACACACACATATCCTAAATACTGTGTGACTCCAGGCCGAATCGACACACATTAATAGACATAGGCATGTATGTAGAGACTAAATGTTTTTGCTGCTTGCAGGAACAGCAACCTGAAGACTCTGCTGGCCATCGGAGGGTGGAACTTTGGCACTGCGAAGTAAGTGGAAATTAATTATTTGATTCATTATTCTTGCCAATAGAAACGTGTAGCGCATGTAGAACCACTGACTTTCTTTCTGTCTACAGGTTCACAGCTATGGTTTCCTCTGCTGCCAATCGTCAGACCTTCATCGCCAGCGTGATCACGTTCCTGCGTCAGTACGAGTTTGATGGTCTGGATATTGACTGGGAGTACCCTGGCTCTCGTGGATCCCCGGCTGCAGACAAGGAGCGCTACACCGTACTGGTCCAGGTCAGTCCTATTGCTATAAATTCCTGTCTTTAGACAAATTCAGCTTTATAGGTAGCCACCATTACCGCTGTTATAGTGTATAAACGGATTGCAATTATAAAAGGCTTTGGCCAAGAAATCTGTCCAAGATATTTTATTTTATTTTTCTAATTGGGTAATATGTTGAAATATAATCATCAAATGCCATTACAATTGAGGTTATACTCTACAAATACATATCCTTCCTTCAAAATGCAATTATTCAGCAACTGTAACTGTTTCTCCTTCACTGCTTGTTGTCCATCTTCAGGAGCTGCTGAGCGCCTTTGAGGCTGAGGGCAAGAAGACCAACCGTCCCCGTCTGATGGTGACTGCTGCTGTGTCCGCTGGAAAGGGAACCATCGAATCTGGATACCAGATTGCCGAGATTGGATCGTAAGTACACAAGCATTCACATGCAAACATTACAATTATTCTATTGAAGACAGCAATAACTGAACATTTAAACCCCATGTCTGGTTTGCCAGTGTGCTGGACTACTTCCATGTCATGACCTACGACTTCCACGGTTCTTGGGAGCACAATGTTGGAGAGAACAGCCCTCTGTTCAAGGGCCCCTCTGATCAGGGATCCATGATCTACTTCAATATGGTGAGTGAGGGCTCCTGCTGTAAGTCAATCCAAATGAAATAGCAGAACAGATTATCACACTGGCCTGTCTCTCATGTGTAGGACTATGCCATGAACTACTGGAAGAGCAATGGTGCCCCAGCTGAAAAGCTGCTGGTTGGTTTCCCCACCTACGGCCACACCTTCCGCCTGGCTGGCTCCGACACCGCTGTGGGAGCTCCCGCTAGTGGACCCGGACCTGCTGGACCTTTCACCCGTCAGGCTGGCTTCTGGGCCTACTATGAGGTTTGAACTTATTTTTCTATGCTTGATTATTTCAAGACAGGAACACATAATATACATCTGCTCACTGATATCACAGAGAGACGCAAGTAGCTATTGCCTAAGATCCCAGGATGTGTTTTTATTACATGTGCCAAGTGCTAGGACTGTATAGGCACTAAAGCTTTTATGTGCGCAGCTCCTCTAGCTTGGAAATACATATTCATCTGCAACACATTTTGAAAATGAGCATTTTGGTTCCCCTGCATCATTTTAAAGCACAGCTGGATGAAATTATATTTGATACTCCTGGTACCTGTCATTGTGTATAGGTTTGTAAATTGTATCCCTGTCATTATGTTGTATGTGTCCTTTTGTTTTCTGTTGTATTTCTGTTACATGTGTAACCAATGTGCGGCAGGTCTCTTTTTTACCTGTATAAATACAGGCTAAAAACAAACAAACAATATTGTGTTTTCTAGATGCCTAACTTTAAACCACCCTCTCCCATCAGATCTGCACTTTCCTGAAGCAAGGAGCCACTCTGGCTTGGGACAGCGTCCAGGAGGTGCCATATGCCTTCAAACAGGGAACTTGGGTTGGATATGACAATGTTAAGAGCTTCCAGGCTAAGGTATGAGGTTGTATTTTTCACGATTTAAATTCCTGTCACAAGCCTTTTTGTTAAGGTTAGTTAACACTTGGTTATACCTGTCATCCGCTTTATAGATTCAGTGGTTGAAGCAGAGCGGTTTTGGTGGAGCCATGGTGTGGAGTTTGGATCTGGATGACTTCAGTGGCACTTTCTGCGGCGAGGGAAAATACCCCCTGATCAACACCATCAAGAGCGGACTGGGAACTGGAGCTTGTATGCATACAAAACACACCTTGATAAAAAGCCTATTTGGGTTGTTTACGTACTTTTAATTATTGTATTTCTCTCCCCAGCCTGCACATCTCATACTGAGCCCCTGGCTCCAGTCTATCCAGCCCATCCCACCAATGTTCCAGTCCATCCCACCGCTGTTCCAGTCCATCCCACCGCTGTTCCAGTCCATCCCACCGCTGTTCCAGTCCATCCCACCGCTGTTCCAGTCCATCCCACCGCTGTTGTGCCTGGCGGTGGTGGCAGCAGCAGTGGCGGCAGCAGCAGTGGCGGCAGCAGCAGCGGGGGCAGCAGCACTAGCTTTTGCGCTGGAAAGTCTAACGGACTTTACCCTAACCCAACCAACAAGAACCACTTCTATGAGTGCAGCCAGGGAAAAACCTACGACCAGCACTGTGCTACAAGCCTGGTCTTCGACACCAGCTGCAAGTGCTGCAACTGGGCTTAAACTACCCATGGTTGAACTTCAAACTGGTTGTTTTAGTAGCTGGGTCAACTATCATGTAACATAAAACCACCCACATGAGGCCAATTCAAGAAGAGCTCTGTAACACTGTCACTGATGTAACCAAAAATAAAAATCACATTTAAAGCAACTTTAGATATCTGAATCTTTTGTGTGTGTCCTGTTCGTTTTTAGTCAGTCAATTCATTACATCAAAAAGCACAGAATGAAAATAACTGTATTGATGCAGAATAACTGTGATCATCAAGCATGAGCAACAGAAATGTTTTTTCCAACATGATGCAACAATCTATTAACTGCAACATTGCACAGAGCAGAACAGCAAGAACATGGAGTGTGTGTATAATAAGTCAAGACGAACATGACTGTAAAATAACAGTGACAGCACCAGCAGCTTCCTTCAGTACATTACAACAATTCCGCAACATTTGGTGGCAAAGGTCAATTATTTATTAGTGAACTTACATAATTCCCATGCCAATGTGATGACAAATTAAGACATTCTGTAGAGGCAGGAACATTCCGGGTCTAACATTCACATTTGCTTATTGTTTATTATTTTCTGAGTAGCGTTCTCCAGATGAATGTCAAGATAAGGATGCCATTCCTCAGAGGGAGCACACAAAGACTTCAGACGCTGTGGGAAGAATGGCACAATAAGGAGAAAAGAAGAAAAAAAGTACATCTCATTAAAATCCCTGCTTTAAATGCTTCCTGTATAGACAACATGCACACCTTGCAGGGGTTTCCTACAGCGACAGCAGGGACCCAGAGAAGCATGAACGCATTCATGCACCATCCAAAATCCAAACCCCAGTCTGGAAACTGGACATTTCCATATGATGGGGGCACATAGGCTATGAAAGACCAGACCAAGATTACCTAAACATAAAGGTATTGGTAAATACAACATCCAATCCTTTTCATTAAAGGCATCCTGAGCCTATAGCCCGAAATCGATGAGTAAATGCCCACATTTCAGATTGAATGTTAACTGACAGAAATAGCAACTATTAAGATAAGAGATAAGATCTTTAATTTGTCATTGTACAAGTACAACGAAATTAAAATGTGAACTCAAGGTGCCAATGCGCAACAACAAGACAATATAAAAACAAGGAATGGGACTTAAATAGACATGATAGGGAATATGTACATAAATAAATAATAAATTAAATTGCACGATTCCCCTCGTATTGCACGGAAGACATGATAACTTAAATATTAGCAGCGTTAAGTGCACATATGGCCCTGGGAAATAAACTAAACTTGAGTATGTTTGTCCGGGAAGACATGGTACAGAAGCGCCTGCCTGAGCGCAGCCGTACAAAGTGCTCGTTACCCGCGTGGTGTGGGTCCTTGAGGATCTTGACTGCCTTCTTAAGGCAACGAGAGCTGTACAGTACCTCCACCTTTCTGATTTTATTAAATCAGAGAGGTGGAATTACTGCAGTATAACATGTAAAAAATAAAATAAAAATATGTTGTACTCATAACAAGGATGCATGGACTGATGAAGAACCAACATGCATGCTCTCCACCAAAGCCACACACACACACACACACACACACACACACACACACACACACACACACACACACACACACACACACACACACACACACACACACACACACACACACACACACACACAGTTAGCAAGGATAATATATCTGACAGAATTAATATAATCACTGCCGGTAGATCTGGTGTACCCTTGTGACACATGGCAGGCCCAAGAGGAAGACAGTGACACATGTCCCAATAGTCAATGAGGTACGTTTGGATTTGAAGTTTTCACGGAAAGCATCCAACAGGCAGGTGGTGATCACCTCTAAAAGACAAGAAGAGAGGTGAGAATTCATGAGCCAATTAAACAGTTACAGTGATTTGTTGATATGACATAGATACAGTGTGTAGAAAAAGGGGCTTTGGGTACGAGGTATGATAGCAAAGCCACTGGTAAATGACAATCTCACCTAAACATGTAAACTGAGAGTCCAGGCCAACTATGATGAACTTTTAAAAAAACAAGATGGACCAAAGAGGGTAAATGGGAAGTTTAGCCAAGGTGTCTGGAAATACAATGAATGCCAGGCCAAATCCTGCACAACAATAGAGCAACACACTTTCAGAAAAGAACATCATAGCAGATTTTTGACATCTTGTCTCAATCAGTCAGTTATATGAAATATGCCGACCTTCCTTCACCACTGCTGCAACAGGCTTTCCGTAGATGTGGGCCATATGACCCAAAATTGAGAAAATGTCAAAGCCTGCAAATACACTCGTAGCTGTAACAGAAAATTACAATAGTCACTCCAAATCTAGAGACAGCTTACAGAATTTCTCACACTGTATATCAAAGGTGCCACTCAAGGCGTTTTATACACCTTAAATCTTGCTACAGAAAATGGAAGCTGGAGATGACTCTCTCCGAGGACTCAATGGTTCAACTGTAAATTGACATAGTCTACTATGCACAGCACTATACATGGTATTGTTATGTCTTAAATAAACTCTGACAATATCCTTCAGCTTTGAAATAGTGCTTCAAATGTATTTTCCTACCATGGTTTAAGAGGGTTACAACAACTGAGTCCAAGAACATGTTGTTGTGGAAGTTGCTATAAGAAGCAAGAGTCACAATTCCACCCATACCAATTGAAAGGGAAAAAAAAGTCTGAGTTGCTGCATCCTTCCAGACCTGAAATACACCAACATGACTTAAGAGAGTGATATAAGACATCATTTATAGGACAACTAAACTCTTCTTAGCCATGCTACTGGCATGACTGAAGGAATGGCAATATTTGCAGACAGAAATATTTCAACACAAATTGGGCAGATTGCCTTAAAAAAGTGTACAGACATGCATGTTTCCCAGATGATGGGGTTAGGGTAAGGTTTAGGGTCAGGATTAGGGTTAGGGTTAGGGTTAGGGTTAGGGTTAGGCTTGAACTTTGTATCTAGCACCAATCTAATCTGTGGTATTACAAAAATGTATTTGATCACAAAACAACTTTTCATCTAGCACCATCATCAGTTCACAATGTATCTTTTCCAATATTCACCATCAAACCTAATGACATTGCCATAACCCTTAGCTTTTTGTTGAGAGCTAATTAGTCAATTTCAGTATGTAAAAGTGCTAACCTAAGATCATTAACATTCAAACATTATACTGTACCTGCTGAACATCAGTATGTTAGCATTGTCACATATGCACCAACCTGTGCTTCTGTCAGTTTAGTCAAATTGGATTGGGAACCAATGTAGAACTCTATCCCTTCTCTGGCTCCCTCTAGTGTCGCACCTCTGATCAGCAAGATCAACACATAGGGAAACGTAGCTGTAAAATAAACCACCTGGATAGACAAAATACATTATTTCATATTCTGAACGTGTGATCTCATGATATAGTTATGCAACTGCCTTTATTTATAAGATATTTAAAAGTGCAAAGTTAACCATGGCATGTACATTGTTGTTTTGTATGTACGGGGTGAGTGGATATTCAGATAATGTGGATAAGGACTTGGGGTGGATGTTGTCTTACTTTCCTAGATGACTTGATGCCTCTGATGAGCACTGCAGCACTGTTTCATCCATGCCGCTGGATCTCTGCAGGGCCACACGGCCGAGGAGGAGAGACATCTGAGCATTCAGCCACAGCAAGTGGGCGAATTTGTGTTTGTAGTGTGTAATCCTTACTCCCAGTACTGCTCACTTGGGCTCTGCATGGGAACTGTGATTGTGTCAGATGAAGGACAGGCAGTGTTCTCCTGAGTCCAGTTGGTCACTAAAATGCCACTTACATTGCAGTACACTAGAGAAGTAAAAGAAAAAAGACCAAATAAGTGAGAATTTACAAGCATTACTTAAGCTTTGATCTGAGGTGTAAAGTGCACAAGAACAAGTTCATTTCAACATAAACGCAGATTTGATCCTCAACTCCTTAAAATATGGAAATAATAAAAGCACCTTTAGGCGTGGTGCTGCAGTTACTGTCAGGCAGAGTGAGGCAGCTGGAGCACGGCAGAGGAAACTGGAAGGAGGCGAACATGTAGTACAGGCTGTAGACGATGATGAGGTTGTAGTAAATTGACATAAACATGGTTACTAAAACCACGGAAAGGCCAACACCTGGAGAAGATAACAGGTTATAACACACTATAATGCTGGACTATACACTTTAATAAGTTATTTGGAAAGATGTTTTACTTCTTATCCCCACTGAGCACCTACAACAATCATTATTTTCTTTTAGGCAGAAGAAGACCGAAAAGCCACTATTGAAAATCTTCTTTTTCATTATTATTACATTATTAAAACAAATAACTGAAGGTTGCAGCCTTTAACATATCTACTGTTAGGCTTACCCTGCAGTATCGGCACTGCTCTCCAACTGTTAACTGGACCCTGGCTGCAGAACTGACCAATTACATTTTCCAAGAAGAAAAGAGGAATTCCACATAAAACCAACATCAGGAAATAGGGAATGAGAAAGGCACCTGCTCACAGGCATGACAGCATGTTTTAGTGATGATGACAGTACTTACAACACTGGCATCATTTTTGTTGTTGTAAATAATTACCACCCCCTTGTTTATAGGTTAAATATGGAAATCTCCAGATATTTCCCAGGCCAACAGCGAAGCCTATCATGGAGAGCATGTACTCTGTTGGACCAGTTTCCACGCTCAGGATTCTCATCACCTTCATCCATACGAGAGTCCTGCTCAAAGCACAATATTACAAAATATATATATTGTTTTTATGCTATATATTAACTTAATATTAAAAATAAGATATACAATGCCATCATAAACACACATATCGTACCCCTAATTTCAGACGTTTGGACTTGTTTTCTCAGGGAAGCATACATTATGGGGTTAATACCAACATTAACAAAGACTCAGTTCCAATAATATAAAGTAAATAAAAACACCTATACTTCTTGTAGAAATGTATGCTGGTATAAAGGCCAATAACTGGTATGCAAACATCATGGAATATAGGACTATACAGTCATTACAATCTCCCTGACCCTGAGTCATACTTATACTTTTATACCAAAACTTGCACTGCAACTCTATAGAGATGTGTCCTACTTGACCAGTGCAAAATGACACTCCTGTATTGATTCATCAGTTCATAAAGTCACATTGCATGGAAGCTATTGAAAAGTGATGAGACTTTTCAATAAAGAGATTTTTTCATTAAGAATATGCACTAAAATCCAATAAAAAAGAGGTGTTCCACACATGTCCAGTATGGTATTACAAGTTAGCATTGCTGGGGAGTAATTACTGTAGGTCATATGGCATGGAAGCTATTGTAAAAACTAAAATGTAATTTGTTTCCTTAGTTAATTTGCAACAGTTATGCTAGATATGTATTCATTTGTTAAAAGTCCTACCTGGTCAGTGGTCAGTAAGAATAGCAGGGTCCTTGGAAATGTTTGAGCAATATTTCCACATTTTCATCTGCTTTTGATGGTTTCAAGTCACAGCGACCAACATGAATTCCTGCCAATGGTTTCTGCTTTTTACGCAGGTAAACCTATCTACACTGTAGGGAGGCTGTGACTTAGTGGGTTTATTTATATTAGTACGCTGATCATCAAATCAGAGGATAGCAAGTTCGAATCCCACTGCAGTCAGCATGTTGTTGTGTCCCTGGACAAGACACTTCACCCCAAATTGCTCCTGTGGGGATTGCCGACAGTATTGAGTATGTAAGTCGCTTTGGATAAAAGCGTCTAACAAGTGACATGTAATGTAATGTAATGAGACCTGTTAAGTCAAAAATAAATGATCACTCCAACGGCCATCTTACCTCAGATTTTAAAGAAACAGCTCACCCTTTGGAAATTCTATACTGCTCAATATTCAACTTCTTATATACAGTAGCTTGGATGCATTGTAAAGTAACTAAATCCCTTTAAATGCCCACTGTATTGAGTGTATGTATGTAAGTCGCTTTGGGTAAAAGCATAACAAGTGACATGTGATGTAATACATATTCTACATTAACTTTAGTTAAAGTAAGCCAATGTTTTTTTTGCACTTCTAAGTAATATATTAGGCTATGAATACACACATTTACCATCCAGTAACATGTAAACCATGATTGTCTCTTCTCTCTTACCATCACTGCAGTAACTCATATGACAAATAAGCTTGTTGAATGACAGCTGCTCGGTTTGTTAAATTGCATCAGTCAGCCGCATCATTTCTAAAACACACACACACACACACACACAACACGCACGCACACACGCACACACACACACACACACACACACACACACACACACACACACACACACACACACACACACACACACACACACACACACACACACACACACACACACTCACACACACACACACACACACACACACACACACACACACACACACACACACACACACACACACATAGGCGTAGTCATTTTGTCACCAGACTGAGCTCCATGTATGATCTCTACACCCCACGGTGTGCTCTAATTGCTTCATTAAGGACCCTAGGCTTAATCAAATACTATTTTACTGGTGACACATGCTGAGAAGTGAAGTTGTTAATATTAGCTGTTTTATTAAATACTGGATGTCTCTCTCTCTCTCGCTTTCCCTCTCACACGCACATTAGATATCAAGGGATCATCTGGTTTTACAGATTAACTGAAACTGCTCCTGAGCAGCAAATAATGATGTTTATGCTCCATTTGTTAATGCATTGGCCTATAGTAGAAGGCCAAATTCCAGTCTACTCTCGCTGTCCAGAGTATAAGCACTTCCAGAACACCCCAAGCCGTGTCTCCATTCAATTGGAGGCTAAACCTTCCCTAAATGATCAGTCCCTTAAACTACTAACACTGATGGTCCCTAAATGTCTCACACATACTGCTACAATACATATTGTCCATCAACTCCTGTAGAAAAGGCAATGATTTCATACTAGTCAGGGGGCCAACACCGATATTGCAACTTAAGTAATCGCTTTTGGGTAGAAGCTGTAAACCTATCCAGTATTCATGTTTAACCCCTTGGCCTAGCTATGTTGACATCTTTGAAAATGATTTTTTTGGTCATTTAATCATTGTATCATTGTAAGTGGTAAAATCGGACCTTTTTTCACAATGCTGCCAAATTAGTGACAATTTGCTCTGTAATTTCTCACAATTTTGTAATATTATCCCTCATTATATCTCCTGTGAAAGTATGATCTTAACTATTGATTTAAAAAAAATCAACCAATGGTAAAACAATATCATAGCCTACCACATGGGGTGCTGTGGGTTGATACAGCAAAAACACAGCAGCAATGTCAGTGAAGCAAAAGAGTTATACAGTTCAAACTAATGGGTGGTATTTGAGATAATAAATAGTTTGAGTCTGATATTGTCGACTAAATAACAGTTACCTCCGGATTCAACCACCAAGTGTTGCCAAAAAAACAGGTATGCTAAACCTTTTTCCATCTACAAGCTAGCTAGCTAAAGATGTTGCAGTGATCCACTTTTTAATTTCTCCTCACAAGAATAGAGACTAGAGTAGTGATACTATGTATTTGCCTTTCAGATGAGCCAATATGGAGCCAGAGGGAGCTGTAGTGAGTAAAAGAAGAAGAATAGCAAATTATATTAATTGGGAAAAATGCTTTATTTGTCAACATGACTATGGGAAAAACAGGCAAGATAAACTACTAAGAAAAGCATCTGAGGATGGACTGAAATGCATTAAACTTCGAGCAAGTGAACGAGTAAAATACAAAGATGTACAATATGTTGATACTCTAGATCAGTGCTTCTCAAAGTGTGGTCCGCGGACCACTGGTGGTCCGTGAGCGCCCCCTAGTGGTCCGTGAGTATATTGGTAAAATTTCACATTTGAAATAAATAAATAAATTTAAGTTTTCCGCACTCTCGCGGGAATATCTCCGCAATGGAGCGAGCTTAAGTTTCACTTTCAATTGCATGATATAGCCCAGCGCAACACCTTCATCACACATGTGGCCAATTGTTTGTACCATTTTCAGGCGATTTGTAAAAAACAATGTGTTTTTGGATATTTGTGGAGTTAGGTGGTCCGCGAGTATTTTTGTATTGGTTAAGTGGTCCTTGGTATGAAAAAGTTTGAGAAACACTGCTCTAGATCGAATTCAGGAGTTCCTGGACACAAAAGCCGAAGAGGTCCAGTCAGAGATGGGGACTCGAGTCTGTGACTCGGACTCGAGTCGCACTTAAGTCGCACACACAGAGACTTCAGACTTGACTTGGACTCCTGCTCAAAAGACTTCGGACTCGACTTGGACTCGTGTTTTGGGACTCGTGAACAATCATTGTGTTTTCTATTTTTGGCGTATTAAAGGTGGGGTAGGTAAATTTGAGAAACCGGCTCGAGATCGCTAGAATTTGAAAATACACAACCGGAGAAAATCTGCCACTTCCTCACAGAGCCCCTCCTCCAACACACACGAACGCGCACATGACCAATGAGGGCACGAGATAAGTTTGTGCCCCGATGGGAGGCTGACAGGCAGGTAGGCCATCCAGTTACTTTAGCCAGGCCGGCTATCGGGATGTTAAGAGCATTCCATGGAATATAACAAAAAGTGTATCTCGAGCCGGTTTCTCAAACGTACCTACCCCACCTTTAACATTAACATCATGGTAACACCATGGCGACCGGCGGCACACCTGCAGCTGTACCGCTTGTAATTAGGTTCAACTATAAAAAACTTCGAACAAAACGCCGGCGGCACCAACAAAAGGAGCGCACACTGCAAAGTCTGCAATATTAAAATCAAGGATGCTGGTGCAACAACGTCAAATGTCACCAGGCACTTGAAAACTCACCCGGAGAGGTCAGTCACATTAACGCATATGGACGGTTAGCAAACATGTTTAGCTCAGCATCAGCTATGTAATGTTAACTTAGCTTGCGACTAGCTTTGTAACTGAATATTTGAAAAGATGAGTGAATGTTTGCTCGTCACACTTGTTTGCGTTGAGTGGCGTTGACATCCAACTCTTGACATGACATAAAAAAGGTCGGTAACGTTAATCATTACGTTCCGCTGCCACCATCTACTGGCTAACGTTAAACGTAGAAAAATACATAGTTACATACATAAATACATCTGTCGGTTTATAGGCAGGTTACAGGTTTATTGTTGACCACGTAACGTTAATGTTACAGGTTTATCAGGTTACCATTACACTGGGTTTGAGTGAGAGGATAGAGGAATATGTTTATTTATAGTAGATTTAAAAGATGTCATTAGAGACCCAGTGTAATTAAACAATACGGTTGCAGAGGTCAAATTTGAACATTTTTGTCCACTGGCCAAATGGCTAGCCTAGTGAATGTTGACATTTTACCAGCCACTCAATAGATTGGCATTGTTATTTTTGGCTGGTGCGTGCAACATACAGTAGGCCTACCAGCCACTTGCATGATTTACCAGCATTTGGCTGGTAAATGGTGTTAATGGTAGATATCTCTTTTGGAACAGGTCACGTTTTAATATCACCAGTTCAGTATATTTCAGATAATATTGCAGCAATAGTTTTTTAGTTGCAAATGGCACAGAACAAATGTTTACTTTTAAGTACTTTTAACACAGTTTCCCTGCGGGGGATTAATAAAGTATTTGTGATACTGATTTCTGATTCTGAAGTGTTTTGCTTATAAGTTGTTTGCATTTAGCTAAACTGTGATGTTTTTCCTCATATTGCATTGCAATAGCCTGTTTAAAGTGATCATATAACAAACAACTAATCAGTACTGATACTGTATGCTAATAGATATAGGAGTGATAATAATACAGTAAATGCTTTGCATTTCTTAGATATAGCTGTGCAGTATTCTTACCAGACTGGATAGCAGCAGACAATAGAAGGCTTATTACAACCAGAAGAGACATGAGACTTTTATTTTTTAGAGACTTGAGACTTGACTTGGACTCGTGACCAAAGACTTGAGACTTGATCAAGTCTCACCCCACAAAGACTTGAGACTTGACTTTGACTCGTGACCAAAGACTTGAGACTTGACTTGGACTTGCAAAAAAAGACTTGTGAACATCTCTGGGTCCAGTGGCACAAGACATGCTATGCTGATTTTACCCATGCCGTTGTCATTGATCGTCTTAAGCAGCGCTTTGAAAACACTAAGGACACACTGGAACCTGCAAGCTGCCCTCCTTCCACTAGAAGTTCAATTGCTCCAGTCATTTGGGAAAAATGCATTTTTTGTCAGGTGGATAAGTCTCAGGAAAACCTCCACACTATTCAAGTCTTACACACATCGGAAAATATTCTTCAGCTGGCTCAGCTAGACACAGTATTGAGATGCAGGCGTGCAGGAGTCAATGACTTGATTGCCGCAGAGGGCAAATATCATCTTATCTGCTACAGGGCATTCTCCAGGAAGTACCAAAGCACTACGCCAAGAGCAGACCCATATGCCATTTGCTTAGACAATGTGGCAGATGAGCTGAGAACTGGCCTTGCCAGGGGTGAAATATACTCTTTGAAAACTGTTTGGGAAAGATACTGTGAAATTATTGAAGACTTTAACTTGGAACCAGGAACATACAACAGTCATCATTTCAAGACTAAGCTTGACAAATTGCTTGAAGGGAAAGCATTATTTGTGCAATCATTGAGCCCAACGAAGCCCTTGATGATATTTCCTGAAATGACAGCTGAGGCTGCTCTCCAAAACCTAAAGAAAACAATGGATGATGAACAGGAATCCCAAGATGACACTAAAGGAATGAGAATGGCTAGTTGTGACGATGAGATACTGAGTTGGCTGTATTGGGTGTCATTAAAGATCAAGGCAGACATCAGGGAGTCCCCAAGACATGATGTAATGGGAGGGATTGATCAGCACCATGCAGAAGAAGTGGTGCCTGAGAGTTTGTCAATGCATTGTCAATGCACCTCAAGAGGGCCCATTACCAAACGAAGGTTTGGAAACAGTCACTAGTGACACATCCACAACTGCCCTCACCAATCAATTGTGGTTGGCAGATGATGAATGGTATGCTGGTCCCCATGCTTCTTACCAAGGAACCTGTACAATCCACATGCGTACAGCTGACAGTGTGTGGATGCAAGGAAAGTGGAAGTCAGTGCAGTACCAGACAGTGTCTCTGTCGCAGAAGAGGACTGTATTGCAGTGGGGCGTGTGGATGTGCTCGTGCAGCGTCGTGCATGAACTCCAATGACATTCAAGAGACTAACGGTGAAGAAACCGATCTTGATCTGGATATTGTGGTGCGGCCGCCAGAAAAAAGCACATCAACAACGAGATCTTCAGTGTGCGATGCTCAGCCCTCCACATCAGCACGTGTACTGAGGGCGCAGGGGCGTACAGATCGCCGTCTGTAACCAGCAAACATTGGCCTGTCCTCATCCTCGTAGACACCAGGATTCTAGTGCCCAACACTGACTTGACTATACCTCGTCTATAAATTTCCCTCCCTCTTCCAAAGAAACACGCCTGTTGGCTTGAACATGCCTAACCCCTGAGTTGCTCTGGTTCCTTCCGACCCTAACACTGGATTCATTTTATTTAGGGATGCATGATAATTATCGGCCCGATAATTATCGGTCCGATATTAGGAATTATGACGTCATCCCGATAAACCCGATACCAGTATTAATAGCCCCGATAATATACAATATATTTTTTGGGTAAAAAAAAAGAAAAAATACTGCGGTGTGGGGTGGATTGGGATGAGGGGCGCTTGTTTTTCACTCGGCTCCTCCCGTTTTGCCAGTACTGTGGTATTAGTGGTTTAGGAAGAGGGGAGTTCACAAATCCAGCGCTCCCTAACTCGTGAAGCCAGGACAGTGGTATGGGCGTTGGAGCTATGTGCAACTCAAGGCATATGCTCGAACCGGAGCTGCCTGGACGCTGCAATCATGTTGCGCACTATCCGTGCTGAGTGTGCTGACTTTTCGTACAATGTCCCACTGTCTGGCTTCCTGCATAAAGTCAAGTGCTCGGCGCAGTTGTGGCGAAATGTCGCTCCTCTGTTTTCATTTAAACAGCTCCGTATATCCGTTAGCGCAGCTAGCTAGCACCAGATGCTAACAACAACAATGCACGTAAGGTCTCTCTCTCTCGCTCGCTCGGGCCACACATACACACACCCTCCCGGTCCTCCAGATGGCCAGTCGGTGCCTGCCGGTGAGCGTGGAAGTGTGGTCTGCCACAAGCGGGCGGCAGGAGCGGGGCTGTCAGCATCAGCTTGTAGATGGTATTTTAAACTCGATGCGCTCTGAAACTACGGGGCGGCCGAGGAAAAAAAATACACATGCGTTAATCGCGTTAAAATAATTAGTGGCGTAAAAAAATGTGTATTATCGGTTATCGGTATCGGTCTTGAGAAGCAGGAAGTTATCGGTATCGGTATCGGTTTCAAAAAACCAATATCGTGCATCCCTAATTTTATTGTTTTAGTTTTTATTTAATGTTTTATGTAAAATTTTGTATACATGCAATGGTTCCATTACTGGGAAGATGATCCTCAGTAATCCACAAAAATATTTTGTCTTATCATGGTATCCAAGTGTATTGTCAAAATACAACATTAAAAAGTCAAAAAGCATTAGCACGAAAGGTCACCTCGAGAATCATATAGATTTCCGCTTGGACATTACATTATTCAAACCTGTGTAGTATTGCACTGTATGAAATGACTGTGCTCTAACTTGGCAAAAGTACCTAGCATACATTGGAATCATGATTCCTAAATTATTTGGGCTACTATCTCATGTTTCCAAGCTGATATTCACTCTAAAAACATGTTTTCTTTTAGGCGGAAATAGAATTTTTGACTTTTTTTCAATGGTCTAGCTCTATTTTCTCTGACACAGTAACATCCATTTACATTCTGACACTTCTGCAGCCATCCCACTGCTGTCACCTTTCTTTTGATACCAGGATTATCTATATGGCCCTTGTGATTGGGGAGATATTCTATATTTATTGTGGGCATGTCATTTCGAGCAGGCAATCTGAAAAATTGGCCTGAAATGGCCTCTAAAAGTCACAAAAATAATTGTTCAAACTTGTCAACCACCCTAAAATAGGTACATAGGTCCCCTCTTACCAAAAAAATATGTTAACAGCTTCTACCCAAACATGGCAGCAAAAGTGTTAACGGAAGCACTTTTCAGGATTGGCCCCCTGACTATACACAACAAATACATTTACTGATCAGATAGCTCATAAGAAGGTAGCACTACCAAAGCACTAACTATGTTTTAAATTCTGTCAGAACGAGAGACTGGTAGAAACTGTGGCAGGAGCTAATGTGCGCTGCACGTAGCTAATGTTACTTACAACTAAAGTGCTGGTTTAACAACAACTTGTCTGACAAGTTGCATCCTCATTGCAAATTAGTGTCTCTAGCTCAACATATGCTGCTTCTGAAGCTCTGTCTTGTGCTGTGTGCGTCGGGCTTCGGCCGGCTGGATGTATAAGCAGGATGTATGCATTTTTTCACATTTACAATATATGTAGAGTCTATGGTTTGCATGGTAGCAGTAGTTCTTTAAAGGTTATGGTTAGTAAATCCACAGATTCTTTATGAGGTAAGTATGATTTAGATTGTGGTTGTTTGTTCACGCCTTTTGTCATAAACGTTGTGTTTGCACTTACTTGTATGTACATAATAAATGCACATTATTCGTTGTTATATCGGTAAACTATAAGAAAATTGGAGTAACCCACATTTCAATTATGTAATGGTAGCATTTTAGCCCAGCATTGTTACATCTTGATTTTCTGTAGCCTACTAAGCTATTTGTTATTGTAGGTTGCATCAACATTCATGAGAACCTGCTATAAACATCCAGCCCTATATATCTCCCGTGCTGTGTGTTATTGCTATATAGTAGGTGCATAGATTGCATAGACGTTGAAGCAGCTTGACCTCATAGATGAAGAAAAACATTTTTATTTAAGAATATTGGAGGTGACATTTTTTTTTTAGTTACCTGACATGGCAAGAGAGGCACGACAGTCTTTACGAACAAAACATTAAACATCTTGATTGAATGCCCCATTGAGCAATAATATTGTTTTATACATTGACTCATATTATTTATTTTAACATGAAAGCATGTTTTTTTCTTTTTTAGTTAGCTTTCAGCTGTTTTACACTTGGTGCCTTTGGTCATTGCTCCTTGTCGTCACTTTCTAATGGCTCTGCTCCATTTACAGTGAACACATGACCTCACATAAGTGTGATGCATGCTACCTGCTCCAGAAATCAAATCTGTGAATCATTTGTCACTCTGCCTCCTTGAGTTAATAAATCACTTAATTAACTCTAATTTACATAATAAAGTGTTCACAGATTACACGTATGCACAAAATGAAAGACTCTGACACACAAACCACACATCAGAGCCATGAGCTCGAGATTACATTCACATTTGCTTCTGGTTCGGTTTTATGGCTCATCCTGAGGCGGATGCGTTGCTCGGAGTAGCGCTCTCCTCGATGGATGTCCAGGTAGGGATGCCACTCTTCAGCTGGAGAGCACAATGACTTCAGACGCTGTGGAAACACGTTAGCATCATTTCAACCTTTCATGTAAAAAATATCTCATGCTGTGCAAAATGCCATGCTTTGGACATTTTGCAAAAGGCATCATTGGTATCTTTGTCCGATTTTTCGGCATTCTTTTCCGGTTAGCACACATACACACCTTCCAAGGGCTTCCCTCTGCTTTCATCAGTTTATATACAGCGACGATAGGAACCAAGAGGAGGATAAATACAGTCATGCACCAGCCCACAGCCAAACCCCACTCTGGGAACTGGACTCCACTATAGGAGGGTGACTCGAGTGACACCAAGGACCAGATCAGGATCACCTATAGACAACAAAGGCAGCTGGTTTCAAACATTACACCAGATCAGAATGTAATTGATTTACTGTTTGTTTGTGAGAAGGTCAAATCAAAGTTTTTTCTATTCAGACATGAGGAAGTTTTATTTATTTAATTATTTACAAACAAACAGAGAGTAATGTGAGGCCTTTTTCCTTTTCTCTAGATAGCTTTTAAGGCCTGAGTCAAGCAGATGCTTCCAGAAATATGGTTAATCAAATATGTTTGCATCAGCTGCATGTTGTACTCACCACTATAAGGCAGGGGGTAATGAAGAACCAACATGCTCTCCACCACAGCCAGAAAAGGAAACTCTTCTTTCCAATCATCATTTCAATGTCTTTAATGAAACGATTTCCCCCTGTAATGAATGAGAAGAAGACAAACATGTACACAGCTGGAATCTCTGTCACCTTTATGTGCACATACCTCCAATTGTCACATTTACCATAGATGTAGCAGACACCAATGATCTCCAAGAGAGCCAAAACTAGCAGCACCCAGCCAGCAACAAACCCATCGATTAGGGTCACCCAGTATATTCCTGCCTATCTCAGACACACACACACACACACACAAACACAGGTGAGTAGGTCAACTAGATGTCGTAAGACAGCTCTAAAATAAAATGACACTCAGACTTACCCTTGTGACACATGGCAGGCCCAGCAGGTAGAGAACAGAACATATCGCTACAGTCAATAATGCTCTTTTGGACTTGAAGATTTGAGGAAAGGCATCAAGCAGGCAGGTTGTGATCACCTCTAAAATAAAGAACATTTTATTGAGAATGCATCAGTGTATTGCAGTAGCAGTCGTCTAATGTTAAGCAAGTTTAAATGATAACTAAATAACCCACCTATTCCTGCAAACTGAGAGTCCAGACCAACAGTCAAAAGCATGAAGAAGAACAAAATTGACCACAAAGGGGAAATGGGAAGCTTAGACAAAGCATCTGGATATGCAATAAATGCCAGTCCAAATTCTGCACAGACACAAAGAAACAAAACATCAGGGGCCACTTAAATGTTTTCCATTATTTTTGTATTAATTGTTGTTGAAGCATTGTGCTTGCCTGACCTGCCTTGACCACTTTTTCAATAGGCACTTGTTGGAAGTGAGCCATGTGACCCAAGATTGAAAATATGGCAAAGCCTGCAAGCACACTGGTACCTAGGAAAAGATGAAAAATAGATCAATAAATACAATATTTTCTAACCTTTTTATAGATAAACACTACTATAGCAGGGCTCCCACCAGCATTAGTAAGTGTCACAACAAATGCATCTTTGAACATATTGTTGTGGAAGGTGTTATAGGAGGCAAGAGTCATGACTCCACCCCAGCCAATCGAGAGAGAGTAGAAGGTCTGAGTTGCTGCATCTTTCCAGACCTAAAAAAAAGAAAAGAAAAAAAGACATACTTTAATCAAAAGATTTAGATATCTGTAGTTAAAAGCAGTGAAAATGGTCAAAGTTGGGTTCTTACCTGTGCTTCTGTCAATTTAGTCAAATTGGATTGGGAACCAATGTAGAACTCTATCCCATCTCTGGCTCCCTCTAGTGTCACACCTCTGATCAGCAGGATCAGAATCACCACGTAAGGAAACGTGGCTGTGAAATAAACCACCTGGAGAGAAGCATACAGTAAAAATTGTAAATAAGTAATTTATTACGTAAAATGTTCTTGCAATGCCACTAGGGGTTTCATGCATAACTTGTTAAACCTATTGCTTGTCATGTTTCAATTAGCATAACCTTTTCGTCTCTGTCAGTAGCATGCACTCACACTTGTAATCTCAAAATAAGTTTATCTAATGGGTGCATGCAAATATGTAAACATTTTTATGAATAGTTTGACATTTTGGATAATAATATATATTTTGCTTTTTATGTAGAGAGTTAAGAAGAGAAGAGTGAAACCATCTGCGTTTGAAATGTGTAGCTTTAGCCAGCAGCTGCTTAGCTTAGTTTAGCATTTAAAGGCTGGAAAATAGGGATATAGCTAGTCTGGCTCTTTCCTAAATTCGAGAAATCCAGCTACCTTTAAATTCACTAATTAACAACTTTTGCTTGCATTGCAGTAAAACCCTGAAAGGACATTAGACAGTTTGATATACTGGCCCTGATGTTGGTCTGTGGATAAGGTATTGGTATTAGGTGGATGTTGTTGTCTTACTTTGCCAGATGACTTGATGCCTCTGATGAGCGCTGCAGCAACAATCAAGGAGCTCAGCAGCAGACAGAGAGCCAAATGCCAAACTACTGGTCCTGTTTCATCCAGGCCGCTGGATCTCTGCAGGGCCACACGGCTGAGGAAGAGAGACTGTTCAGCCACAGCATTTATGATAAGTGTGTGAATTTGTGTTTGTTGCAAAAATGTGTAATCCTTACTCCCAGTACTGCTCACTTGGGCTCTGCATGGGAACTGTGATTGTGTCAGATGAAGGACAGGTGGTGTTCTCCTGAGTCCAGTTGGTCACTAAAACACCACTTACATTGCAGTACACTAGAAAAGTTAAAAAACAAAAGACCAAATAAGTGAGTATTTACAAGCATTACTTAAGCTTTGATCTGAAATGTAGATTGCTCAAGAAAAAAAAAAACTTTAATATAGATTGTATTTTCAATCTTTTTCGGTTCCTTGACTCATCCATTTTTTGTAAGTACCTTGAGGCGTGGTGCTGCAGTTACTGTCAGGCAGACTGAGGCAGCTGGACCACGGCAGAGGAAACTGGAAGGAGGCGAACATGTAGTACAGGCTGTAGGCGATGATGACGTTGTAGTAAATTGATACTATTAGAGTCACCATAACCATGCCAACGCCAACACCTGGAGCGCAAAAGAGAGAGGATATATCAAATGGATCAAATCAATGACTATTTTAAATTGTGAAAAGTTAACAATAAATACATTGCATGATTATTAATTAATTAAGCATACATAAATGAAGGCATACAAGTCAAAAGTTGGGGGGAACAATTCCAACAGCAAACAAAGATCATGACTTTTCATGCTAACTCATTAGGTGTGGTTTAGTGCGTTGGTGTTCGGATCGGGGGTCGCAGGTTCAAACCCCACTGCAGTCAGCATGTCGTTGTGTCCCTGGGCAAGACACTTCACCCCAAATTGCTCCTGGGGATTGCCCACATTCTTGAGTATGTAAGTCGCTTTGGATAAAAGTGTCTAACTAGTAATGTAATCAGGCAGCACCATATCTGATAGCCCTAATGTATCAGCTTTATTCCAAAGTAAATTATCTTTTCTTGAGAGCTGTAGAAAAGCTTTGGTTCTTCAATACATTCCTGAACGCTTTTGTATTTTTCCAATTTTGTGGGGAAATACAGTTTTGTTTTATGCTCAGTAAGGCCTTGTGTCCCCATACTTAGCATTTTTTTCTGAACGCCAGCGTCTTTTTATATTGTTTTTAATGAGAAGAAATCAAATGCCTTCACCTGTTTCAACAATTATACATGCACTTGACCAGTATGTTTTCTTGTTAGACTTTAATGCAGCTCGTACCCTTTTGGTCTGAACAAATTCAATTAATTGACCTTAAAGGGTTTACGGCTTAAAACCAAACAACCAAAAGCTCCTCTGAGATCAAGAGTCATTAAAAACAAAAGACAAAGGATTGTCCACAGTTGACCATTAGCCTCATAAAACTCCTCATGCTTGACATCTTTACATTCAGATTCACCTGATTGATCTTTAACTCTAATGGTCGTCTTACCCTGCAGGATAGGTACTGATCTCCATATGTTGATTGGACCTTGGCTGCAAAACTGTCCGAAGGCACTTTCCAGGAAGAACAGAGGAATCCCAGTCACCACCAACATCACAAAGTAGGGGATAAGAAAGGCACCTGCCCAAAGTGAGGGATTGGAAACAATGTCAATAGTAGTGATTGACAGTAGTGATTGATATCACACAGCAAGTACTTACCCCCTCCATTCTTGTAGACCAAATACGGAAATCTCCAGATATTTCCAAGTCCAACAGCATAGCCGATCGTAGAGAGCATGTACTCCCTCTTGCTGGCCCAGTTCCCACGCTCAGTATTTTCATCCCCATTATCCACATGTGGATCCTGATCATTGAAAAGTTTCCAGTGGTAGAATTGGTAAGAAGTAACATATATAAAATACAACTGCAGTCAGTGAATGTTCATTTAAGGGTGATGAAATACACAGTTCTGCAACGCTTCATGATTATATTTAACAAAAATAAATAGGACACAAAGACATAGGTCATCACTGCAGCAGATTTCACTTTGCTCATATTTACTTATGTAGTAAGTAATTTATTAATGTATAAATAATGAAATACATTATTCTTTTCAATCAAATATTTTTTTCATTTAAGTCTTTCATGCAGAAATTGGTTAAATGATCAGTTTAAGACAATTCCACTTTAGTAGTCAATTAAATAAACCCATTATATATTTACTGATATCTTGTTTAACCTTCTGTTGCAACAGGTCATACAAAATCTACATGTAAAAACCGGTATATATATTTTTTAATTCAAATACCAAATGAAACAAAAAATCTAAAATGTAAATCTTTAGAAATACAGGAAAGTAACCTGTACCCAAGACCTATTTTGTGGTAAATGGTAAGAGTCTGACCTTACCTGGTTGACAACAGCAGGATTTCTGAATATTAAATTCTTGAAACTGTTCCAGCTGTATTCCCTCATGTCCTCCTTTCACCTTAAAGGTTTGTATACAAAATTAAAATCCCTCAGGTAGGTCTGTTTTAAAGTCACCCCTCCCCCATTGGACAGACAAAGGAGTGATATTTTCCAACCAATCACCTGCCTACCCTCCATCCCCTCACAACATTGCTGAGCTGGTTTGTGCAATAATTCTTATCAAGCTTGAAACAAGATGTTATGCACATTAGTAGTTTCCTTCATGATAACATTAGTGACTCACCAACCCTTACTATAAGTGTGATAACTGATAATTTCTGTATCATACTAGTATTTCTTCTACATTGCTCAATTATATGATTCCACAAAACAGGCCCATACTGTGCATGACTCTTCACCTCAGATTGTGTAGCAGTGATGCTAACATTATATTATTAGTATTGATAAGGAGACTGCCCTGACTGGTAAGTGTTTACTCCTCTGTGGGGTGTGTGTGACTCAGGTGAGTAACCATGTCTTCACAACTAAAGCCAGTCCTCTCACTGATGATGGAGAGATCTCATGTTGGTCAGTGACAACAACATGTAATCACTGTGCTGCTAGCATGGGTGCAACTGTGTCACCCATAATCACAACCTGAGGATGTGACCACAATCATGTCAGTTGACAACACTAATGACACAGAGAGGTTAATGAAAAATCCCTGCTAAACCCATTCATTACAAACACCTATTATACTTATGGTAAACGTCATTAATAAAGAGACACTAAAATACTATACTAAAATATATGTATATGGTAAATCTGTTAATGTCAATGTGTTCTGCTCCAGTGTTTAGAAACGTGTTTTTTTCTCCCTCATATGCAAAGGTGAATGATTCATCTCCGTTAACTGCTTTTTGGCTATGAACACCTTGTAAACGTAACAGCAACATACCTTTTAGGTTGATATGTTGAAAAGGTCAAACAGTTGTGTATTTACACATCCAAAAGTCACAGTGCAGCATTTATTATGTTTCTGGTCAACTACCAAATGTAGGTCAACATCGATTGTCTTTTTTTGAACTCCTGAGGAAAATATCAGTATGTTAACCAGCTAAATACTCCACTGGTCCACAAGAAAAAGTATAAAACAGTATCATCAGTTCTCCCTGACTTTTTGGCACTTACAGACAGGGTGAGCAATTTCAGGTCAGTTACATGCAGGGCCGGACTGGGACAATAAGTCAGGCCGGGAATTATACACCCAGCCAGGCCACTACCAAGGGCCTCGACCTGTTGTACCACACGGTAGCTCCCTGCCGTACCTGGAGAATGCGGCTCTCCCTATGAGAGCATTGTAAGATAACAGTCAGGAGAACGTCTTATCTCTTTTCCTTTCTGCACAGCAACAGTCCTCTATAAAACACACACACACACACACACACACACACACACACACACACACACACACACATTATACCATGTGCACACTCCTGCAGACTATCCTATACTCTGTGAGACCTGTGCCTTTGAAGCTTCAAATAAATAACCAACAAGACAACTGTTTGCTTTCACCAGTTTATTATTGATTACTCTCATTGTACATCTTTGCAGTATTGACGAGTCTAAAATATCCACAACACTTTTTTCACCTAGTTAACATTTTTTTGTTATTATTCATGGATATTTTACTCATCACTTCCCCTTCAAATGGAAATATGTGTTTACATAAATGGTGACCAAACCGTTTGAGACCCACAGAGAACTTAGACTAAGTTAACTATCTAAACAGTCCTTTACCTCACCTGAGCTGTAGTTATCAGTCTCTCAGTCTGATAGCAGAGGACTCTCCTCCACCTTGTTGACAGCTCATTATATCCGTTTGCGCAGCTAGCTAGCACCAGATGCTAACAACAACAATACACGTAACCGGTGCGCACGCTTTCTCTCTCGCTCGCGCCACACACACACACCCTCCCGAGCTTGAATGACACACAGAGACCAATCGAGCGCATTAGTGTATGATCTGTATGAAAGTGGCCATGTCGGCAGGCCACATTATGTAGACAGCCAGTCACCCTCTGTGAGGCAGAGTCAGACCCACATTTGCGCAGCGTTGCGTTCACAATACATACATACAACAACAACAAATCCTCAGGCCAGCTGGCCACTTAACATGCCAGGCCATCGGGAAACCTCCCGGTCCTCCCGATGGCCAGTCCGGGCCTGGTTACATGTGGCCACAAACTAAACCTATAATAACCACTCCCTGGTATGACGTTATCTGCCTGTATGGCCACAGGTTACAAACATAATAATGGAGAAAAATATAAATATAGACTTCCTGTGGCCTCTGACTATCACACCGCTGACACACAGAGGGTTCAGCCCTGCTGCGACAGCTCTGCCTCTCCAGCTGCAGGTTGAACTGATAACCTTTATTGTCCTGCAGTCAGCTCACAATAAAAACCAAATCAGTCTTTGAAAAGCTTCTCATGTTGTCTTGCAGTTCATTGCATATTAACTTACAATATTTGTGCCAACATCCTCTTAAGGGAATTCCTCTGTCTTATCTGTTGGTTGTAATTAGTTCGACAAACATGCCATTAGTTAGCATTTCAACTATTCACACTCACAAACAACTTGGATGTAGAGCAGGAAGACACCATCAGTGAGCGGATGAAGATCTCTAGTCTTTTGAAAATACTGTTTGTGTATACATGTATTATAAAGGTCTCGTAAAAGTTCTCATTTCCTTGATACAAACCTTAATATAGCAAGTGCCTGTCTTTTTAACTACCAGAAAGTGACTAGATTTCTCTTAATTCAACAGATAGATGCATCAGGTCAATATGAACAAAAGCGGTCTCTATCCTGAGCAAACTGTAGGACAGTGCTCCTCTGTTTCCTCTTCTTCAATCAGCCATTAGTCCATACAATCACTGAATCAAACCAACATCACACTCATACGCACAAAGACAGTAAGCACAGTGCACTTAAAATACTATGTTGAAAAAGTAAAGTGGTCTTTTTAAGGTGTTCAATGTTTATTAATTCTGTAATAGGCTTTTAAACATTTGTCACTTAATTGAAAAAGCAATGTAATGCATACAGTAACACAATAGTGGTAATTCACAAGGCCTTTTTATGTGTGATTCACTACATTACAGTACGGAAATATTTCACATACATAGATGACCACCCTGTCTCTAAGAGAATAGGTGACTTTATTCTGAAACAGGAGGATTTCTTTACAGAAACAGTTACAACATTTATAACAAAGATAACAATATGCGCCCATCTGCGATAAGACATCACTGTGGGAGTTGAGTGAGAAGTGATAGAGGAATGTCATTCTTAGCGACAGCTACAGTAATGATTTTAAAATATACAATACACACATTAAACATAACACAACTTATCCGACAGACAACGGAAGGCATGCTTTGTAGGAAGAGATTACAAAGATCATTGATCCTCACAGCAACATAAAGGGAGGATCAGGGTCAGATCATTTTTAATACGCAAAAAGAAATATAATATGGCTCCTAAAATATCTCAGTTACTAGGATTATACACTGTATCATAATGCAGAGGGCTCATCTCCCTTTATTTAAGATCAACTTAAATGTTATTCAAATAAAACCAGACTTGACACTGATGACATTTTAAAAAATTGTCAAATATCTGTTGTGAAAAGTGGATTAATAACTGCTGGCACCTGCTGTTATTATTCAATTATGCAATCGCCCCTGCTGTTTTTTGGTTTTGGCAAGTCACACGTATAATGTGTCTCACTGTTGGTGCATGCTGAAAAGGGCCACACATGATTTCATAGGCACAGTTAGACCTCGATGTTGTTGGCCATGCGCAAGCAGAGGGCTGAGTCTGTCGGGATGTCTTCGCGACTGATCTCGTTTCCATCCAGTCGCAACGTCTGTAGTTTGGAGAAGTTGGTCACATCCACAGTGCTGCAGAAACTGCCCAGAGTGAACTCTAAAGGGGAGATGAGGAGATGGTGAGGAGTGTATTTGTGTCTATGCAAATTTGGAGATTTGGACACACTGTATTTGCTAATGTAACAACAACCGGTGGGCAGCATCATAAACTATTGTCCTAAAAATAAATAAGTCAGGGCTACAAGACAAGGCACCCAATTATCTTAGATGCAACGGTCATCTGGCTTTTTCCATTATTCTGTTATCTGGCTGTGATCTGATTTAATGCTGCAAACGACAAAGGTGTGCGACCAGGGAAAGCGGCAGAAGAACATTTTCAGTTTGTAATATTGCAAATAATTAAATATTGAAAACATTTTCTGTGGCCCCAAAACTCATTCTTTGTTTAACTTAATCTAGCTATACATAGTGACATAACAGACATTTATTTGAATGAAAATCAGGATCATTACTTTTTTTGTAAAGATAATCTGCTTTATCAGGACTGTGTGTCAGTGGTTTGATCAATCTTGATTGACAGTGACCTGCAAACATTAGCAAACAGCTCCGCAACCCGGTGACCAGGTGCTCATCGAAAGACGCTAATGAATAATGAATCCTGTTTGTGCTTTACCTTTGATCTGGTTGGCCTGCAGGTACAGATGCTGCAGGGTGGTGCTCACAGGGGGGATTCTCTCCAGTTTGTTGTAGCTCAGGTCCAGCTCCACCAGCCCGGTCACATTGAACGCGTTTGCAGGGATGCCCTTGTCTGTCAGCTGATTGTGAGCTATCCTGATGTACTGTAGCTGAGAGAAACTGCCCAGGAAGCCGTCTGGCAGAGAATCAATGGAGTTGGACTGCATGTAGAGCTGGTGCAGATGCTCGGGGAGTGCCTCTGGGACCTGGGATGATCAATTAAAGAGGGCATGATATTAAACAACTCGCTTTTTTAAAGCTCTTGCACATACACCTGGGTACCTGGAGTGCCCACAACCCACAACTGTGAAACACGACAACTTTGTGGGCTGTCTCAGACAGGAACAAAGGGATTTAACAAGTTAAAAATACAATTTATAACTATATTATAAGATTTTAGGGATCCACTGTTGGTATAAGAAAAGGAAAAAGAACAGAAAACTTAAATGTGGCTTCCCTTACAATGACACATGCAGGCTCATTAGAGTGTACCGCACCCCATCTGAATATCTCCAACCACCAATTAAAACTACCCTACCTTGACCCTGCTTTCAATCAGAAAATACACTTTTTCGTAATGTCCCCTTAAAAGAAAAGGTGCTGAAACTTTTCCAGCTATGATCGCATAGAAAATCAAGAGATACACGGAGGAGGACACAAAATCACCTTTGTCAACTTGTTGTCGCTGATGTCCAGCAGCGTGAGGGATTTGAGTGACTTCAGTGATGAGCCCAAGTCTGTGAGAGAGTTGTCATGGAGATACAGGATGGTGAGGTTATCCATCCCCTCCAAGTCTGCAGTTGTTACCTAGGCAACAGTAGAAATAATTTTTAATGTCTGTGATGAACGGCCAAAACAGTAAACAATAACAGAAAGGGCTCCGCACAATAACAAAATAATGCTAAACAATACCTTTTCAATCTTGTTGTGGTCGATTCTGAGGTCTCGCAAGGTGCGAGGGAGGTTGGAGGGAAAGGCTGTCAGATTGTTGTACTGTAGATACAAACGCTCCAGTCCCTCCATCTGCATAAAGGCCTGCAAAATGACGAAGACAATTAAGTGAAAGAATCTCAATGGGTTAATCCCTTTTATTGCAGTCAGGAAAAGTTTCAGTGGCATTTTTTTATGTTTTTAATTGTAAGCAGTATCTTGTAAATGTATTTGCATTCAGGTTCATGTTAGTTAGGTCAGAAGCTAATGCTGGTAGCTACTGTTTGGATGTTAAACAATATTCATTGTCTCAGAGAAGGAGATGTGAAGAGGAAAGGGAACTCAATGAACTGCATATTTTAGATACAAGAATTGCAGTTGTGAAAATCAACAAGTACTGTGGAACTTTTATGTATAGCACTGTATAGTAGAACGATTTAGAAAATCAAAATGTCAATCACTAAAAGGGAGTGGTTGTGGAACAGTGTAACTGTCTGCCTATGATACAACGTTTTTGTGTAATGTAATTGGCTGTATGAGAAAAAGGTTCTCCTTATACATTGAGTAGGAACAGATCTATCTTTATTATGATGGATTAATAAAGCTATCATAAACCAAAACCTATAAATGTCTCCCTTTTATCTCAAAGCAGAATACAGGACATAAACTGAACACATGTGTATGCTGTAGCAGAAAGAAAAATGCAGTATCATTTTAATTAATTTCAGACAAGTAACCTCATGTCTACATTTATTTAAAAATTCCCCCTTTATTAAATCACATTTGCAGCAATAAAAGCATGACTTTTTACTTAATTACGTTCTGTTAGCCGCCTGCCTGCCATCTGACAACAAGAGCAGCATTCCCCTTTCATGCCTTGAGCTCACGTGTGTGTCTGGATCTGACTGGGACCAGATGGAGGCTTACCTTCTCGCCAATGGAGCCAGATGTCAGCTGGTTGCCGTGCATCATGAGCCACACCAGATTGGTTGCGTTTACGAGAGCTGAGTCTGGCACAGCTGTGATGGCATTGTTTTGCAGGTACAAGTACTTCACACGGGAGGGGATTGTGGGCATGGCTGTCAGGCCCCGCCCGTCACAGTACATGGCGACTGGGAAGGTGGGGGGGCAGTCACACTCATCTGGGCACTGCCCTCCATTTGTGTTTCCCAGCAGGGAGCCAAATCTGTGGCTATGCGGGCCGTACAGCCAGGCGAAGGGGTCATGTGTTTGGCAGTGAGAGAGGGGAATGAGGGCAGACAAGAGGAAGACTAGCACCGCACGCATGGTAAAAAGTTGACAAATCTTCACAGTAATCTAACAGAGACAAAGAAAGAGACAAAGTAAATACAATCAAAATACGATTTTATACACAAATCAACAATTTTCTATTCTTGTTATCTTGTAATGAGACTATATTGACTGTTTTTTCATTTCGTATTAAACAAATACAGCAAACTGACAGCGGACTCTCTGTATCTAATAAATGAAAAGTCCTCTCTTATGTTTAGGTACAGGATGTACCAACAAAATGTTAGCGAAAATCCAACTGCTCGCACATCCTAAGAGAACATCTGGCAAACGACCAGACAGAGGTACAAGCAGCTTACTAACTTTGTTTTGGAAATGTGCCTGCAGAGAGGTACATTCTTAGGGGTCTTAAACCACAGGGAATCCAGAGAGCAAGCATTCAAAAAGAAGTGAAAAAAAACTTGCAATGAATGCCAGCTTTGTTAACGGTTCCTACACGGCCCCAAAATGAGGGGAACATATCAATAATTACCCTTTGACTGGCAGGAGAAAAAACAAAGCTTACACAAAAAAAGAACTCAATCATCATCAAGTGTTTTGTCATAGATAAATACCACATAGACAGATTGACAAACGTTCACATAAATGCATGAACATACAAACACACACACATACCTGAAACAAGGCTCGCCCTCCTTGTCCCCTATCTGTTTCTCAAAGTGCTCAGGACTGAGGGGGACTGACAAACACTTTGTAAAACTTTCCTCTCCTCCCTGCTCTCCCTCCTTAACGTTCTGCCATCCCCCCTCTCCACCCCTCTCTCTTTCTCTCCACTGTTGGGTCTTTCTCCCCTGCACCCCATTTTGTGTGTTCAGGCATGGCCGTGCACACCCACTCCTCACTGTATCGAGCCTCTTTTTCCACTAATGTAAGTGATGTGAGGGATCGTTCCCATCTGTGTTTAGCACATTCAGTCCCCTTTCAGCCGAACCCCACTACTCCTTATATTGTATGTATTCTTATTGTTTGTTTTCCTCTCAAATAAAAAATATCCTTTTCATGTTTCTTTAAGACAAAACAATCTTCTTATCTTATCAATATGGTTGTGACAGCACCTTATTAGGTGTGTGCTTTTTTGTAATAATTTCATTTGTAAAGGTGATTGCAACAACCAAAACAAGCGAGTATTCTAGCAGGGATGGATGTTATTCTCTCCTTTCTTCTGCAATATCCTCACATCTTGTAAAGGGTTAAATGAAAACATGTGTGACAGTCTGTCTGGTCTGAACGTGGGCCTCTTCCTGCCTTTCTATTTTTTTATGTGGCCATTTGAATACGTGTTATCCCCCTTCTCTTCTCTACATCTCCTTCTCTGTTTCTTGTTATCATTGAACTCCTTTTTAGCATGTTACAAGAGCAGAGTTTGACTGCTAGGCATGTTTACACAGGAGGATCATGTTTGTGGGTCTTATACATTTTAAATAAAGTTCAGTTGGTATGTTTTTGTGTAATGTTTGTAACAGATGGTTTCAAGGGATTTCTTTGGGTGTATTTCGTTATGTTGAGTTCAAACCCTCTGGCTTTTGTAGAGATCAACATGTAGTCCATTTTTCCACCATTACTGCCTCTTCTGCATGTTTCTTCTCCTGCAGAGCAATAAACAAGGAAAGGTCTGTGAATATGTGAAGTCAGCGCACCAAATGTGTAATTGCTCAGTGATGTCATGGTGGACGGATGCATAAGGAAGAGCTGCGGGCCCTTGACACTGACCTGGAATATTTGATTTCTCTCCAAGAGCTGGGGGAGAGGATCAATAACACTCTTTTGTCCATCCACTAAATATGGAGCAAGAATCTGGAGACAGTTAGGGACTGTGTATAAATGAAAGAGGTGGGAAGAACGTCATGGGACTACAGATGGAAATGAGCTAGGAGCTAAATCTGGGAAAAAGCATGATTTTCTTTTTTTTAAACAACAGTATGTTTGTAATTGTAATTTAATATAAATAGATTTAATACACAAAAAACGAGTTTTACTTGACTTGACTTACCCTTTCAATTAATTGTTGGACAGCCTCTTAGTTGAGAACACAACTTGTGAAAACAGCTGGCTTGCAATGCCTGAACATAAAAAAGGTCCAACTGCTACGTATTAAACTGACTAATTATCATGTTGTGCAGTATACACTTTATTTATTAATGTTATGTATTAAATAGATTATATATTATAGTAATGTTACTTAATAAGACATATATCTGCTTCTTGCTTTTACCATGTATACTTTTATCACATGTGTGTGTTTTACTCTATCATCACACACATGTGTCAGCCTACATATTTATATTTGTAAATGTCCCCACTGTGGGACACATAAAGCATTTATAGCTCTGATGTTATATTCCATTTATTGAATCCATACAAAAAAATGATAAACTACATTTATTCTGCCTGTTTATATTTCACAGAAAAAATGGTATCTGTTTTTTTTAATACTGTTACTCTTGGTAACAAACCAAGTAAGCCTATTCCTTTAAGCCTACTTCTTTTAACTTATCCCTGTGAGTGATAGAAGAGCAGTCCTGTCACCGCTAAAGTAAGAAACAGAAAAGGAAAGTGTGCTTTGCAAATGTCTAACACATGTTTCTAAGGTGGTTGTTGCAGCCGTTGTGTCCGACATCTTTATGGTTTAAGTTTTTATAGATCAAAGAGGGAAGAAAGGAATAACCAGATGGCAACATTACATTAAAGCTTAACAGAAGTTCTGGTGTGAGGAATACACAAGGCCTTGATTGTGATTGTGGAGGATCAGATTAAGGAGGATTGAACACTTGATTTCAAAACAGGAGGGACAAACAGATACATAAAGCAATATATGTAACTGTTCTTCATTTACTCAGTTAATCTTTGTTTGTTATTTTAATTTAAATGTGATTATATAGTTGTAATTGACTTTATTATAGTTTTTATTTACGGAGAAGGTGTTTGGAGCAGCACCTGATGAACCCGAGGTGTCTTGTGAGGTTACCACCTCTTGCAAAATAAGGTCAAAGGCATGTTTATAAGAGAGGGTTAGACAGATAAAGTCTGTGATAGTTTATGTGTTTGGGTGAGTGTGTGTGTGTGTGTGTGTGTGTGTGTGTGTGTGTGTGTGTGTGTGTGTGTGTGTGTGTGTGTGTGTGTGTGTGTGTGTGTGTGTGTGTGTGTGTGTGTGTGTGTGTGTGTGTGTGTGTGTGTGTGTGGGTGTGTGTGTGTGTGTGTGTGTGTGACAGAAAAATGCATGTCTACACATACAAATATGTGAAAGAGTGAAGAACAAACAGCAGCATTTATCATTTGTAGAGTGAGAGAAATTGATTCTCTCTTCAAAGCAAAAGCCCAGGTGGACTCTGCATGGCCCCGACACTAAACCAGCCCCCTCCCCCCGTGTCCATCCTCTGTTTCATGGTGAGAAGAGATCAGAGGACTGAGGCTTTTCAACTCAGGTCGTGACCTTTTCGCAGTTATTATCTTTCTGACGGCTCTTATAACTCACCTGCAGAAAAAGAGCTATAATAACAAAAACATTCAACTATATTAAGCTTCTTATTTGCCTAGCATTGTTCAGCAAATCAAAGGCATGTTTATTTACGGAGTGAAAGCAGGTTAGTGAAAGGAAATTCATTTTTATTGCAGGTCTACTGTTTTGCATAAAATGGACCAAAGATCCTATTATTATGTAGGCCACGTATGGCAGTCAGATGTCCTTTGGTCTTGATGCCATACAGACGCATGATGGCTGAATAGATTTGGATAAATAAAAACAATGTAGTGTTGCTTTTTCTAAGTAATATGTGGGAAAATGTTGAAAATCTGTTTTGTTTTGCGACAGAAGAAGAAAAACCCAAAAAGTATTATAGGTGCAAACCTATACCTACTACTATCTCACAACAGGTGGTGCGGAGAGTGTACGTAAAGTCTTTACCAAAGGGTTTTAAATGCGACTCTGGGATTCAAATTAGGACTACAACTATCTGTTTTAGAATCAAAAGTAATAAAAAGTACTTTCTTGTAAATTATTACCAGCTCATGATGCAATCTGTGGCAGTTCATCTTTACTATAGATTGTGTCACTCTCTCACTCTCACACACACACACACACACACACACACACACACACACACACACACACACACACACACACACACACACCACACACACACACACACACACACACACACACACACACACACGTGTCAATGATTACACCGTGTCAAACTTCTCGTCCTTTGTTCATGCAGATGAAAGAAGCGGATTGTTATGTAGAGTATGTTGGTCAATTGTAATCCTGAGCCTGATTTGGAGGTGTTCTGGTGAGCAGGTGGTCTGAGATGTTAACTGCACCATCTCCACTTCAAATTCCTGCCAGGCAGTGGCGGTTCTACGGGGTGGCACGGGGTCACAGCTGCCACCTCAGAAAAATGCCTTGCCACCCCAGCTGCCACCCCAGTTGGCAGCTTTGTTTTGAAAGAAAAGTTGTGGCTCATCGGACATTTATGAGAGATAATCTCTAATGTCCGAGTGCAAGTGAATGCAGCACTTGTAACCCCTCCCCCGGCCCTGGCGCGAGCCTGGAAATATGATTGGCGGCGGTTTCATTTGAACGGGGGACAGCGCAAAATGAGAAGCATTTCGGATCCAAGTAGAGTAGATCAATCAATGTCAATCAATGTTTATTTATATAGGCCCAATATCACAAATGTTACATTTGTCTCAGTGGTCTTCACAGTGTGTACAGAATATCAGTATGACAATACGACACCCTCTGTCCTTAGACCCTCACATCGTACAAGGAAAAACTTCCGGAGAAAACCCACAGTTTAAAGGGAAAAATGGGAGAAACCTCAGGGAGAGCAACAGAGGAGGGATCCCTCTCCCAGGACGGACAGACGTGCAATAGATGCCGTGTGTAAATTGAAAAGATAATACATTTGCAACATAGGTAGTCCAAATGTTTGGAAATGCATGTGTGTATAATAGGAAGATGAATCCACGAGGATATCCATCCAGGACCTATGATCCAGGACCACAGCCACGACTCAAGATCCAGGGCTCGCGATCCAGGACACAGGACCGCAGGATCATCCATGTCTCCGGATCCCGGCGTATATAGACACCAAAAAGAAAGAAATTTGGGGAAGCTGGGTTAATCGGAACATGAGAGTACACAGGTATAGACATAGAGAAGGAAGAAGTAAGATGTCCCCCGACAAACTAAGCCTATATCAGCAAAACTAGGGGCTGAATCTAATCAGCCCTAACTATAAGCTTTATCAAAAAGGAAAGTCTTAAGCGCACTCTTAAAAACGGATAGGGTGTCTGCCGCCCGAACACAAACTGGAAGCTGATTCTACAAATGTGGAGCTTGATAAGAAAAGGCTCTGGCTCCCATTGTACTTTTAGAGACTCTAGGGACAACCAACAACCCTGCATTCTTGAAACGCAATGCCCTAATAGGACAGTAGGGTATAATGAGTTCTTTAAGGTAAGATGGCGCCTGCCCATTAAGGGCTTTGTAGGCGAGAAGAAGAATTTTAAATTATATCCTGTGTTCTATAGGGAGCCAGTGTAAGGCAGCCAGAACAGGAGTAATGTGGTCCCTTTTCACTAACTCTGGTTAGTACACGAGCTGCAGCATTTTGAATCAGCTGAAGCGACTTGACTGACTTCTTGGTACACCCTGATAACAAGGAGTTACAATAATCCAGCCTTGAAGTAACAAATGCATGGACTAGTTTCTCTGCATCGTTTTGAGGCAAGATATGCCTGATTTTTGCAATGTTACGTAGATGGAAGTAGGCGGTCCTTGAAATTGATTTTATGTGGGCGTTAAAGGATACATCCTGATCAAATATAACACCAAGATTCCTTACAGTCTCACTGGAGGCCAAATTAATGCCATCCATAGTTAGTATATCTTTAGATAATTTGTTTCGTAGATTCTTTGGGCCAAGTACAATAACTTCAGTTTTGGTTGTGTTTAACATCAAAAAATGTAAGGTCATCCACGTTTTTAAGTCCTTAAGGCAGTCTTGAATTTTATTTAGATGATTAATTTCATCAGGCTTGATTGATAAATATAGTTGAGTATCATCCGCATTACAATGAAAGTTTACAGAATGATTCCTTATAATATTGCCTAACGGAAGCATATATAATGTGAACAAAATAGGTCCGAGCACTGAACCCTGTGGCACTCCATGGCTAACTTTAGTTTGCGTGGAAGATTCATCGTTAACACGTACAAACTGAGAGCGTTCAGATAGATAGGACCTAAACCAGCCTAAAGCAGTTCCCTGTATGCCAACTAAGTGCTCTAGTCTTTGCAATAGGATATCATGGTCAGGTCGATAGTATCAAATGCAGCACTGAGATCGAGCAAAACAAGAATAGAGACAAGTCCCTTGTCTGAGGCTATTAGAATGTTATTTGTGACTTTAACCAGAGCTGTCTCTGTGCTATGATGTGTTCTAAAGCCAGACTGAAAATCTTCAAATAAATCATTGTTTTTTAAGTAATCACACAGCTGTTTTGCGACCGCTTTCTCAAGAATTTTTGAGAGGAACGGAAGATTAGAAATAGGTCTATAGTTGGCTAAAACCTCTGGATCGAGGTTGTGCTTTTTAAGAAGAGGTTTTATCACTGCTACTTTGAATGATTGTGGAACATAGCCTGATAATAAAGACATATTCATAATATTTAATAAAGAAGTGCTAATTAATGGAAAAACTTCCTTCAACAGCTTAGTTGGAATTGGGTCTAACATGCACGTTGATGGTTTAGAAGAGAGAATCATTGAATTTAATTGTTCAAGGTTAATGGCTGAAAAGCATTCTAGTTTACTATCTAGTGTAATATTAGAACTTACGTTTCCGGGAGCTGTTGATAACACTATACTGGTCAAAGGCAAGAGGTCCTTAATTTTGTTTCTAAGAGTAACAATTTTATCGTTAAAAAAGCACATTAAATCATTACTACTGAGTGCTATGCGAATAGAAGGCTCAATCGAGCTATGGCTCTCTGTCAGCCTGGCTACAGTGCTGAAAAGAAATCTTGCATTATTCTTATTCTCATCTATTAATGAAGAGTAGTAGGCTGCTCTCGCTTTACGCAGTGCTTTTTATATTCATTGAGAGTAATATGCCAAATTAAACGAGATTCTTCAAGTTTAGTGGAACGCCATATCCTTTCAAGTTGTCTCGACTTTTGCTTTATTTTGCGGGTTTTCGGCATTATGCCATGGAGCTATGTTGTTTTATTTTCTTCTTTTTCAAAGGAGCAACAGAGTCTAATTTTATTCGCAGCGCATCTGTAGCACTATCAACAACATGATCAATTTGGGGTGGTGTACATTTTGTATAAGTTTCCTCCCTTACATGCAGACATGCTATCGAGTCAAGTATTGGTGGAATCTTTTCCTTAAATTTGGCTATAGCACTAACAGATAGGTTTCTGCTGCAGGAGCTTTTGACTAATGCTTTGTAGTCTAGTAACAGTACTTCAAAAGTCACTAAGAAATGGTCGGATAAAGCAGGATTATGTGGTTCGACTAATAGTTGCTCAATTTCAATACCATAAGTCAGAACAAGGTCGAGAGTGTGATTATAGCAGTGGGTTGGTTTATTTACACTCTGACAGAAACCAACAGAATCTAATATAGAGTTAAATGCAACAGTAAGGCTATTTTTATCATCGTCAACATGAATATTAAAGTCACCTACGATAATTACTTTATCTGTTTTAAGTACCAAAGTTGATAAAAACTCAGAGAATTCTGATAAGAATTCTGAATAAGGACCTGGTGCACGGTACACTGTAACAAATAAGATTGGCTGCAAAGTTTTCCAGGTCGGATGAACGAGGCTTTCAAAGGAGGTATAATTTAATTTTGGTTTAGTATTGATAAGTAAACTTGATCAAAGATTGCTGCAACTCCACCTCCTCGGCCCGTGCCTCGGGCAATATGAGTATTGATATGGCTGGGTGGAGTGGCCTCATTTATGCTGACATATTCTTCATGTCTCAACCAAGTTTCAGTGAGACAGCATATATCAATATTATAATCTGATATTAAATCATTTACCAATATTGCTTTAGATGCTAGAGAACTTATGTTTAAGAGACCACATTTAATATTCCTGTTTTGTTGCACTGTAGTAGTTGTTACATTTACTTTTATTAGGTTATTATGTATGACACCTCTATTAGGTTTTACCTTAAATTGTCCTTGGGCAGACACACACACCGTTAATATTGGGTATTTTATTGGGTTCGGGATTCCTATGGATGACTGCCTAGGAGAGAGCGCATGCGAAGCGTGTAAGACTGCGACTCCGCCTCCTGGTCTCAACTCAGTTTGTCATGGATTAAGTCCACAAAGCCCTGAAATGTTTGCCGAAATTAGATCTGCACCATCCAAAGTAGGATGAATGCCGTTTCTCTTAATCAGACCAGGTTTTCCCCAGAAGGCTGTCCAATTATTTACGAAGCCCACATTGTTTGATGGGCACCACCAGGGGCGTCGCCTGGGGTAGGCATCTGGGGCTTTAGCCCCGGATGTTTTTTCTTTAGCCCCGGACAAATTCTCCCTCAATAATATAATACATTAACCTACTTTACCTATAGGACGGACGGCAGAAATGTAATTTCCCATGTTCAGTGAATGCAACACAGAGGCAAGACGACGCCACCAGACCAATCAGAGAGTTGCATGGAAATAAACGTGTTTATTGGCTGACAGGTACGTACCTCTTCTCTGTGACAATGTTTAAACTTTAAATTGTCAGCCCCGGACGCGGAGATTCTGAAGATGGACATTAGACATTTTTTTAATAAAAAAGACGGCAATTCTCAAGTGGTGGCTCACACAACAACCCCAGAGCCACCACCTGAGCCAGGTGAACAAGGTATGTACCTGTCAGTAAATGTACAAGTTATGCGAACATGTAAGCAAAGCATAAATTACAGCTACGTTGACGTTACTTTGAATCGCGCGGGTAAGCTAAACCGTTAGCAAGTAGCTATAGCTAGCCAGATATATTAAATAAACACTTTGTCATACAATATAAATGTTGTGTTTTTTAGCGTTACTTGGTGATTTCAAAGAAAGCTCTCTGGAAAATGTTGACTTACTGTCAGTGTTCGACATGAAGCTAGAAGCTACCTTACAGTAGTACACAGTTGATCCTGATTCCTTACTCACAGTTGGTGATTACTTTCCTGCATTTCAATGGACAGCATATAAAAAGGACATGTGAGCTTCATTGCTTCACATGCTATCTCTTTTAAAAAAGAAGTGTCCAGTCAACAACAAAATATCAGTGATCGTATAGTGATAGTATATTTTTCATAAGCGATGTGAAACATTAAACTTAAAAAAACTCTGTGAGGGCCTAAGATATTCTACAAAATAATATTTAAAAACATTTTAGTTATATTTTTCATTACTTTTACCAAAATAACTTGATTTAATTGTATTTAAAATAACATTTCCAAAGAAATAAATCCTTCGAATCTGCCTATTCAGTTTCTGTTGGAATGTGAAGGGTTAAATGAAAGAAGCCCCTCTCTGCGAGTCTGTGAAGACAGGAGCTGTTGGACTTCCAGCTATGAATTCACAGAGGGCCCGCTATATAGTAACTAAAACGAGAGAGTAATGTCAAATGACAGTACAATTGACCAATCATATCTTCCCTCTAAATGGGTGGGTGTTATTATCGCGGACTTTATGACAAGTTCCGCCCGCTGTGCAACTTTTCTTGTTTCCATAGCAACAACAACTTCCTGTCAACAGCGTTAACTCGCCTTCAAAATAAAAGCATGCCAAATTACACTTAAGACATACAACTGCAACGAAAGTAACAAACACAATGCAATATCCTTTTCAATTTCAAAGAACACAAATAGGGTTATTTACAGGTGTTGTTTTGTGTGGTCGAGGGTCGCTTTTCATTGATGCGTTTTACACCCCGGGCCGTTGTTTTGATATTCCGCTGAAGTATACTCTGCTGTGACATAACTCGAGGGAAGGGGTGGGGGTCAGAGGGCCTTGATATAAAAGTCACGGCTCGCCACTGCAAATAGCCAATCACACAAAAAACATATTGCTGTGACTGTGAGCATTAAATAATTAACATTAAACTAACAAATGTGACCCACACAGTGTGTGATCACAATTTTACGTTTATATTTAATATCATTTTAGAAACCTGTTTAACAATGGACAGCAGGTTAACACTGCCGTAAACGGGTTTGTTGTGATTAGCGCCTGCCGTAAACGGACTGATGTGGAGACGGTGCTGCCGTTGGCTTGCCATTCTGGCAAGACCCGCCAAACGAGCAGCTACGAATTTGGTTGTTCATAATTTCTCCTGTTTTGCAGGTCAGTTTTGTGTACATATTGTCACAAGTGTTATAAGAATCCACGGTAGTGTTGTGTCACGATGTCCTAGTGTTTGAAGTGGTGTTTGGACGTTATTTATTGTCTTCAATGCTGCGTAGGAGACTGCCTCGTGGTTGCTGTGTGCGTGTGTGTGTAATGGCGGTCGCTATTTTAATGTAGCATAACTGAGCTTTGATCAAAGTGAATGCAAGTAAATGTAATTGTTTACAGCTCCTATACATTTTGTACTTACATATTTTCCAGGTTTATATCCTAAGTATTTTGTGTGTGTGTTGTGTCAAATGGTTAAGGGCATTAACAATTGTGTGTGTGTTGTGTCAAATGGTTAAGGGCATTAACAATTGTGTGTGCCAAATGAATAATAAATTCTGGCAAGACCCGCCAAACGAGCAGCTAAGAATTTGGTTGTTCATCATTTCTCCTGTTTTGCAGGAATACTATCTGTCATCGCACCCTGCATAGCGGGGCTTGTTACACAAACACAACAGTACGTTATTGTCCTTAGAAAATAAAAACATACATTTTGTCCACCGACATAATACAGGCACCTTACCCTCAAGAGATCCTCACGTGCTATGAGAATCTCCCACAATCCATTGCCGTAACAAAGCTAATGCAGGCATACGTTTGTGACACTAGATGGCGTAATTGTGTATGTGCGTTTGGGGAGTCTTGCAGTAGAACATTTGACTAGCGCCGCCACTGTGGGCTAAGCCCCGAATGTTTCCAGGTCCAGGCGACGCCCCTGGGCACCACCAAGACAACCAGCGCTGAAATGATGACATGCGGCTATACATGTCATCATTGATCAGATTGGGGAGGGGACCAGAGAAGATTACGGTGTCCGACATTGTTTTAGCATAACTACACACCGATTCCACATTAAGTTTGGTGCATTCTGATTGGCGTAAACGAACATCATTACCACCGACGTGAATAACAATCCTACTGTATTTAGGCCTACATTTATTTTTAGCCAGCAGTTTAAGATGCGCCTCAACGTCCCCGCTCTGGCCCCTGGAATGCATGTGACTGTGGAGGCTTGTCATTTTGTCCGACTTGCTCTGGAGGCTCGCAAACATGAGACGTTGAAATCTCGCGGGACAAAGACGCCCGCAGCCTTGAGAGCGAGGCGCGGCGAGGCGGCGCAGTTCCTCTCCACGGGCTGCGGAAGCTAAATGCTTGATGGGAAACGACCAAGCCCCAAGGAAGTGCGCCGGACTCAGATGAAAAATATTCGTGCTGGCCAAACGGCGGTACTACACTTCCGTTTGGTTGCCAGGCCCGGAAACACTTTTTCCCATTGACTTACATGGGGAAAGAGTGGTCTGTAACTCGTTGGATAATTTTTTTTAAACTAAATAAACTACCCAGTATGAACACTTGTATAGCCCTTATTAAAAACATTCGTTCCTCAAGTTGTAAAAATGTGCTAATAACGTTATTCTGAGAGTTATTTCCCTCTGCATTATGAACGCGCATCTAACCCACGGGACCGCGCCGCCCGGCACGTTAATGTCAGAGCCCAAGAGAGATATCTCTCTAGGGCTCTGGTTCATGTTACGTGTCCCGACCAATCAGAGCACACTGTGCTCACAGGGAGGGTGGGGCTGGAGCTATTGGAGCTACAACGAGCCGTTAAAGGCAGAGTGAAATTCAGTGAATACACGTAGCCTAGTTTACAGAGATGCTGTATGAGAAACCAATGTGAGTTGCGTTTATCTTTACCCATGGATAAGAACGGATCCATATCGTCTTACTGCCATCCCACGGAGCTGTAATAATGGATATATTGCACATGTTTGCTGTAATTCATTATCATACTACATGGGCTGAATGATTAAATCTTGTACCGTAAATGTTGTATTAAATAAAGTTAATATTACCGACATTATTAACGTCCCTGTAGCTTCGTATTGCACTAAGAAGCTTATTGCACTGTATATAAATATATATATATATACAGTGCAATAATTATTTCATGCTAAATGAAGCTCTGTTGGATATCACTAGATCCTGTTACAGCGTAATATAAGTAGGCCTACATAACGATTGATGTGTACATTAGCATCATTACCTGCTAGCCGCTAGCTGCTAACTGCCGCCTCGTTCATATCAAATCCATGATAACAACAATCCATTACCATGCTGTCATGAACGCGCGGTGCTGTTACGTGTACGCAAATTGACGTGCTTGATGTGAACGAGCATTTTGGTTAAAGTTGCGCATGCTCTATGAGTACGGGTACTTCTCAGGCATGCTGGGTAATCTGTGACGTTTCACTGGCTGCTTCTCAGGTCGATTAAATTAAATCCTTGCTTCCCTCACTTGCGTCGTTTCCCTGCGTTTAGTCCCTCCCACCAGGGAAGCATGGAGGGACGCAAGGAAACCACGAGAAGCAGGGAAATTAGTTTTAAGAGCAATGGGACGTCCTTTCCTCCAGAGCGTCAGGTGAAGCGACGTCCGTTTGTGATGACGCTGCACAGCTGATCGTCTGACAGCAGCTCTGTCCCCGTTATTTCCACACACCCCCCCGCCTCTGTTAGTACACATTTACTGACACACACATTTGTATCATCTGTTGTAGACCCCAATAAATAAAATAAAATAAGAACTAATTCTCAAAAAAGATAAACGCCATTCTTAAAATTTATAAACGAACAATAGTTTGATTAATATTGAACAATAGAAATAAAATAATTGAGAGAAGAAAAAGAGATATCTCCAATGGACCACTTTTTTACAGCAATGGCGGATCGTGGAGCCTCTCAATCGTTCCCCGGAAGTTAGCGCCAAGGCTAGCAGAGCTGTGGACAGAGCTGCCAAGTCTCCCTTTGAGAGTGAGAGTCACGCAATTTAACCTCTTCACACGCCTCACGCCACACTTGCCATTTCACACGCTTTTTCCCCCCTCTCACTACTTTATAATTATTTTTTTATTTAATGATATATTTCCATAACTTGTTGCTTGAGGCTTGCCGTAGTTCGAATCAGGGACAGGGTGAGTCCGCCCTATTCTGCCCCCGATTGGCTGACCGAGATATGTGATAACCAATCATCAGCCCTCGAGGCTAAATCTAACCAACCCAACAAAAGGCACCACGTATACAAACCAATCAGAGCCAGCTTAGGGCGGGTCATTGCGTCTCTATCCTATGAAGAACAACCTAACTCTATGGCGGAGAAATCGAAAAGTAAACGTGAAACGTCTGTGTCAGCGCCTCAATAATGCCGTGACTGACATTTTCATCTGAAGCGGGAGGTCAAACGGTAGGTAACCACATTATTTTTACAAATATTTTTATTTTGATGAAGTCAACGGTAGGTCTGACTACGTGAGACTTAACGTTACACAGGCTGCTGGTGAGCAGTGTGGCAGGTTGCTGCGGTGGGTTGAACAACAACCGTGACTAATAGCAGTGTTAGTTAAATCATCACGTATTTGCGTGTGTGAGCTAATGGATACTTACTATGAGCTAAGGGAATTTACAGTACTGTACCTGTGCTGTTTGCTTTTCTGTCTAATAAAATATTCAATCAATCAAACAGTTACATGTAGCTATATTTTGATCCAGAGGATCTGACTGTGGATGTGGGATACTGGTTTAAAGGAAGCACCAATACAGTATGCTAGTAATAATGTACTATGTTTGTTCCTTTCTCATTAGCACTCTACTTCTAGGTTAAATGTAATTTTTAAAATCTTTTCTGAAATACAAATTTGTAGATACGGAGTTTCATCCGCAAGTTGCTCTCGAAGTTTCTGAAGCCAGCAGCACTGCAGCACCGGGAATTGCATGAAATCCTCTATAAAGACCCATCAAACCAACTGCCATAGGTAATCCTCCAAGTTTCACATCAGCAGATGCACATACACTATCCACTCACTGATCTCACTCACATCATACTGTTTGTGTTTGTTAGAGGGCAGCTTGTGCAGACAAGTTATGAGTTTGATAATCTCATCTCATCACACACGACCACAATGGAAACAAGTCCACAGGACTTTCCTATGTTATCCTTTTAGCCCAAATGTGTGACTGTACCTTGTGCTGTTTGCATTTCTGTCTAATAAAGTATTAAATCAATCAATCACTGATGTGATGAAGATACTTAAAGGGGTGCTTTCAAGTTAGCTATTGTGGTTGTTGATGATTGCTAAAGTGACTCAACACCGGTCTTATTCCCAGTCTCATACTGACATGTTGGTGTTGGGAATGAGAACATATTGCATCAATCTTTCTCCAGAATCGCATACAGCACCTTAATGACCTCTGTAATGTTGTTGATTTATTGTGTCTCTCGTAGGAGAAAAGCTGGTGATCGGCTTCACTACTCGAGCTACACTCAACAGGCTCCTTGATGCAGGAGACATTACACCGCAGCAAGTGCAGAGGTTCCAGCAGGCAGCAGTGGCGTTTCTGGTGAGGGCTGTGGAGTATGCCATGAAGAAACTCCACATGAGAGAGCTCCTGATAAAACATGCCATGTTTCTGGATGTCCAGCAGAGGGTAGAGTGTGGAGTGGAAGACGCCTTGTACTTTGTCGACAGGTTAGTTGGGGTATCAACTCAAGTACATTTATCTATAGTGCCAAATCACAACACAAGTTATCTCAATATACTTAATAAGTAGAGCAGGTTAAAGACTCTTGGCTCTTGTCACATTTTCTTAACATTTTCTTAATAGATTGTAAAGTTTAATGACCACATCTGAAAAACAACCCGTTTCAGCTACATTACTTGACCAGATCAGTGCACATTGTGTTCTTTTTAGGTTTCCTGAACTTCTCCCATACAACGGACCTGACGAGCGTGACAAACTGAGTGAGGAGTTTCTGGACTACCAGTCCATGGACATTGCCATGCCCGAAGACCCAGCCACGTTCGACATTGAGAGCTTTTGGGGGAACATGGCATCAATGAAGAAGAAGGTAAGAATTATTCTGCACCCTTTGAAATACCCATTGACGTAATCAACTTAATTATATACAAAAATACTTGAGAGTAATTAGGCTTCCTACATTTTTCAAAGGTGACCGGTATGAGCAGATTTGGGAGGCTCTCCCGTATTGCCAAGTTGGTGTTGGTACTTCCACATTCAAATGCTGATTCTGAACGAGTGTTCTCTGTGGTGGGATTGAACAAAACCCGAAAAACTGTTTGGCTCTTGATGGAACTCTATCATCCATCATGACTGTGAAGATGGCAAACCTTGAGCCACAGTGTTTCAAATGGGAGCCCCCTCCCTCTGTCATCAAGGCATCAAAATCTGCCACAAACACCTACAACATGAGACATGTCATGTAAACCAAAACACACAAAGACATGCACTTTATTTATTTATAATATATATATTATATATATATATTAGGGCTGTCAAACGATTACATTTTTTAATCAGATTAATCACAGTTTAAAAATTAATTAATCATGATTAATCACCATTCGAACTATGTCCAAAATATGCCATTTATTTATGCATATTGTTGTGGGAATGGAAAGATAAATGAAAGAAGGCGGATATAACAATTTAACATACAGTATCTATGTTTATTATAACATGTTTCTGCTTGTCAAAATGAAAGACAACCCACACACCTATCAATCATCAAACCGTGGGGTCTTAATTCATTACACGATTTCTATCAACGGGGGAGTACTTCAGGAAAGTCGACGGGGGGGGGCGGCTAGTGGAGTACTTCGTGACCACAGAGTGTGAACGTTGTGATCAGCTGTTTTAGCGGAGTTCTCCAGTGAAGGGGGGGGGGGGGAGTCTCCCTCCGTAGCCGGTTGGCGTAGTTTTGGCACAATTCCGTTGTACAGACCGACGTTAACAGCAGCCCTGTCTGTGCACACGGAGACCGACTCTGTCGTCCGGTGATCTAACCGCCTTCTGGAAAAGCTTCACAAGTACGTCGGTACGCAAATGCGCTTTGTGACACAAGTGACGGTACGCATTTCAGAGAGATTACGCACATAACCTGCGTACCAGTTATGTGCACCGCTGTACTACAGCAAAAGTATTCTCCGTCGGGACTTCCTGCAACAACACCACGCCGTTATCAAAGATGTTCTATTGAGAAGACGATCACTACGTGACAAAAGTTTTCAAAACCGTGGCTACTGAAATCAATCTTACTAACTGCTGTCTGTGCAATTTACTACGCGCGAGTTGGCAGACTTGATTTGCTTACTTTAACATCATTTTTCATGGTGGGGCTAAGCCATTTCTTGGTATGGGTGTAGCCTACCCCAGCCATACCCTGGCGCTGCCACTGGTGGCACGTATGGGGCGGGCCATTCTGCACATGCGTTAAATGCGTTAAATATTTTAACGCAATTAATTCAAAAAATGAATTACCGCCGTTAACGCGATAATTTTGACAGCACTAATATATATATAAATTATTCTGGTTCTAACTTTGTTACTCTTAAAAAAAAAAGTGCACTAAAGGAAAAGGCTGGTTGGTTCTTAAAAGGCTGCTATTGTTTCTTAAAAGGCTGCTATGTTTTCTTTATATTGACATTTTATAAATAAATGTATTTTATTTGTCAAACTTTTATTTGTTACAATTGTTTTCATTTCTACTTGTGCTGGTCAATTATTAACACTATATAAGCATGAGGAGACCGACAGTGCAGGGAGAGCAGCTGGCATGGGGGTGAAGACATCACAACAGTCTTAATGTTCATTTAAATTGAGATATTCCTCTAAATCAGTGTTTCTCAAACTTTTTCATACCAAGGACCACTTAACCAATAAAAAAAAACTCGCGGACCACCTAACTCCACAAATATCCAAAAACACATCGTTTTTTTTAGAACAGATTACAAATCGCCTGAAAATGGTACAAACAAGTGGCAACATGTGTGATGAAGGTGTTGCGCTGGGCTATATCATGCAATCGAAAAGTGAAACTTAAGCTCGCTCCATTGCAGAGATATTCCCGCAAGAGTGCGGAAAACTTAAATAAGTTAATTTATTTCAAATGTGAAATGTTACCAATATACTCACGGACCACTAGGGGGCGCTCACGGACCACCAGTCGATTTAGAGCAGTGCTTCTCAAAGTGTGGTCCGCGGACCACTGGTGGTCCGCGGACCACACTTTGAGAAGCACTGCTCTAAATCGACGTTAAAAAAGGCAACCAAAAAAATCGAAACGCATCTTCCCCCGAAAGTCTCACTCCTACTTTTTACTGAAACTTGGCAGTCCTGGCTGTGGAGTTGCAGCATAATAGACCGTTCGTGACGGACTTTTAAAGGTAAGAAGAAGTTTAAAGATTTATATTGCGGATATTATCAGTACATCTGATTCAATTGAACATGTGTATTAAAGGATGTCAGTGGATTATCCCTAAATTAGTAGATTTAGGGAACGTTTACAGATAACAGATCAAGCTAGGATACCGAAGCAAGTTAGCAACACACGTTGAACAGCCTTTTAATTGTAAATTCCGTTCTCTTAATGTCTATTTGGTCCAACGTTGTTGAATTAGAGAAGAGGGGCTTCTAAACGGGATTATATGCAGGGGTGGAGGGAGTTAAATATTAGATAAATATAACTTTGGTGCGTGTAAGAGTGAGTGTTTTTAGCAGAGCCATATTGTGTCCTTGTGATTATGTTGATTATTACCTGTGTGTATAATGTTGCAACTCAGCTGATTTTGGATTGATGGCAAAGGGAGAGGAACTTAAGTGAGAGTGAACACACAAGGTAAGTTTAATACTACTGTTTTATATAAGTAAGCATACTAAACATGTATTATATCACTGTATTATATAAGTAATCTTGTTAGTAACCTACTGTATGGCAGGTGGAGGAGCAAAACTGCAAGACTGCAAACTCACAAGACAGAGAAATCGAAGTTTGTTCTCCAGAGATGAGGTTGATTTCACTTCAATTTTTTCATATTTTCTAAAGATGTGGAAATGGCACAAAAAAAAACTTGAGAGCTGTAACCAAGACAACTGTAACAACATGAGTAGACAGCCACCAAGGTTTTTCAAGTCCCTCTCTTACTCCATTTTGCCAACCCAAACTTCCAGGTACATGACGGGACACCTTGCTTGTTTTTGTTGTTTGCGCTCCTCTGGCAGGTGGAGGGCAGTGATCCCTTCCCTTCTTCCCTCAATCTTTGAGACTAATGTAAGTAGAAGACATGGCACTGTAAATGTTCGAACATTTAAAATATTATACCACTTAAAAATAAGAAATATTACTTTTGTTACTAAGAGTTCATACTTATTATACCTGTGTCACCTTTCACACTATCGCTGTGATCATGAGCTATGGGCTTTGTAGATACAGGTCCCGGGGTGAATCGTGGTGCAGGGGCCCTTCTCTTTTTGACCACAGGGCGATGCACGAAGATGGTGGGTATAGCCTCTGCTCTCAGCCTAGTCTTGCCCTTTTTTGTCTTGACAAACTGGTCTGCATCAAAATGTGCCTGCGGAGTGACTTGAGGTTACTTCACACACAGAACAACTGTGTCTGAATCTTGTCTGCCCACATACATATTCCATAGTGGTTGAATACACAGTATTAGGAAACACTTTATACTTACTGGACATGTTATACTCATTACATACTGTATATACAATATGACCAAGAATGTGAGACAACTTTATAGAAATTCATATCACATATGTTACTGATGCCATTTGTCATACTTTGTTAAACTCACAAATAATAAAGTTCCATAACTTCAGTTGGGAACAAAGACCACACCTTATCTCCCCAAGGCAATTTCCCATCCAATAGGTGTGCTATATAGGTGTGTATAACCCTTTCTCCTGTCTGTTTATCCCTCTTTCAGCACAAGAACCAGAGGGGGATTCAATGGAGCCTGAATACCTGCACTGAGACCCTCACCCTGCACCCTGAGTCTCAACTCTCAGTGTTTTTCAAGCCTTTCCCTGTTTTTTGTATTAAACAAAACATTAAGCTTTCCCAATGGTGTGGTTTTCGTTTTGTGAAAAAGTGCAAATGCAGTGTTTGTATATAAATCACATATTTTTTTGCTGTTGGTCGTGAAATTGCTCCTGCTTCCTCCGCTCTGTGTCAGTGGGGAAGCTGTACATTCGTACTCCTTTCTCTGAGCGATTGGAGCATCCCCAGGCAGCACAGCAAACCATGGTGGCGACTAGGAGGCAAACCAAGACAACAAGGAGGAAAAGGCACAGACAAACTGCATTATATGCTATTCAATGTTTATTGAATTCCATGTATTTGCAATGGATGTTCCTAAAACAACACATTTAACATCATCATCATCATGCTGCTGCTGCTAGTCCTTTGATAGTCACCTGTCGGTCTCCTGTCCTTTCTGAAAGCCATAAAGATGACATTAGTCATTTAGATAACTTGTGTCCTCAATTACCATGGGATTACTGAAACTACCATGAATTTAAGAAAATGGTAGACATTAATCTAATCTGAATTTTAAAGCATTACTTTAGATCCCCTCCCTCTAAATATATCAATAAACATTAGAAAGTGATGCTCCTGACTACCATACAAGTTTAAGAAGATAATATTGGTCTTAAAGAATTCAAAGCTATAAATAAACAGCAACAGGCTCTTTAACCAAGGCACTGTTAGCCTAACATGTAAACTAGTTGTTCACACTAATCCTAATATTATCACTTAATATTAGCAAATTCTATTTTATTTTTTAAAACATATTGATGTAAATACATACACATATCGATTTGTTGTATAAATATTGCAAATCAAAACCTTTATTCACTAATAATTACCAAAAATCGTAGTTCTATCTCCTGTTATCAATGCATTCACATTGCCCGCCATGAACTTCCGGGGAACGATCCTCTTCTACATGAACCACGTGACGATAACCGTTTTTGGACTTCCGTTGTCGTAACTCTTCTATTATATGGCTCTGGTCTGGTGGTTCCTCGGTTATCGCTCCTCCATTATCGCTCCTCGCTCCTCGATCCTCGGTCCTCCGGCAGAAATAAGAGCCATGGGACGGTACTCAAGATGGCGCAGGCAAATCAACTTCCGGTGAGACTGAGGAGCGAGGAAATGAAAATAGTCGACCTGAGAAGCAGCCACTCTCTCAAAAGTTGGGCCATTTTATCATCATGCGCTAATGAGCAGCTCTCATAGGAATGAATGAGGCCCCGCCTCCCACGCTGTATCCAGTTCTTATTATACATCCATGGAAACGACTCGCTGGTATCTCGAGCTGAGCGCTCATTGGTGGTTTTTACCCCGTGCTGCTGATGAAACTCTCCAATTGGCTGGGCAAAAGTTTGTTGTTGTTTTGTGTCAGTTTTACGTCGCCACTTCCATTCCCATTTTTCATCATTGTTCCACAATGTTTATCATCATTAAATTAATATCCATATATTTTATACTATACTTGCATTGCTTACCGTTTTATATATCTTAGCATATTCATCATACACACTGTTCATACTGCTCTCAGGCTGCTGTGTATATCTAGTGTATTCATACCCCTCACAGTTTATTCGTCATTCAATTAATTCCATAGAGGCTTCTCAATACTCAAATGTCCCCTCCTCGACTCCCCTCCTCGGTTCCCCTCCTCGAGACTTAGACCCGCCCACAGGAGATGCGAGCGGAGGACCGAGGAGGGGAACCGAGGAGAGAGGAGGGGAAGCAGCAGACGTTCAAAGAAATGAGAACTCCTCTCCTCTGAGCGGTCATTTTAAAGAGACGTCCGTTCATTATTACGTGGCAACAGCTGCATCAGCTGTCGAGTGTTTTGTCATAGCGCTGTATCTCTGTTAGATCAGCTGAACATTATTCCCCCACATATTTACTTTGAATTCATTGAGAGTGCGGTATAATGAGACAATAACAGGCTACAGATGCGGACACACACACACAAATATATTTATATAAATATATACAATTTAAAGTATGAGAGCACTCTCATAATAACGTAACACAATCAGAGACTGGATATATCCCCCCCTCTCTCTGGTCGCTGAAATGGGGAATTGAAATTACGGGCCAAAAGTTGTATTTACAAGTAGGCCTATTAAAAGTAAGCAGAGGACACCAACCCAACTGAGACCCGTCTGTCCGCCGCATTTACGCACTGTACAACACACACCTACACACTGTACCACACACACCTACAGCTCCTAAAGCATAAGCCGTTGTGTATTTTATTATGTGAAGCAATGGTCTTAGAAAAATATCGACTCTTTGTTTGTAGATATCTACTAAACTAAAGCAAATAAAGAGAGTAGGCCTGTTATACTGAGTGATATATATTATACACACTGCTCTGCTTTCTGCATGGACCTCACAGCTGTTCTCTCTGGAAACATCGTGACGCGATGAAAGCAGTTTCTGAAATAATATCCAGGGGATGCATGCATAGCTGTCATTGGCTGAGATAAGTCCGGCCGTGCGTCACGCCTCCACCGTTCCCAGAAATGCATCCGTGGAGGAGCCGTGAAGGAACCATCTATCCTCGGTTAGAGCTCCTCCAGAGAGCCTCCTCGACGCTCGATCCTCGATCCTCGGTCCTCGGTGTGCATTTAGAGAAATGAGATGTCCTTCAAAATGGCGCGCTGAAATTCATTTCCGGGTCACTACCGGAGGACCGAGGAGTCGAGGAGGGGAAATTTGAGTATTGAGAAGCCTCTTATATTTTATTCTGTAGATTGTGTACATTACTTTTCACTTTAGTGCTTTTTGCACTCCTGGTTAGAAGCTAAACTGCATTTCGTTGTCTCAGTACCTGTAATATGTGCAATAACAATAAAGTTGAATCTAATCTTGAGCAGGAACAAATGTATTTACTTAGTACATATCTGACATTAACGATTAAACACATGTGTGCATTCTTTATAAATGCAAACCGAGTCAAGCCGACTCCGGAGGTGGCGGTATGCACCTTAAAGTTGTTTGCAATCCGCCAAAAAACCGAGAGAAGAAGAAGAAGAAGACGAAGCCGACTCCGAGCTGTCCGACTTCAGGCGAGCTTTTTGAGACCTCCCCCGGCTGCGATCGGCTATTCTCGTCTACTTTCGAGGCGAGCCACAACGCGTCTCAAACAAGCCTACTGTGAAGACGGGAGAGCTTGTTGGTCCCGGTTGGTCCCTCTCTACATTCACAGAGGGCCCGCTATAGTAACTCAACGAGAGAGTGACAGTACAATTGACCAATCATATCTTCCCTCTAAATGGGCGGGCTTTATTTTCGCGGACTTTATGACAGGATCCGCCCGCTGTGAGGTCTATGCAAGTGGTGCAGTGACGCGTCCTAAAACCCGGAAGTAAGCTTCGCTCGGATTCCCTCGACAGAAAGCAATGGGATTTCTCCATAGGATTTTGGAAAATAGCTCGAAATAATTGTCTGTGGAAAACGAACCTGTTAGATAAATGCACGTTGTGTTCAGCCGGATAATATCCACATGTCTATCCTACTTTTATTATTTTTGAATCATAAATCTAAACGATAGATTTATGATTAGCGAAATTATTAACCGAGTAGTTACAATGATAAACTGGAGTGGCAAAGGATCAGCTGAATGACCCGCAAGTGCTTCATCCAAAAGGACAGGAGGATGGACTTTGTGTTTCAGTGATTTGATCATCAAAGGTAGGCCTAAGTCATTTTCAATGTGGGCCGTCGTGCCGACTTAATTCATTTGTAATTGCTACTTGGCTGTGGGTGCCCTGTCATGATAGGTGTTTATATAAATGGTGTTGTTTTGTGTGGTAGAGGGTCGCTGTCATTGATGCGTTTTGCACCCCGGACCACTGTTTTGATATTCCGCTGAAGTCTACGTTGAGACGTAATATCTCTTCTTTTTTTTCGAGGGAAGGGGGGGTCAGAGGGCCTAGGTATAAAAGTCACGGCTCGCCACTGCTCAGCGGGTGTCTCGCTGAGTGGGGGATATCTGTTAGATACGTGAACGGGTTGGTGGGGACCTGCGGGTTTCGCGTTAAGCCCCTTCTGTATGGCGTTATATTTGTGCCTCTATCCTGAGCGCGCACTTGAACAGTTTTGAGCACAGAGAAATATATTTTCTCTCGTAAAACTCCTGCTCCGTGCGCAAGCAGAACGCTGCACGCGCTCTCTCCCCGGCTCGCTCGACCTCTCCAGCCTGCGCGCGCTCAGCTTTGCCTGCGCGCGCTCAGCTTTGCCTGCGCTCGCTCAAGTTGTCACAGCGTTACAAATGTGCCACAAAACCAACTGTGATGCCCCTGTGGGTTCATCAGTGGATAGGGTGTGGCTGTCCTGTCTTGGCTGCATTGATTGCAGTGATTGCATTAACTCAGGGCACCTGGGTCTGGTGCTCTGCAGCTATTTTAAAGCCTCTCTGCTCCTGTCTGCTCTCGCTCTGTTTTCCTGCAGGCACCCGGCTCTGATGAGTATAACCAATGTGTTGAATTGACCAGTGTTGTGCAAATAAACACCTTTACCTACCCGTTGACATGTTGTGTCTCCTTTTTGTTGTGGCCTTTTGAGCCAGGTCGCAACAAATGGGGGCTCGTCCAACGGGTTATTTATTTAAAAAGTTTGTGTAGTGCTCATTGAGCAGCTGATTCATTGTTGTGGTCCAGCTGTGTGCTGGCTCTACGCTGCTATTTGGGGGACACATCATGTCTTTTGGGTTTCAGGATGCTTTAGTGTTTGACATGGCATCAGGTTTTGTGTGCCAATCAGAAAGTAAGATATTGCTGTTTGTTACGCTTTTGTCAAAGAGATTTTCCCCGCTAGGCTTAAGTGACGTTTCCCCTTGGGTTCCGTCTGTTTGTTTTTTTTCATAGTGTTGTGGCGACGTGGTTGGTGTCAGCTGTTTTCGGACAGCTGTCTCGGGGGCACATCCGCGTGATTTCTTGGTGTTACCTGCGTGCAGGTCGCTCCATAAATCCGCCGGGTTCCAGTGCGTAATTACCCGCCGCAAGCCACATGAAGACTAGGTGAGATTAGGAAGATTTTGGTAAGGCAGTTAGGGGGGAATTCTCTGTTGGGTTTTGTCTTTTCGCCCAGGCGTGTTGACAGTTGAGTACTTTGCTTTCTGATTGGGTATAGGCAATATATTATGGCTTCTTTGTCAGCGTTTGTGGATGCGCCCTCAGTATCTTTCTTGGATGGTTGCCAGAAGGCGCAGTTGATCGAAATAGCAGAGCATTATGAAATTGCTGTTGTAGGGAGCAAGCGGAAACATGACATTAAAGCTGTCATCGTGTCATCTTTGTTTGAACGGGGAGTGTTACAGAAGAGTGAGTCTGGTGTGGCAGGGGTCGGGCCAGTAGTGGTTCAGACAGCTGGTTTGACATTCGAACAGCAAAAGGAGCTTTTGGCCATGCAGTTTAATCAGGAGAGATTGCAGTTGGAGTTGAAGTTGGAGCAGGAGAGATTGCAGTTGGAAATGAGGGGTCAGCAGCAGGAGGTAGAGAAGCGTTTAGAGGTGGAGAAGGTGCTGGAGGTGGAAAAGATGAAATGTGAGGTGGAACATGCTAGATTACGGCTGATGGGAGAGGGCAAGTTTTCTCCAGGGGAGGATGGTGGTGCTAGGTTAGCATCAGGCAGTGGCGATATAATTTCTTACTTGCGATTAGTGCCAAAGTTCAATGAGCGTGACCCGGACATTTTTTTTCACTCTATTTGAACACATAGCAGAGGCAAGAAACTGGTCAGATTCGGACAGAGTGCTGTTACTTCAGTGTGTACTCACTGGGCGAGCACAGGAAGCCTATTCAGCTATTTGTGGCGAAAATACTTTGGACTATGATAGAGTAAAATCAGCGGTGTTGAAATCTTACGAACTGATTCCTGAAGCGTATTGTCAAAGGTTCAGAAGTGGGGTCAAGGGAAATAAGCAGACACATGTGGAGTTTATCCGTGATTTAACTTCTCATTTTCAGCGGTGGTGCGCGGCAGCAAAGGTTGCAAGTTTTGACGGTCTTTGTGAGCTCATTGTCTTGGAACAATTTAAAAACATTCTCCCTCAGCGTGTGGCCACGTATGTGAATGAACAGAAACCTCCCACCGCGTTTAGAGCTGCTGAATTAGCGGACGATTTTGTGTTGACACATAAGGGCAGTTTTGCGGAGAAATATTCTAGGGGTGATTGGAAACGTGGAGAAGACAATGGAGATGCCCGTGCAAAGTTTTCACCAGGCTCCTCCCGTAGATTTGCAGGTACAGGGCGACCCGAGGGGGCCAAAGTGGACCAATGTCACTATTGCAAAGGTGGGGGTCATTGGAAGGAGCAGTGTCCATTGCTGGAAACGAAGGGGAAGCCTCGTTTGTCACCACATGCTCCAGCCATGTGTTTGTTCTGCCGTGGTGGATAAAAAACCGTTGGGTGTAGGCTCGGGCATGGTGCCTGATAAGAAGCCGGTTTGTGCCGACCCGGATGCGGGTTCTGGTTTTGAGCCGTTCATCACTGAAGCGGTAGTATCAGTAGTCGGTAGTGACAAATATGTGCCGATTAAGGTGTTGCGTGATACAGCGGCTAGATACTCATTCATTGTTGAGTCAGTGTTGCCTTTTTCGTCAGAGACAGAAACGGGGGATTTTGTGCTGATGAGGGGCATGGAGATGGGCTTGATCCCTGTGCCACGGCATACAATAGTGCTGGATTGCGAACTGGTGCGGGGAGTTGTGTCTATCGGTGTGCGTCCCGCGTTGCCACTCGATGGGATACATATGATTTTGGGCAACGATCTCGCTGGTAGTGCTGTGTGGGCTGGTGTGCCACCGCCTGTGGTGGTTTCCAGGCCGGTGGCATCTGGGGAGCCAGATGAGAGTGGTTTGCAGTTTCCAAGTGTGTTTCCAGTTTGTGCTGTGACACGTGCACAGAGCCGTAAAATGTCTGCTGACCCACATGTTTCGGAGTGTAGCAAAAGTAATGTGGTACATGTGGTCTCACTGCCTGATCTCCCTTCGTCGGTGTCAAAGGAGGACTGGGTCAGGAGTCAGAGGGACGATTCATCTCTTTCTGATCTGTGGACTGAAGTGTTGCCGGCAGAGAAGGTCAGAGACATAGCCCAGGGTTACTTTGTTCAGGGGGACTTACTGGTGCGTAAGTGGGTGCCCTGTGTTGGTGATGCTGTGGGGGAGGCAATTTTTCAGGTGGTGGTGCCGAGTAGCTTTCGTGATGTGATATTGCAAACTGCGCATGATAGTGGGGGACATTTGGGGATAAAAAAAACCTATGACCGTGTCCTACGCTATTTTTTTCTGGCCTCGGTTAAAGCGCGATGTTGCAAGTTATATTAAAGCATGCCACATATGTCAGTTCACTGGTAAACCAAGTGAGGTGGTGAAGCCTGCACCCCTCAGTCCCATTCCAGCCCTTGGTCAACCTTTTGAGCATTTGATCATAGATTGTGTGGGGCCGTCTACTAAGACTACTAAGAAGGAACTCATGCGGTTCCTTGGTCTGGTCGGGTACTATCGCGCTTTTTGTAAGAACTTCTCCACAGTGGTTGCGCGCCTGACTGATTTGCTGAAGGGTACAGTCAAGTTCATTTGGTCTGACCAGTGTCAGGTAGCGTTTGAGAATGTGAGGACCCTGTTGTGCTGTGCTCCGGTTCTCGCTGCGCCGCGCCTCGATGAGCCGTTCAAACTGGAGGTTGATGCTAGTCATGTCGGGGCAGGTGCGGTTTTGCTGCAAGAGGTTGAGGGTATTCATAGGTCAGTTTGTTACTTCTCAAAGAAGTTTAATTCGTACCAACTCAATTACTCAACAATCGAAAAGGAGGCATTGGCCTTAATATGGGCCCTCCAGCACTTTGAGGTGTATGTGGGATTTGGGAGTAGCCCAGTTGTAGTTTATACCGACCATAATCCCCTTACCTTTCTCTGTTCACTTAACTGTCCGAACCGGCGGCTGATGAGGTGGGCCCTGTTCCTGCAGTCCTATAGTTTGGACATTCGGCACATTAAGGGGAAGGACAACGTTGTGGCGGATGCTCTCTCTCGTGCCCCGGTGGGGTAGGGAGTCTCTCTGGCTCTGGATATTTGGTGTTGTTTCGGGGATCCCTTTGGGGCCTCCGTCTTAAGGGGGGGGCTGTGATGCCCCTGTGGGTTCATCAGTGGAGAGGGTGTGGCTGTCCTGTCTTGGCTGCATTGATTGCAGTGATTGCATTAACTCAGGGCACCTGGGTCTGGTGCTCTGCAGCTATTTTAAAGCCTCTCTGCTCCTGTCTGCTCTCGCTCTGTTTTCCTGCAGGCACCCGGCTCTGATGAGTATAACCAATGTGTTGAATTGACCAGTGTTGTGCAAATAAACACCTTTACCTACCCGTTGACATGTTGTGTCTCCTTTTTGTTGTGGCCTTTTGAGCCAGGTCGCAACACCAACCAATTGGAGAACTCGAGAAGGTCAATTCTGATTGGCTGGTCGTCTCCAATCATATCTTCTATCTGAGATGAGAGAGGGATTTTCGGTTGCCATCAGGCTGTTGACGTTCTTATTACACATCTATCGTTGACATTTACAGGACATGACAGACTCGAATGAAGAGAATAGCACGCCACAGTGTCAGGTGAGTTATACATTTCTAGTTTTCTGATATCATGTTATTGTTTGCAATGCCTGAGTTTGCTAGCCGGCAACATAGCTATAGGGGTAGTTTAAGCAAACCGCTAACAAACCGTAGCCTACATGTACATGAACCCTTCTGAGGTATTGATTACTTGCTGTAAGCATTAGAGGTGGCAGAATGACAAAACATGTTTCTCTCTCTATCACAATGTTGGGTTGACCAGAACCTGTACCAACTTCTGTTTGCTGTTCTACAATGGGCATATGCTTGCGTTAATTTTCAACCGGACAGATGAGGCTAGGATACCGGCTAAAGTTAGCAACACACGTTAACCATGAACAGCCTATTAATCCGTTCTCTTAATGTTATTTCTTCCAACGTAGTGGAATTAGAGAAAAGGGGCTTCTTAACGTGCTTTTATCCGGGGTGGAGGGAGTTACATATGAGTTAAATATAACATTGGGGCGTGTGATTGTAGTGGGTGGAGAAATGAGGATATCCATTTTGGAGTTCCAGCTAGTATAATATAGTTAACGTTACACAATAATAAGGAAGAGAGCTATTTGTGTGATACATCGCCATTGATATGGATTTAGAGTGGATATTTGAGACTTCCAAACAGTAAACTAAAACGTAACTTATGGGTGAGTGTTTTTAGCAGAGCCATATTATGTCCTTGTGATTCTGTTGATTATTACCTGTCTGTATTATATTGCAGCTCAGCTGATGTTGGATTGATGGCAAAGGGAGAGGGACTTAAGTGAGAGCGAAAACACAAGGTAGGTTTAAAATAGGTCAGCAATTTCCCATCCTATAGGTTGCTAGATGTATCTAACCCTTTCTCCTGTCTCCCTCTCTCAGCACAAGAACCCCACGGGGATTCAATGGAGCCTGAAGACCTGCAATGAGACCCTCACCCTGCACCTGAGTCTCACCTCCCAGAGCTTTGCAAGCCTCTCCCTGTTCCTTATTTTTATTAAACAGACATTAAGCTTCCCAATGGTGTGGTCTTCGTTTTGTGAAAAATATGATTACCTCACATATGTTGTTGCTGTTGTTGTGATAGTTAAATTGCTCCTGTTGACTTGAGCCAGCCATTATTTCCTCCTCTCTGTGTCAGTGGGGAAACCTTACATTCATACTCCTTTCTCTGAGTGCTTGGAGCATCCCCTGGCAGCACAGCAAACCATGGGGGAGACGATATGCCAGGACAACACGGAGGAAAAGGCACAGACAAACTGCATGATATGCTATTCAATGTTTATTGAATTCCATTTATTTACATGGATGTTCCTAAAACAACACATGTATCATCATCATCATCATCATGCTGCTGCTGGTAGTCCTTTGATAGGCACCTGCCGGTCTCCTGTCCTTTCTGAAAGTCATAAAGATTACATTAGTACTTTAGATTACTTAGGTCCTCTATTACCAGGGGATTACTGAAACCACCATGAATTGTAGAAATGTATCTAATCAGAATTTTTAAACCTTCCTTCCCTCCCTCTAAATATATCAATAAACATTAGGATGTGATGCTCCTGACTCCTGTAATGCTATGTTATTTCTATTTAAGATGTTTACATTTTCGATTGTTTAATTATAGTCTTTTAACTGTCTAATGTACAATGCCTCCTTGTCTTTTGCTGCTGCAGCGTAAACATTTCCCCAATTGGTATCAATAAAGTAGGCTACTTCTTATTTTATCTTAATCCTCAAATATTAGCACATTTTTTTTTTAAAAACACATTGATGTAACTACACACATATCGATATGTTGTATACATTTTGCAAATCAAAACCTTTATTGACCACTAATTACCAAAAATTGCATTTATATCCTGTTATTAATGCATTCAAATCGTGATTCAAATGGCCCGCCACGAACTTCCGGGAACTTTCTGAGTCTCTCTGAACCACGTGACGATCAAGCATTTTGGACTTCCGCTGTCGCAACTCTTCTCTCTACATGGCGCTGGACCAGCCAATCAGAATTGACCTTCTCGAGTTCTCCGATTGGTTGGTTTTGTGGCACATTTGTAACGCTGTGACAACTTGAGCGAGCGCAGGCAAAGCTGAGCGCGCGCAGGCTGGAGAGGTCGAGCGAGCGGGGGAGAGAGAGCGCGTGCAGCGGTCTGCTTGCGCAAATATAACGCCATACTTCTGAACAGTCACCCAGTCTCCCTGCTGCTCGGGAGTTGCCGGGGGACACCGCGGTGAATTTAGTTTTAGGTTGGATATTCGACAGACATTCGCGGACCCGCCAGCAGCGTCAGTTTCCCCATGCTGCTGGCTGTATTACGACAGGGAGATATTCTCCGCGAAACGAGGCTTTCACTTAGGGACCATCAACAAATGACTTTTCAATTACACAGGAACATTTGTCTTTTTAATAAATTGACAGCTTCCCGATCGAGTGAATGTGAAGCAAATCCACGCTAGAGCATGCATTTGTTGAACACACCTCTTTTTATTGCATTTTAATACTTTAAATACGTTTTATTATTATTTTTGATGGAAAAATTAGCTTATTTCTTCAATACCTTCCAGGTCATGTGACCTAATCACTCAAAAATCAATGCTGGGTCAAAGAACTACACTGGCTGCATAGGACACACCTCTTTTTATTGCATTTTAATACTCTAAATATTTTTATATTAATATTTTGATGGAAAAATGAGCTTATTTCATCAATACCTTCCAGGTCATGTGACCGATTTACTCAAAATCAATGTTGGGTCAAAGAACTACACTGGCTGCATAGGACACACCTCTTTTTATTGCATTTTAATACTCTAAATATTTTTATATTAATATTTTGATGGAAAAATGAGCTTATTTCATCAATACCTTCCAGGTCATGTGACTGATTTACTCAAAATCAATGTTGGGTCAAAGAACTACACTGGCTGCATAGGACACACCTCTTTTTATTGTATTTTAACACTAAATATTTTTATATTAATATTTTGATGGAAAAATTTGCCTATTTCTTCAATACCTTGGTCATGTGACCTAATGACTCAAAAGCAATGCTGGGTCAAATAACTACACTGGCTGCATAGGACACATCTCTTTGTATTGCATTTTAATACTTTAAATATTTTATATTAATATTTTGATGGAAAAATGAGACTATTTCTTCAATACCTTCCAGGTCATGTGACCGATTCGCTCAAAATCAATGTTGGGTTAGGGTTAGGGTTAGGAAAATACACAAGAAGCGGAACAATTTCCAAAGCCTTAACCAGTGGTGTCAGCAATTATTATTACACTATGTTAAGACAGACACCAGTAGAGGAAATAATGGCTGGTAACATAAGCACCAAAGACGTGTTATAGAAAATATCCTCTGAAGTGAAGAAAAGTGCAAGGCTCCATGATGACATGATGCTTGAACTCATGTTGAATCAAAAAATAATCAAAGAGAGCAGCAGTCATGCATCATCAAAAGGCTATCTTCAACACCTACAAATTGATCCGTTTGCTGTACATTTATACACAGATGCTGGAATAAAGATATTGACTGAGCACTTGAAAAAGCCAACACCTACGACTCTCTACCTTGATGCCACAGGCAGCGTGATACAGAAAATTCCTGATAAAAATAAGCGTGTCTTGTATTATGCTTTGGTTTTGCCCGGAATGGGTAAGGATAAGCCTCCCTTGCCTATCACAGAACTGATCACCAACAGCCATTCCATTCCATCTATTTCCCATTAGCTCATGGAATTTAAAAGAAAGTTGTCTTAAATAACAAAAAGAAAGATAGCACAGGTTGAGACAGATTATAGTTGGGCTCTGAGAAACAGTGTGCTTCTGTCTTTTAACAGGGAAAATATGTCAGTGTACCTTGACAGAGCATTTGAGATAGTGTCTGGACAAACTGAACTGATTCCTAACTTCACTGTGCTGCATCTGTGCTCTGCTCATATCATGAAGGCTGTGTCACAAGCATTTGGAAAAAAAACTGTAGACAGAGGCACACAGGAATATGCAACATTCTGTTTTGCGTACATCCTGAACTGCACAAGTATGCAGGAAGCCCTTGATGTTTTTTATCATATGTGTGTGCTTTTTGATGCAGAGGAGTACACTCATTCGGTGAAACAGAGCAAAATGTACCTCGACGAGTGCATTTTGCAAACTCGGAACTTGAAACTGGAGGAAAGTGGACATGTAATGGGAGAGGAGGAAAGCAATATGGAAACAAATGCTCATAGCATTATTGGAAAGTCCCCTTTTACACAAGCTTTTCAAGTCAGGCGGGACCAAGCAGAGTGTGACATTCTCTCTGACGATGCTGTTCATGTAAAAAACCACTACCTCTGTCCTGGTGTCATTGATGCACTGTTAAAAAACTACATGGGGATCTTCCCATTGTGGAGTGGTTTGTTGCTTAGGGATCTGTCGCGATATAGAAAAGGTACCTCTAAAAAAGATGGAAGTCATAAAACCAGGGATACCAACTGCCATGTTGAGCTCTGGTTTGGGTTGGTCAAACACTCCATCCTTTTAAAAAAAAAAGTACCTGAGACCAGCTGAGTTCGTCTCCAAAATGTATGCCTCAATACAAGGAAGATATATAGAGCACATTGAGCAACACAATCTGCCAATGCATATTCTGGACAAAAACTTTGGACATCCTAGCAGGCCAGATGATGACCACGAGGAACAGTGGAACAGTGGAACAAGCGGGAAAGTTCTGCTGGTCACACCAAGTCCAAGTCCAAGTACTTCAATCCACCAAAAACACTACCCAACCCCAAAAGCCCACCTGCCACAAAGGTGAAGAAAAGAAAAGTGGACCAACAGGAAAAAGACGTACAGGGAAATGTGAGTTTCTCTAAGACTTACTATGTTCAAAGTGTGTAAATTGTTCTCCAGCATTTTAATTGTAACAATGGAATAAGTAAATATTGTCAGAAAGTAAAGCATGGACTAAATTGGTAAAGAGTGAGGTGAAGGACAAAGGACATGAAGTATTATAACCCAAGATGATTAGGTGCATGTTGTAGGGGGAGAATATGAAGATGAAAAATGTAAATAAAGCTTACAAACTTATAACAGAAACTATATTTCCAAATCAGACTTTAAACTGCAATTACAGTTTCTGTTCCTGAGCAGCCTGTTTAATGTAATTTAGTGAAAACTCTAAAAGGGAATGAGGTTAAATGCATAAATGTGTTTAAATATTTAGAGTGTTAAAATGCAATAAAAAGAGGTGTGTCCTATGCAGCCAGTGTAGTTATTTGACCCAACATTAATTTTGAGTGATTAGGTCACATGACCTGGAAGGTATTGAAGAAATAAGCAACATTTTCCATCAGATTAATAATATAAAATATTTAAAGTATTAAAATGCAATAAAAAGAGATGTGTCCTATTCAGCCAGTGTAGTTCTTTGACCCAACATTGATTTTGAGCGAATCGGTCACATGACCTGGAAGGTATTGAAGAAATAAGCTCATTTTTCCATCAAAATAATAATATAAAAATATTTAAAGTATTAAAATGCAATAAAAAGAGGTGTGTCCTATGCAGCAAGTGTAGTCCTTTGACCCAACATTGATTTTGAGTAAATCGGTCACATGACCTGGAAGGTATTGAAGAAATAAGCTCATTTTTCCATCAAAATATTAATATAAAATATATAAAGTATTAAAATGCAATAAGAAGAGGTGTGTCCTATGCAGCCAGTGTAGTTCTTTGACCCAGCATTGATGTTGAGTCATTAGGTCACATGACCTGGAAGGTATTGAAGAAATAAGCAAATGTTTCCATCAAAAATATTAATAAAACGTATTTAAAGTATTAAAATGCAATACAAAGAGGTGTGGTCAATAAATGTATGCTCTAGAGTGAATTTGCTTCACATTCACACGATCGAGAAGCTGTCGATTTAATAAAAAGAACATTTTTCTTGTCTAATTGTAAAAGTCATTTGTTGATGGTCCCTAAGTGAAAGCCTCGTTTCGCGGAGAAGATCTCCCGGTTAAACTGACGCTGCTGGCGGGTCGGGGAAACTGACGCTGCTGGCGGGTCCGCGAATGTCCGTCGAATATCCAACCTAAAACTAATTTCACCGCGGTACGGCTAAGAGGAGCTACCTTTTGCCGGTCCGCACCGGCTAACATGGGCTTTACTGTAGCGGAGTTTATTTCTAAGATGCGGAGCCGGGCTTCTATGGCTATGATTCCCGTCTCCAACCTAACAACCAGTGCTTGAATTGGAATGAAAAAGGTGCCAGTACTCTAAAATCAGCAACTTTTTAAAGTCAATTTTATATATACAACTATAATGCTGGTGGGTTTGTCTCTTTACTACTGTATATTTTAGAAAGGTTCACTGTACTTAACATTTTTTATGATAGGCAGCGGATATGGCTAAAGCTCAGTAAGGTCAATATTAACTGAAAATATAGCAATCAAAGTCTAGATCTTCTGCTGAAGACACATGAAGCAGAGACCTTTCAGGTGAGAGCCCCTCTGGTGGTGTTCAACATTAATGACAAGGAAACAAAGCTCTGGTCAGAAGCATTTTTTATAAAAAGCTTTAACAAAATTAAGTATTTCTGTACATTTTGAATGCAATCTAACTTTCCAACTCAGAAAACGAAAAACGAAAAAGTGCCAAAAGTCTTCTCACATGGCTGAGCTGCTTTGCAATATACTTCACCACTGAAGAATACAAATATGTATAAAGTAAACTATGATGCAATCTAACTTTCCAACTCAGAAAAATGATAAAGAGGATGAACAAAGAACATGTAAAAACAAATGCAAAATTTGCACAATCTAAAATGAGAAACTGTAACTGCAAGTAACAAAGTCTGAGCCATGGTAAAGAGTTACATTGAACACCAAGCTGATCAGATAACTCCCTGGTTGGTCTGAAGTCCTTCTATCTCCAGGATCTGTACAAATCGGCACATTATGCCAAAAGTCTTCTCACTGGGTGAGCTGCTTTGCAATATACTTCACATTGTTAGAAAAGGCTCCAGAAGGCCTTGGGGACATCAGTATCAGGGGCTGGAGCTGGACAGGCTCTTTCATCAGCACTTCTCCTTCCCTTTGCCAGCCAGGACCTCACATACTGTTCCGGATTGAACTGTCCTAGTGATGGTCCATTACATTTAATGAAAACCAGGCTGGACAGTCAGCTGACAGAGAGAGCATTCCTTTTTGCAGTAAGGATATCGTTCATGCAGCTGAATGCCCGCTCACACTCACTAGTGGAGACAGCGATGGTTCGGACTGCTTTCAGTAGAGGCTCCATGGCAGCAGGTGTACGGGATGCCCTGGTTTCCTTGTATTCGCGAAAGCCCTGAACAGTCTCTCTTCTGTCCACTTTCAGCACTTCGCACAAACGTAGCACCTCTATGTCCCCATACTGTACGTCTAACTCCTCTTCAGGCCAACTTCCAGGATGGATAACTTTCATGTCCTGGATTAGCTGATTGTCCCGGGCCTCCCGGCCATGTAATGGGATTTCACTTGTGCTGACATGAGAGGAGGTTGTGGAAGTCATTCTGTGTCTCAGATTCTCTACCATACTGTGGAAAAACTGACCTGCATGAATCTGTACAAGCCTGCCATTCTCACGCAGGGCAACACCCTTGAAGGACTTCTCAGCTAGAGCTGTATGAACTGTAGTCATGTGTGGGCCAGGCATGGTGACCATGGATTCAAAAACTCGTATTTCTCGAGTTAAGAGCCTATCTGCTGTAGGCAGTGTCATCTCTCTTTTTTGGAGTTGCCGAGAGAGGTCGCTGAGCTCTGTGAGCGCATCGTACATCAGTCCCAGATTGCTGACAAACGTTGCAGATGTGAGCACATCATCCAGGCCCTTGTACTTCGCTCTGTCTCTGGAATCCCTGCTCGTGTCGTTTGCAGCATTTGTGAAGTGATCATGAAGCACTCGGTAGTTTTCCCAGACTGCTCTGACGCTCCTTTCACTTGAAGCCACCCAGCGGATGGACAAAACACGCCCTATCACCAGGAGACGCTCTCCGACTGCTTGCGCACACTGCGCTAACTGCCTCTGATTTTTGGGGGAGGCATGGAACAAGGAATAGAGTTTGTCAAAAAAGATCTGGAAATGATTGAGCCCTGAGACCTCCTTGACCACATCCCCAACTGCCAGCTCTAGACGATGATTGGAGCAGTGCCACACAAACAGGCTTGGGAATTTACTACACAACTGGGTAGCAACGCCTGTTCTCTTCCCTAGCATGACTGAAGCCCCATCACATGCAAAATAAACGAAACACTGACCTAAAAAGTCCTCGTTAAAATCTCTTCCAAGACACTCCATTAACGCCTTTGTGATGTCATCAGCCGTTGTTCCATCCAACTCGATCAGCTCCCAAAAAAACGTTTCGGGCTCAGCATCAGCTAATGCTGAGCGTAGACACACAACAAGCACCGTTTTACCACTAATAGTGGTAGATTCATCGACCAAAACACAGAGTTTTCTTTGGTTTTCTGTAATGTCTTTTGCCATTTTTTTCTTCAGCTCATGAGCTATGTGGTCGATGATTTCGCCACAGGTTTTATTGGAGTGCAAAACCCTGCCCACGTTCAGCCCATTCAGTTTCTGTACATTCAAATCAATTGGCATGTCTGTGAATGGCCGGCTATGTTTGCCAATTTGATATGCTGTTCGAAAAACTCTGATAGTGGTGTCTAATTCAGATTTATGCATAGACTGCACTTGATGTTGAATAGTTTCACGTGAAGCAGATGTAAGGATGTCAGCAGCTTTTACATGGGCTTGTGATTCATTATGTTCATATTTTTTTTCTCAGGCTAGCTTGTTGTTTGCCCTTGTCAACACCGAAATGAGACACTGCACACTCACCCCATTCAGTTGACAGTTTCAGTCCTTGTCCAGTGTGTATTCCCAAAGATTTGACATCTCTGCATATCCGACATCCTAGCTTCTTATCTTTAAGAAGGAGCCATGCATTGGTCTTGCAAAAATATTGCACCTGGTCCGTTGTCCAGCAGTCAGGTGCATCGCTTTGCCCGGTGTTGGTGGTGGCAGTTGCGCCAGCAGCAGCTAACATTAGAGGCTCTGGAGGAGGCGGCGGAGCTAGTGCTAATGCTAATGCACTAGAACTTGGAGCAGGAGGATCAACCAAAGAAAGCTCCCCATCAGACACAATTTCCAACACAGGCACAGCATTCTCTGGATTTGAAGTTTCTTCCGGCGACAACCGCTGTCTTTTTGCACTTTTATTAATCCACGCTAACATTTTAGAAATGCTCATTTGTGACGTGACTTGCTTTCCTTCTCTCGGGGGCGTGCCTGCTCTGTTCTATCACTCTACATAGCCACCCACTGGGTGGGAGTTGCACTGCATAAACACAACACACGTGCATCTAGGTATGTAAATTGTAAAGCATTAAAACATGGTTTTACTAACAGTTTTCAGTATGTTGTTACTTCGGCATTATTATTATTTTGAAACGTGTATTACTATTAAATCACGGTCAAATAGGTTAATTTTGACATAGTCGTTTCCACCACAGTATTTACATGGAGAAGATAAGCCCCGCCCCCTCTCCAGCACGTTCTGTTTGAATGACAGGAGTAAACAGCTGACAGCCGCTGTGAAACTCCAGCGGTTAGAGCGATGAGAATGTCCGTTCGGCACCTCATGACGCATCTACTGAGTACCGGGCGGCTGTATATATATATATGGATGTATAATAAGAACGGCGGGAGAGTGTTGAGTACTGGCACGGTGCATGAGTACCGGAGTACCGCCAGCATGCCGGTACTGAGCAAGAAGTGCCGGTACTCCATGGGTCAGAACCAGAAGTGCCGGTACTGCGTACCGGTGAGTACCGGCCCAATTCCAGCACTGCTAACAACTAACCCTAACTGATGCAGTTAGTCACTTCTTTAATGTTTGTTATTTCTGATGTAAAGTTTGTAACTGTTTGCAATGAAGTTGTGGGGCGCTGAACTGTTCTTTTGATTCTTTTGATATAATACATAGTAATTACTTGTCTTTCAAATTTGAAGGAGGGTGAGCAAGCATCTTGTGGAACATTCATCATTAACTCCTCCAAAAAATATAATTTATTTAATAATAACACTGAATATGTGAATCATAACAGTGATTGACAGCTGATAGGAATAATATGATTGTTAATAGTATCATATTAATTTAGACAAACTTTCCAAGTTAACATTAATTGATATGACTGCGATTAAATCAGCATATACTTCTGCCAGGGGATGCCACCCCTGAAATTCTCCTGCCACCCCATGAATATTTGTCTAGATCCGCCCCTGCTGCCAGGGACCATCTGCTGTAGAAGTGAAACTCAGCGTGAACATTACCATGAAAACACTTTCAACTTAAAGCAGTTCTTACACTTGTTACCCTAAAGTGAAACTGCTTTCACTTTATCATTCATAAAGACAAAGGAAAATATGTAGCATAGAGTTTAGCCTTAGATTTTTTTTTTATTCTGTTAAAAGTTATTAAATTGAATTTATACATCCCATGCCTAAAAAGAATATGCATACTGGTGGTGTCAATGTGAAGTTGTAATTGATCAACAAAGTTGTGCACAGAAGAAGTTGTATACGCTGTTGATTATAGAGAAAACAGTGCCATCTAGTGTCCAATACAGGAACTGTAATACAGGGACAAATTAAGACAAATCATTAAGTAAATCCTGATGCTTACACTTACCAGTGTAAACATCTGTATTTCTTTAATATTAGTCAGTAACAGCCAGGCAACTATTTGTAGTATTAACTTATTTTTACTTAAAACACAAATAAATCACTCACACAACAAACAAACATGGCAACCTTCAAAGTTCACACGTTTGAATTGTCCTTCCTTTAGCAACGGTTCAATAGCATCCAAGGGCGCCGGAAGCGGGGGAGCCAGGGGGCCATTGCCCCCCCCCCCACTTTACGGCCCTGCCCCACATTTTCGCAGCAGCGGATGTCGCGGAACACTGTACACATCCCGTTTAAATAATTCCCCTCTACTCTAAAGTCGCATCTAAAAAGAACGCCATCTGATCTAGCTGTGTATATTTTGTTATTGTTGATTGTTATATTCAATCTCATTAGCTACAGGCATTTTTTAAGCTTGTAAAGGGAAGAACACAGCTCGCCTCTCACTTGCCACTCTACTCTTCCCCAGCGCCGCTTCCCCTCCCTCCGCTGACATTATGAATGTAAGGCATAGTAATCATAGATAACACCGCAGGGTCCGTTACAGTTTGTTTTCATCTGATTTCAAATAAACAAAGTCTTGGCTTTCAGAATATTAAACTTATTTCGGCAAATTCAGATGATAAATACAGCTTTGAAGCTTGTAACGGCATAATTACAAGCGGAGAACGGAGTGACGTCACAGCAAGCATAATAACAGCCGGTGTTTCTCCTGAGAGTTTTCCCCGGGAAACAAACGCAAAAATGCACACACACACACGTGTATACACACACACACACTCGCGAGCTTCCCCCAGACCAGTAATCCAAACGAAAATATCTGCCCTCCGTACTTTGATCATTTGCTCCGCTAATAATCAATCAGATCGATCCAGAGAAGAGGACACTTTGAAAGGCCTTTTTCTCAAAATGATGACTCGGTGACAGTCATTATATAATGTGACATATTTTGCTTAATAGCCTATAGTACAAAAACAATCCTGATATCATTAGAAAGCTAGGAATCTCCTCTTTCCAACAGTGTATACAACTAAAAATGTGTCTTCGGATCAATGCGACTGATTTCGATGGAGCAGCTAGGTCATTAGGTAAAATACAGCAGGCAGACATAACAGGAAGAATATGTACATTTTAATCCAATCAAATAGGACATTGTCACACCATTCAAATGTATCCATGTACATTACAACCAATAACAAAGCTTAGATGTGTTTATTTGTTACGTTGTTTACGTTATGTGTTACGTTGTTCAGTGTGTGTCAGCCGTTAACCTAGATAGATAAACTTGCAAACATGTCAGAAGAACCGGCGCATAAGAAAACAAAATACAGTTAAACTAAGCTGAAATTCAACAACTTGAATGTCACATCCCTGACATCCACAACTCCGGAGGCTGGTCCTTCAACCATAGAACCTGCGCAGCCAGATGAACCCCAGCAGCAGCTCTGCGGCCGCAGAGGCTGTCAAAACCGCCGCCGCCGGCATCGTTGAACCGAAACAGGCTGGTTCCGACTGCATGGAGGTTTGTTGTCGGGACATTGTGACGGGCAAATAAAAGCTTATTTGGGCAAAGAGAAAGGTACTTCAATGCAGAATGGTACAAAAACAGAGTGGTTAATTATTTGCAAAACCACTAAACGAGCCTTCTGTGAAATATGCAGATGTGCTGCTGTCAAACGGCTTGTAACTTTCTCCAAATGTGGAGATGACAGCTTTCTAAATACCGAGTTAATAACTGGAACTTTATACAGAGCTTACTTCAGTCAAACACCAGTCAACATTCAGCTTGTCAAACAAGAGCGTAGCAGGAAAAAAGAAGAGATGGAATGAGCAACTGCGCTGTCATATGTGTGGGCTGGTCTGTATAGTTTAATGTACAGGAAAGGAGTGAGCAGAGGGTTGAGTTGTCCATTCTTGTTCTGTTTTCTCTGACTATCTTCCTCCTGAAGACCCTCTCAGACTTTCATTTGCTCGCGCTACTAAAGAGACACGTTACCAAACCAAACAATGGTGTAGCTGTATTGAAGTCAGTGTGGAAAAAGTAACATTTGGTGCGTTATGTTAGAATGAAACAAATCAGATTTAGTCAGAAATCGGGAGACATGCGGGATAAATATGACCCCGGGAGGAAAACGGGAGTCTCCCGCGATAATCGGGAGGGTTGGCAAGTAGGGGTGCCCAACCTTTTTTGAACCGAGAGCTACTTTTAATGTTGCCAGTCTGCCGAGATCTACCAGTCCAAATAGAGAGGCGTAGCCATTACTGACAGCCTACTACCAGGTAAATACACATTTCTACTTGTATAAAACTGACCTTTGTATGATTAATACTTCATAAAATACTGCAGATCCTTTATCTTACCTCTTTCTAATCAACACACATACAAGTATTTAACTGAAGTTACACAATAGTGTTGTTGATACAGAGTTGGTGTTTATTCACACGTCACATACAGTGGGTCATGTTTTCAATAAACATTGAACAGTGCTGCCACATATGACACAGGAAAAAAGAAAAGACTCTGAACCCTTTCTTTGCCATTATATAAAAATAGTGTTGCTACAAAAGTATAAATGAGGCTTACTAATAAGACAACTCAGATCTGAAGCTACACAGGAATCTGCTGCAACAGTACAATAAAAAAGACAAAATTAATAGAATCAAACCCTTTTTTTGTTGCCTTTTAGTAGAGTATAAAAATAAATGCCTTTAAAATAGGATGCAAGCAACACTAGTTTCTTAACCTGAATTGATAATAGACTATAATCAATTTAAGTTTGCATTCTTATACCATTTTGTACAATAATTATAATGAATAAGTTCAAACAAACTAAAACGTACAGCTGATTAATAACGGTATCTAACTTGAGTTTTTATTATATCAAAAACCTGTTGAAATGCTACTGTTATTTTTATTACGCATCGGCAGCATCCAGGAATGCTTCTTTCACAACTTCGCCGTCTTTGAAAGACTTCATGTGTTTCGCAAGAACGTGACTGACACGATAAGATGCTTTGGTAGCAGCCTTGCTCTTGTTGTTGGGCCTGGTGAAAATGGACTGCTGTGCATTTAGCTGTCCTTTCAGGCCCCTCCCCTTTTGGAGCGTAGGGCAGAATTAGGAGGGAATTCCGTCTCGTAGCGTTTGTGCACTGTTTTGAAATGCCGCTCCTAAATAACCCTTCTTCGATAAAGCCACGCTCGCATTGCAGATGAGACAGATGGACTTTGAATTGGAATAGATACAAAAATAATGATCCTCCCACTCGGAGGGAAAATTATATATTTTGCTTCTGCCATAATTGCGGTCTTGTGTGTGTGCGGACTGTCACTCCTGTTGACACGGACAACGTCAGAGAAATAGTGCCCACTGTCCACCAGCCACGCCCCGACACATGGGGTCACGCCGGCCAATCACAAAGCCTTGATGCGTTCAAGTGCATTATTCTGGCACAGGAAGATTATGTTATAGGACATTAACGATAAAACAGAATATTGTTGTTCTATTTTTAGACACATCTCGCGATCGACTGTATATATATATATGGATGTATAATAAGAACGGCGGGAGAGTGTTGAGTACTGGCACGGTGCATGAGTACCGGAGTACCGCCAGCATGCCGGTACTGAGCAAGAAGTGCCGGTACTCCATGGGTCAGAACCAGAAGTGCCGGTACTGCGTACCGGTGAGTACCGGCCCAATGCCAGCACTGCATAGCGCTGTATCTCTGTTAGATCAGCTGAACATTGTTCCCCCACATATTTACTTTGAATTCATTGAGAGTGCGGTATAATGAGACAATAACAGGCTACAGACACACACACAAATATATTTATATAAATATATACAATTTAAAGTATGAGAGCACTCTCATAATAACGTAACACAATCAGAGACTGGATATATCCCCCCCTCTCTCTGGTCGCTGAAATGGGGAATTGAAATTACGGGCCAAAAATTGTATTCACAAGTAGGCCTATTAAAAGTAAGCAGAGGACACCAAACCAACTGAGACCCGTCTGTCCGCCGCATTTACGCACTGTACAACACACACCTACACACTGTACAACACACACCTACACACTGTACCACACACACCTACAGCTCCTAAAGCATAAGCCGTTGTGTATTTTATTATGTGAAGCAATGGTCTTAGAAAAATATCGACTCTTTGTTTGTAGATAAACTAAAGCAAATAAAGAGAGTAGGCCTGTTATACTGAGTGATATATATTATACACACTGCTCTGCTTTCTGCATGGACCTTACAGCTGTTCTCACTGGAAACATCGCGACGCGATGAAAGCAGTTTCTAAAATAATATCCAGGGGATGCATGCATAGCTGTCATTGGCTGAGATAAGTCCGCCCGTGCGTCACGCCTCCACCGTTCCCGGAAATGCATCCGTGGAGGAACCATCAGTGTATCCTCGGTTATAGCTCCTCCAGAGAGCCTCCTCGACGCTCGATGCCCTCGATGCTCGGTCCTCGGTGTGCATTTAGAGAAATGAGACGTCCTTCAAAATGGCGCGCTGAAATTCATTTCCGTGTCACTACCGGAGGACCGAGGAGTCGAGCAGTCGAGGAGGGGAAATTTGAGTATTGAGAAGCCTCTTATGTCACATACACACGCACTTGTTGGCCCCCCCACTTCTGAAATGAATCCGGCGCCGCTGATAGCATCACTTTGCTATCAAGTAACAGCAAACATCTGAATGTCCAAATTGAGCAATTAGAATCAAGTTTTTAAGCCTACCATTTAATACGATATAACAACATAACATAATCAAATGCATTATGTTTTTGTATGACGTATAAAGAAACAGCGATTTATATTAGAACAGCGTGTTTTGCAGCCCGCTTCTCAGCGGTTTTTGACTGGATTTTTAAACATGTAACTGATGTTACCATGTCAGTTTTCTTTTAAATAAACTTAAGTTATGCTTATGTTCAGTGTTATCCTGAATGTACACATGTTGAATGCATTTATGTTATCATAAAACATTTGCAAAGGGGATTTACCATTGAAACATATTACAATCTAATATTGTTTAAATCCATGTTTAGAGAGTAGTCTTCTTGCCTCTGTAATATCTAAAAAATATGTTCTTCTCAAAATGCTTACAGACACATAGCCAAACAAGGTAAGACTGCAATTATATGAAACATTTTCACCAGTATTTGTGGTTTTCAGGGATCAGTTGTAGGCGTGTCCTTACAATATCTTACAAGTTGCTTCTGCCAGCTCTCAAACAGGAAACCACCTGAGGGCAATTTCTGCGATGGGAAATGTAACTGTTGTGAAAAGACGCTGACTCATTACATTTCCTGTTATTAATTTTGAATGCATCAGAGCACAGACAGTTAATATAACATCTTCTTTTTACATAACATCTGTATTGATTTAAAACATAGGAAGAAATGTTGTTATTTTGACTTGAATAATGAATTTAAAATGTTTTAAGAAAAGATAAGATAATATGGCCCTTTATTGATCCCATGGGGAAATTCAGCAGTTAAAGCAGCAAGAGAGTGAGAGTGAAAAACAGGACATTACAGATTAAAACAAGGTAAAACAAATAATACAAAAATACAATTATTACTTAACTGTTAGGATTTACGCATATTTTGAGTTCTGGTTGTTGGATATATTTACTTGTAAGTGTGCAGACGCGAGTGCAGGTCAAAGTCATTGTACAAACAGTGCAGTTATGCACAGTGTGATGTTGATGTTGGCACATCACTGGATGGGAGCTGTGCACATAGCTGTGACCATGTTCAGGCACAGATTTTGATTCATTTACTTTTCATCAGAAATTAGACAAAATTAGCTATCATCAGTTGGTGCTGTTAGGAGACAACTTTGAAGCTTCAGTTAGAGCATGAAGCAAATCTAATTCAGCCAGCACAAACCCCATCACTGGAGCAACAACATGATCTGTTGGAGTCAGTGCTAGCTAACTAATTATTGTCTTATTGGTCTTATCTTTATATTTTATGACATATCTAAATATTTCTTTGAACCTCTCTCACGGGTATGTGTACTCCATTGTTTGAGTTGTTTCCATGGTTCTATGCAGACCCAGAATTAAACTGACCTTTAAGCTTTTCAAGCTTTTTTTTACCTAAATGTCCCTTTCAGGGCTCAAAATAACAAGATGTTTTTATGAGGAACATTTCAATATTCATAAAGCAAAAGCATGCATCTAAGTTAACACTGACTCAATGTGTGAGTACGCTGAATATTTGTGAGCAGGGCTTGTAATGTTTCAGTGAACGGTGTTATTCTGGAGCAGAGGGATGTGAGCCAGCAGGAGATGGAAGGAGGCCTTTTCCATTTCCCTCCCCTGTTGATACAAAAACCAGACAGAAAGTGAGCAGGGTGTGTAGCTTGGTGAGGATCTGCCAAAAGCTGCTGCTGGCACACTGTGCACCTCGTTTCAAGAAACCTTCACCCAACCAGTTAGAAATTCAAAAAAACCTGAGACAGCTTGACAAGAAATCTTCAACAATGAACAGCAGAACAAGGGGTGGTAACACAATGTATACGATTGAATGTTGAATGGAAAATTATATTATTTATTTTCTCCTAGTTTTGGAGCATGGAAGTGGCATGGCAATGTTGGATTGTCTATCACTCCACCACTATGGTTCAAACTGAAATCCACAAAAATAACCTGGTATTGTACAATACACAAGTATAAAAAGACGCTGACACAAAATATCATTTTGAGGGACATGAACTACAAGTGCCTACTTTACACGACAGATTCACACCACTCACCGCCAGTACTCAAGTTGTAAAAAAAAATCAGGGTGGATTTGATCATATGGGGACATCATTTGTGCTGATAACCCGCCGAGGGTGGGAGACCAACCAGCATAAAGATAATTATTATACTCCTAAAACAACATGCATGTTATGGATGTTCAGATACTCCTTTCATTGCTCTTGACCAGACCAAGGCACCTCAGAATTAGAGTCGGTCCCCGGGCTGCCATGGCACCACTAACATTTAGGGTCAAATGCAGAGGACAATTAGTGCAAAATATTTTTTTCACTTTAATTTAAAGGGGGGGAGGGGATCCAAAAATGTGGTTATAATGGAAGTCTATGGTACAAATCTTGTAGGTTAACAGTCCCTAATTTATTATTCAGATGGATCAACTGATGATACTAATAATAAAGTCAAAATAGTTTTTAGAATATTGAATTATAGTGTATTTTTTCAAAAAAGCAGTTACTGGTATACGATCAAAACTGGTATCTAAAGGGTTACATTTGTATCGTAATTAATTCAATCATTATGTAAATTAAACACTTCATAAAAAATTAGAGGAAACAAATTAGAAAAATATTGATCCGTCATCATTTTATTGCAGTTCAATTACAAATATGTTATGTTAACATTCCCAATGTTACTTTTTTTAACAAATTGAAATTGTTTACAAAATATGAAAATATATTAAAAGATTATACAGATAATACAAAATAGGACCAATGTTGTCAATGGCTGCCTACTCCACTCTCCCCCATCTCATAGAAGTTTCCAAAGATTTTTATAATCATGCTTTTTGGTCTCAATTTTTCTGGCTGTTGCTTTCGGATTGTTAGCTAAGCAATGGCTTTGAAGCCAAGTCTTGACATGTACCTCTGGTCTGAACTTGTTCAGTGGATGGCCAACACTTGATGAAAAGCAAGGCTGACATGCTTTTTACCTCTAGGGAGCTTCTAGTTGTGGTTAAAATGTTCATCTGACTAAACCCACGTTCACACTCAGCTGTGGAGATGGCCAGAGTGTTCACTGCTTGAAGGAGGGGTTTCAGCTCTTCTGGTGCTGGTGGTATCATTTCATCAACAGTTTTGAGTCTTACCAGCTAGCTAACACGAGAGAAAAACGTAGCTAAACTCCAAACTAAGTTATTATTGCTGCTTATGTCCATAGATTCCACCTTTGGTGACTAAAGTAATGAGTAATGACTAAGATTACTGACTCTTGACTTACCTGAAATGTTATTTTTAGTATTTTTAAATATGAAGTCCCTCAGATCGCGTTGTCCACCTGGTTGCTTGGCCATTGTGATGACCGTTACCTGCGCTTCTGGCATCGCTCAAACAGGCGCATCACGGCGCTCTGGCGCCCTCTAGGGCACTCGCATAGTATAGCGTCAGTGACTTGGTAAAAATGTCATTGCGTGTGTGCGTGCTCCCTCGCCCACAGTATTTTACTCAAAATGCGCAAAATTAATGTTGAAATAGCAGTAATACCAGTGCCACGTTCATTGATAAAATGACATAAGGGATGGAAAGGGGGAATGGCAGTTTTAGAAGGGGGATGATTTTGACCATTTTTATTTCACCGCCATCCCCCCTCATCCCCCCTCAACTAGAGTACTGCTCACCGCTCTGCAAATCTTCATGTCGTTCACACATAAATGCACCCAGCAGTAACGATAATATTAATCAATGCTGCAAAATGTAAACAAGTTTGAGGATAATAATAAACCTAAGTCTAAAATTACATCTGAATAGAAAGCTCAAAGCACCGCTTTAACCAAACACACACACATATTTATCTTGATGGCCAACACATTCATAACGTTTATACCACATGGCACGAACTGAGAGGGTGGAAGCTGCATTTACAGTCACAAATGTGCTATGTTCACTGTTTATGGTTAAAAGAAAATGCTCCATAACCTCTTTTTTACCCCCCAAGAAACAGGCATCATTATACGTGTCATAAATGAAGCTCCATTGTGGGTGTCGTTCCCTGTGTTCTTCCCGGAGGGCGCCCTTTCCATGCTCCAATGCAGACATATCCACCGTTCTTCTTTTCTCACAGTGCTCCCTTCGTATTTTGGGGGAAGGAATCTGGAATCGTTTTCCTCTCCTCTGATGCTTGGAAGGAGTTTCTTCTTCCTCACACACACACACACACAAATACAAAGATACACACAAAATGGTCTCCTTGGCTCCCCAGGTACTTTGAGGTTTGAATTCCTCCAAGCAGAACACATACTAGACCCAATCTCACACACACACACACACACACACACACACACACACACACACACACACACACACACACACACACACACACACACACACACACACACACACACACACACACACACACACACACACACACACACACACACTTAGGGAGATATACTTGAATGCTGATCAAAATGTTCTCATATCTACCATCAGAATACAATCCCACTTCAGGTCATATTTTTTCTTCTTTTCCTTCTTCTTTGTATGTAATTTATTTTCAGGGTACAAGCAAACACATTGCCACCAAATGTTGCAGGTTTAGCTATTACAAAGGGCTGGTAGAAGGCAGGGGGATATCATGGAGGAGGGTTAGGGTTATGGGCAGCGTTTGAAGAAGAGGAATGTATCAGACAGTGGGTAAACACTGCCAGTAACTTCACACACATACACATGCCGACCTATGATGCCGACGCATTAACACACACACATATTTTCCTGCAGCTCCTGTGGGCTTCATTGGGAATTCAAGACAACTTGTCTCCGTTCAGTAGCTCCTGGTCAAACAGGTACGTGTCTGTTATTGGTTTCTCATGTCACTCCATTTCCTCTCTGGCAGGCAGAACTGTAAATTATCTAATCCACATTGTGTGTCTGTTTACTTAACGCTGGCTTGATGAGGCATGATTGCATAACCGTGTTTATCTCTGGGAAACCGTTTTAGCATGTACTGTAAAGACTGCTGAGGGTAAGAAAGGTAAAGTGGAACATTGCAAACATGCTGATAAAGTCAAACGTTTTGATGATGCAAACAGGTTTCACTAGCTGCTATGTCATACAGTAACTGAGAGTCTGTGTGTGTGAGTGTGTGCTTCTGTGGCTGTCAACTTTGTGGCTATTACCGTAATCATCTACAGCTGTGCATGCAGTGGAAAAATTGTATTCTTCTTCCCTCTCATATGCAGCAGTTTGAATTATGTGTGCAAAAGCAGTCATCTCCATTTGTGCTTCACATCGAACAGTACAATGCAATTCTTTTTCATTTCATTCTAAGTCTATAAAACATCGTGAAGAGGGGCTTCTGTGAAAATATGTTTTATGGGCTCACACTGAAATATTTGTTCATCTTAACTACAAAAGCTTACAGTTTGCATAATTTCTTAAAGGCACAACTAACCAATGTAGTACTTCAACCCAAGTTGGGGCACTTGCAAAAGACAGATTAAAGGACATTAAAACAAACATTTGGTTATTTGGATTTATCCTCTGTGATATCTCTGTTCCAATTTAGATGTAAAATGAAATGGGGTGTAAATGAAAATTCATAAGAATGGTATTGACAGTCCAATTGTAGGACAGTATGTTCTCCTATTTTAGCAAAGGGTCCTGCATATTAAAGGAGATTAAAGGGGAGCATTCAACAGCTCTTATCATGGCTGGCACTTAAATACTTCCGGGTCATTTCACTCAGCAAGCAACCGGCAAAAACAAAAAAAGCGACTCGACCACCATGTGTAAAAATGAAAGGTCAAAACTGATGCTGCAGAGGAAGTATGGGTCAAGCTCCAAAACCCCAGGGTTAATAGACTTTCCTTGACTTGGAGCCCACCCCAAACTCAATGACCAGCAGGCTTTCTGTTTAAAATGTTCCCGTGCAAATGCCAAAACCCGATATCATTTTGGTACGTTTTTAAGACTTGACCAAGCTCTTACAGAGGCACAACAAATAAATTATACAACTTTAAACAACATTATACTTTGCTCATTGTTGTCTTTTGTAAAATGTGTTTATGTTTTAAAGAAACTTTATTTGTATGTTTATTTGCAGGTTTTAATATCTGACGTTTCCATGGCTCTCCTGTGCTGTGCCATGTTGGTGCTACTGTGTGTTTTTAACATTGCCTCAGCCACTATTGAAGTTCACATGGACTACGGAGGTGTTCCTCTCTGGATTAATCGCCTGCTAGGAGAGCCAAGTGTGATAAGCCTGCAGGGACGGCTGGACTCAGCCTGGCTGAGAGCCAACAACCCCCAGTCCTGCCCTCAGCAGTGTGACTGCCCCCTCCAGTGGCCCACTGCGCTCTACTGCGACCACAGAGGCCTGGCAGACACCCCTGACCACCTGCCGGAGAGGACTCAATACTTGTTTCTACAGGTAAAACAAACACTGGGCTTGTGTTGTCCCTACTACCACTAACCCTCCGGGGTTTTTAATTTCCTGTTCACATTGTACACTTCCCACAGCGGCTGACCAACACTGCACTTTACTGTAAACATTTGATTTTAACTGCGTTACATCAAAGTATTTTTTGTTCTTTTCAGGGTAACAACATCTCGTCCCTGTCCTCCTCTTTTCTGGCCAACGTTACTGATCTACGCTGGCTCATCCTGGATCACAACCAGCTGCAGAGCGACACACTGGGCCAGATCGGGCTGCAGAACCAGACCGAGCTGTGTTACCTTTTTGCCAATCACAACCACCTGAGATCAGTGCCCAGCGCTCTACCAGCTGGACTCAAGCAGCTGCGACTGGCCCACAACCAAATCAGCAGCATCAGTCCTGGAGCTTTAAAGAACCTGCACAACCTGACACTGCTTCTGCTGCAGGGAAACAAACTACAAACCATCACAGAGGGAGACTTTAAAGGTAAGGTATAGCTTCCTTCCTTTATGCATGCAGAAAAGAAGAGAGGTTTTGCAAGGAACACAGTAGACAATCATTAAATGGAATCAAACCATGAAATGTAACACTTAATAATATTGGCAATTATAATTTGCTTACATTTCTTCTCTCTTTCATTCAAATGAGTCATTAGTAATCTTTGTGTGCTTATGTGTTTTTACCCTCTTCATACAGGTCTGGTCAGTCTGAACCTGCTGGACCTCAGTAGTAATTTATTCTCCGCTGTCCCCAGACATCTATCTCCTTCTGTCGAGCAGCTCTATCTATCCAATAACACGCTCTCTGCGCTGAATGAAGACAGTTTTGTGGGATTTTTCAACCTTAAGTACCTTCGTCTGAGTAACTGTAGTCTGCGTAGCGGCGTCATCCACCAGAAGGTCTTCAATTTCTCCAGCTTGGTGGAACTGGACCTCTCTTACAACAAACTAAAAACAGTTCCCACAGTCCCCACCACCCTGAGGTACCTCTACCTGGAGGCCAATGAAATACAAGGTGAGGTGCACACATACAAATGCAATCACCTTTCAAACTGTTATTGTAACAGAGTCACTGACTTCACGTCTGTGAAACTCTAATTTCCCACAGGTGTAAACACATTCCTACCTTTTACAATTCCAAAAAGCACTCACATCTTGGGACAGTGAAGTAAAGTATAACTGAGTTATGTGGCTGACCACCTGTTGAGGTGAAACACCCAAACCATGCTGTGAGGGAGAAGCAAAAATGTGGAAAACGTGACGTGAAGTCGCAGCACCTCAACACAGCTGGGCGGGCCTCATCACAGCATTCGAACAAGAGGGGCTGGTGTTTGGCTGAGGAGAGTCGGAGATGGAAGAAGGGAGAGAATAAAAACAAGGGAGGGAACTATGAGACATTGTAAGAGAAAAAGCAAGAAGAGGGTGGAGGGAATATTGGGTGGTGATATGGGGGGAAAGTAGGTTAGCGAAGAAGAGAGCAGAGTGGTATGAAAACATCTGTGATGGATTCAGAGGGAAGAGTGCCAGACGAGCCAGAAGCACATGCTGTTCCCCTCTTGATCGTCCCCTCTTTCCTCCCCCATCTCTCTCTCTCTCTATCTCTCTCTACTCTCTCTCTCTCTCTCTCTATCTCTCTCTCTCTCTATCTCTCTCTCTCTCTACTCTCCTCTCTCTCTCTCTCTCTCTCTCTCTCTCTCTCTCTCTCTCTCTCTCTCTCTCTCTCTCTCTCTCTCTCTCTCTCCTCTCTCTCTCTCTCTCTCTCTCTCTCTCTCTCTCTCTCTAATCAATTCAATTCAATTCAATGGGGCTTTATTGGCATGAAAGTTAAATTAAACAATGTTGCCAAAGCATCACAATACAAAATAATTAACACCATTAACATACATTTCAAATGTTTACATATTAGTGATGATATACATATACAGTGATACAATTACATTTCAACGTGTGTGTGTGTGTGTGTGTGTGTGTGTGTGTGTGTGTGTGTGTGTGTGTGTGTGTGTGTGTGTGTGTGTGTCTCATTCACTGTCCCTCTGGTTGTGGCATGTGTATACATATTAGGCAGCAAGATGTGCCTTGTCTCCTTCTCCTAGGAGTACTCTCAGTCTTGAGAGGTCATCAACCTCCTTGAAACCTGGGATTACAGAGTTCAACTTGTTTCAATAAACGCTCCTTACTTCGTTGAATGTTTGGCACTTCAGGAGGAAGTGCATCTCTGTCTCAGTCTCACTTGTCTCTCTCTCTCTCTCTCTCTCTCTCTCTCTCTGCTCCCCATCAATGGCTTTTTTTGGCCATAGGAGGACTCTAATAACATTGCGGCAGTCTTTTAGCCACATTGGCCTACAAGACTATCCTGAAGCAATGACCTGGCGTGCGTGAAGTGAAAGTGTTCTGGACCTGTCAAGCTTCAGACAGCTAGGGCCGTGTAATAATGGGACATTCAGACGGCAAAACACTTTCACAAAAACTCACCTCACCGTCTAGCTAGCAGCGAGACAGCTACCAAGCTCCTTGTCTGCCAAAGCTTACAGCCTCAGCCCCGAGGGAGGCCCTACAACTGAAATTAAGCGAGAAAGCAGAAGAAGGCATTGTGGTTTCCTCATCCTCCGTTTTCACTGTGGCACCTGCTAGACTCTCAGGAAATGAAGACTACGAAAAGCAGACTGATAAACCTTATATGATAAGGCAATCTTCACAGGAAGTGCTTTATCTGTATAATTCACGATGAACACATGTATATGATGTCAAATCATAGCTTGCTTGACTGATTTACTATGTGCAGAGCTTTGACAAGCATTTAGCTGTCACTTTGGTGATTAATGAGTCTCTAATAATACCATATGTTCTGTATATGTTGGAAAATGTCTGTCTTTTTTTCTGTTCACAACAGAGTTCAACGTGACCAGTTTCTGCAGAGAGGTGGGACCTCTTTCCTACTCCAGGATAAAGGTCCTACGATTGGATGGAAACAAAATGTCCCACCATCAGCTGCCATCCGACTGGGTTTTCTGCCTGCGAGTGCTTGAAAGTATTTACATTTGATCCACCTTCTCAACATGCAACCGAATGAGTTACTGTATGAAATTGGCCGAATTCATCTATAAAGAAATGTGACTCGTCTTTTTGATCAACTAAGGCAGTGGTTCTCAAACTCTTTTCAATAATGTACCCCCTTTGAAAAAAAAATGCAGCCAAGTACCCCCTGATCAGCGCAAAAACTATTTGTTAAGGAAAAAATGCCTATATAAAGAGGCACAGTACAGCGCTGCACCATCAGTGTCTGATTTATTAAAACAACAACCTTGTAACTGAGAAACACTTAAATGCTACATTTCAAATGTTTACAATCCATCACTAAATTCATGGCAAACCAATTTTAACATCATGCAATAACACTAAGACGACATTAGTTGCATTGAACTGATCTTTTTAATAAGTTGTACTTACAATGTAGTGAGAAACATGGGCTTGTGCTTCACTGAGGATCTTTGTCATTCTCGATGACAGGAAGGCAACCTATAGGTTACTTACGTAACCCCAGTTCTCAGAGTAACATGAAGTGAGATGTCTCACTATGGGATGCGCCTCAACGCGTATGCAAACAGAAGCATCAATCTCATTACGCCAATCCTGATTGGCTGGTGATCTTGACGTCTACGTCAGGGAATCCACCCACCCTTTAAGTAGCTTGCGCTACGTCGCAGCGTCATTCAAAAATAAGCACCTCTTCTCTCTTCGCCTAGGCAAGAAGGGCCGTCTGGTGAGACATCTCACTTCATGTTACTCTGAGAACTGGGGTTACGTAAGTAACCTATAGTTCTCATTCATAACACTCCGTTCAATGTCTCACTATGGGATATTGAAACTCCTGTATTGCTAGACATGCTTATCTAGAAAATCACCAAAAACAACCAGAACTTAACAGGTAGAACCCTGTCTCAACACGGGGCCCAGCACTGCGCGGGCCACACTTGGAGCAGAGACATCTAGCCTGTAAAAGCGGACAAAAGTGAGCGGTGAGGACCAGCTCGCTGCTGCACAAATGTCTTGGATGGAAACACTCTTGAACAAAGCCCAGGATGTAGCCAGTCCACGAATGAGCACGCAGGCCCGTTGGTGCCTGCAAACCCTGACTCGTATAAGCCAGAGCAATCGCTTCCACAATCCAGTAGGAGAGCCGTTGCCTGGTAACGGGCTTGCCCTTATGAGGGTTAGCCCAGGATACAAAGAGTTGGTAATTGCATCGAAACTCTTTTGACCTGTCCATATAGGTGCGTAAAGCACGGACTGGGCACAGCAAATTCGGCCGCTGTTCCTCAGAGGAACACAGTGGCGGAGGAAATGCCTCAATGTCAATGGGGGTACATGAGCCAACCACCTTAGGTACAAAGGCAGGGTTGCCTTCAGCAACACTCTTGTTTGCCCCGGGGCAAACTGAGTGCATGAAGGATGTACAGAGAGCGCTTGAATGTCACTGACTCGCTTGGCAGATGCCAGAGCCAGTAACAACACTGTCTTCAGTGACAGGTGTTTCATGTCAGCTTCTTCCAGGGTTCAAATGGAGGTAGAGTGAGCCCATCTAAAACCACTGCCAAGTCCCATAAGGGCACCAGTGACCTGGAAACAGGGAGGAGCCTGCGAGCCCCTTTCATAAAACGGCAGACCAAGGGATGTTGGCTAGCCGTCTTTCCCTCAAAGCCCACATGGCATGCAGCAATAGCAGCCAGGTATACTTTGATCGTAGAGAAAGCTCTGTGTTTATCAATCAGGTCCTGTAGTAATGATAGAATCACCCCGACAGGACATTGAAAAGAGATGTGTCCTTTTTGAAGGCACCACTCCTCAAACACCCTCCACTTACAGTCATAGAGGGACCTGGTGGAGGAAGCTCTTGCACTCTGAATAGTGTTTATCACCTTCTGAGGGAGTCCCACTGTATTCAGGTTACACCACTCACGGGCCAGGCCCATAGTGCCAAGCGCTCTGGGTGTGGGTGAAAGATCGCCCCCCCCCGCCTGAGACAGTATGTCCCTGCGTAGCGGGAGCTGCCACGGCTGCCCGCACAGCAGCTGATATATCTCCGCCAGCCAGTACATTGCAGGCCAGTGTGGAGCTATTAGGATCAGTGTGTGGCGTTGTTCTCTCACTCTGGCCAGAGTTGGGGGTATCAGAGCCAGGGGTGGGAACGCGTACAGAAGGACCGGAGGCCAAGCGTGCGCGTCCACGCCTAACGGTGCGTTTAAATCGCGCATTGAAAAGAACAGCTGACATTGAGCGTTTTCTTTTGATGCGAACAGATCCACCGCGGCCCGGCCGTAACGCACCCACAGCTGACTCACAATTATTGGATGTAGAGTCCAGTCTGCATATAGTGGTGCACCTCTGGACAGCAGATCTGCCCCGAGGTTCATCACTCCTGGTACGCTCTCAGAGAGAGGAGAAGTCCGCAGCTCCATAAGATCAGTTTGCGTGCCAGCATGTGTAACTGGAGAGAACGCAAACCCCCTTGGCGGTTTATATACGATATTGTGGTCGTGTTGTCTGTCCTCACGAGGACATGATGTCCTCTGAGAAAAGGCAGAAAGCGCTTCAGGGTGAGGAACACCGCTAAAAGCTCCAGATAATTTATGTGTGACCATTGGAGGTCTCTGCTCCAGAGACCCCTCACAGGTCGACCTTCGTATATACCCCCCCGTCAGACATGCGTCTGTGGTGACCACCTTCCGCGATAGGACAGCACCCATAGGCACGCGCCGTACTAGAAAAGTCGGGTGCAGCCAGTGGCGCAGTGCCATTACGCATTTCATAGTGACCATCACTCTCCGCGCGCCATGACGCACGGGGTCCAGTCTGAGGGCAGCTACCCAGCGCTGAAACTCCCTCATGTGTAAGCGTCCCAGTCGTACCACCAGGATAGCTGACGCCATGAGCCCCAGTAACCGCAGACATGATCTGAAGAGAACATATTTGCGTGGCTGGAAATGAGCGAGGCAAGCCCTGAAGGCTTTCACTCTCTCTGCTGACAGGCGGGCTGTAAAGGGCACCGAATTCAGGCGTAGGCCCAGGAAGAGTACAGTCTGGGCTGGGGACAACATGCTCTTTTCTGTGTTTATTACAAAACCCAGGTCGAGCAGGTGTTTTACGAGGACATTCGTCTGCGTAATAGCCTCTTGCTCCGAATGTGCGAGAAGGAGCCAATCGTCCAGATAAGTTGCCAGGCGAATACCCTGTTGTCTTAACGGGGCTATCGCGGCTTCCGTACACCGTACAAACACTCGTGGGCTGAGAGACAGACCAAAGGGAAGTACTCTGTACTCGTAACAGACACCCTGAAAGGCGAACCTCAGATATTCCCTGTGTGGATAATATACTGGGATGTGGAAATACGCGTCTTTCAGGTCGACTGATGTGAACCAATTGTTTTGGCGCACGAGACGCAACAGAGATGTGTGAGTGAGCATTCTGAATTTGTATCTTTTGAGATATTTGTTCAGAGCCCTCAAATCTAGTATAGGCCGAATCCCGTTCCCTCCCCGTTTGGGAACGAGGAAATACTTGGAATAAAAGCCGCTCTGACTCTGTTCGGAGGGTATTATAGATATAGCCTTCTTGTCTAGTAGCGAGAGGATCTCTTGCTCTAGAATATGGGCCGACTCTCCCAGGGCTTGCGAATGCAGAATGCCCGAAAAGTGAGGGGGGGTGACAGCGAATTGGAGTACCGTGTTATTGTCTTGAAAACCCAAGCAGAATCTGTGAGCATCCTCCACTTTTCACTTCTCAAAGCGAGTGGAGATGTCACATCTCTGTCGTCTGCCCTCTGTGTCTTTATTTGTTGTGTTATGGGGCCCTCTAGTGCCTGAACACGATGGTATCCCAGGTTGACAACCCCGGTCGACAACGCGCATGCGCGTGGCGGTGATGCCTTCACAGCCCCGTCCATCGTCCGCCTACTGAGAGAGGTAGCAGCCACTCTTAAGGGGGGTAGACGTCAGACTGTTTATTGTTTTTATTGTCTTTCTTTTCATTTGTATTGACTGCGCCCTTGGCTTTAAGCCTGGAAACGACAGTGGAAAATGATTTATTAAAAGACAATATTGATGACATGTGTTTGTGTGACTTAAATGAGCAGCGGAGCTTGCTGTCGTTGATGTTAAGTCCATTTCCCTCATGGCGCGAACTTGAGGATGACGTTCTGACATCACTCGAGGCGGCGGGAAGATGGGGGCATGGTTGCACCCCGGAAACACATGAGCATCTAACACTGGAACGTGTTCTGGAGCTGGAGAACAGGGAACTTCCAGCTCTTTTATCGAGGAGAGGAGAGGAGGCTGTCAGGCCGCCCTCTTCTTCTTCTTCGTCTGGTGGCTGAAAGTCTGGGCCGGCTGTGCCTGAGCGGCTGCTGCCGGAACCGGAGACTTTCTTGGCCAGCCCGTCCTCGCCTCGTGTCTGGGCTGGAGACCCGGGGCAGGCTGTGGCCTCTGCTGTTTCGGGATCTTGAAACGGGCAGGACGTGAGGCAGCCTGAGCGAAGGACTGCCGAGGGGCCGTTGAAGGCTGCGGCTGGACCCTTTGGGGAAGACAAAGCTGGAGAGCCTCATCCTCCTTCTTTTTGGACTCACACCGCTGCTGCATCAAAGCTAGAGCGGAGCCAAATATGCCCTCGGGAACAATAGGCATGTCCAAGACGTCCTCTTTTTCCCGGTCTGGAAGGTTCGTCAGGGTAAGCCACCTGGCTCTCTCCTGTACCACCATTATCCCTAGTGCTTTACCCGTGGCTTGGACTGCACAGCGCTGCACACGGAGACAAATGTCCGTGATCGCTGCGATTTCGTCCCACACGGCAGGCTCAGGTTTGACCGTCATGTCCTCGCAGAGCTCCGCCTGGTAGGCGGTCAGCAGCGAGGAGACGTTGAGCGCCCTGGCGGACAAAGCTGCGGCTTTATAGGCTCGTTCGGTCATTGCTGACTGGAAGCGGTTAATCCTCAATCACAATAATAATATTCAAAGTAATACTGGGCAAGTAATGGGCAAAATGTACCGTTGATTGATGCGCCATGTCAGCGGACTGGTAGCGACACGAACCGTTAGCCCCGCAGTCTCCAGTCACCCGAGCCTCGTCGTTCTGATAGCTCCGCCCCTTCGCTCCAACCCCCCTCCCTCCCCCACATCTACAGGTGAAAATTACTTTTGCGACACATTTATCACAAGAAGTGTAGCAAAAGTCAAGACCGTAGATTCGTCGATTTATACTGCCACAGAGCAGATTCGTCAAGTTGTAATGACTGATTTGAGAGGTTGTAATAAATAAAGTTGCAGTTGTAATGGAAAATATATTTTAAAAATATGTATCTTTCTGCAAGTGAACATTTCATAACTAAGTTCATTTTTTTTATACAAGCTACAAAACTTTTTTTTTTCTTCTGTGACTTCAAATTTGGTTCACAGTTACGTGGATATTTTTTACAAGTGTAAATTTGGTTCACAGTTACGTGGATATTTTATACAAGTGTACATTTGGTTCACAGTTACGTGGATATTTTATACAAGTGTAAATGTATGTACACAAACTCAGATTGTTTTTCTACAAGTGCTCACATCAGGTTTTCACGCTCTCGCATTTTGCACCATATCTACCTTCATAGTACTTAAGTACAGTTCTCATCTCTGTTCGCCTGGCTGTTGACTATATAAAAAAAACTAACGGAGTAACGCACTATGTAGTAACGGTAACTGAGTTACTGAATTTAAAAAGTAGTGCGTTAGAGTACTAGTTACTGCAAAACATAACTTACTTGTAACGCGTTAGTCCCAACACTGCTTTTCATTAATGAAGTATGATGTTGCGCTGTCAGTACACTTGTCCCTGTTTGTGATTGGTCAAATGTAGCTAACCCCGCCCCTTTCACGTGAACACGTTCTCAGCTGGAGAGAGAAACCCTGGCTTGATTTACCGAGTTGATAACCAGCGCCGTAGGACCGTTTAGCGAGATCGCGTTTGTTAGGGTTAGTTAAAGGGATATTTTATTTTATTTTTATAGAAATGTTGTTTTTAAGACTGCCTGTATTTTTTATTTTATTTAAATCGAGATAATACACCCAAAAAAAAGCTTTTTATTGATCCAAAACTCGACCCAAAGTCGTCTGAATTTCTGACATGTAATTCCCAGCAGCCTCCGCGCGCGTGACGTAATAGTGGCCAAACAGTCTCTGGACCAAATATCCCGACTCGGCAGTCTCGGTCACATGTTTTTCGAAAAGAAAACTGAATTAACATGGGTTATTGTTGAGCTTTTTGTTGTACGAACGGTGCGGGATCTGGGAGAGTTTTACATGCATTTCCCAAAGACCAAATCATCCGCAAAAAATGGATTTTTTTAGTGAATCGTGTTGGATGGCAACCGACAAAATGGAGCAAGTTGTGTTCTGACCACTTCGCGTGTGATGCATACGACGTTGATCCTGCTATCATGAAGTCTGTTGGTGGAGAAGCATTAATAGCAGGCTGAAACCCGGAGCCGTCCCCTCCATATTTCAGCACAAGAAACCACTGAAAGAACGAAAGAGCCGGGCGATGCAGAAACGCCAAAGAATTGAGGTAAACAACTTTTGATTAGATTTCAAAGCGCACGGAGCACAGCAGATAACGGAATTGCAGTTTTATTGCTTATAGAGGTGGGCACCGTTAGATTCTGTGTCTTTACGATCATAAACAATGTGTTGGATGTGGAGCTAGGATAAGTAATAAGGGCGCTAGGAGTGATAGGTTAGCATTTTTCGCTCGGGGCTAATTCACTGTTAGCATTGTAGTTTATCTGCAGCTCATTCATCGCTCCTCCACTCATAACGGAAAATGTCGAACGTCCTACAGTCGGTGATGCAGACTTATTCTCCCATCTATTCCTTCACTTTCCCATAGTTGTGGCAGCACTTGTTTTCTCGGCTTGTAGGCATGGTCTGGCAGTTTCCACATCTACACCAATTCTCAGCACCCTCGGCCTCTTCCTCAGATGGCGAACTTGAATCATCGCCATCAGCACTTTCATCGGTGATATCAGGTGACGTTTCCTTGTATTTCCTCTTCGACATCAGAGGCTCGTATAGATATGGTTGGATGTCGACAACATACTCCAGATAGTGGGTGGCCTCCGACTCAGAATCAGACATGATAGACGAAACTAAGTTGTACTATCGGCGGAAGCCGCTGTGAGCCGCTGCGAGCATTTTTCGCTCGGAGCTAATTCAGAGGCTCACTCAGAGCGCCTGGACTTTATTTTTCTAAACCTCTCTAAAAAGGTCAAATTTCACTTGTTTTGCATCAATCTTGATACAGGGTACTTATTATATGTTATAGTTTGGATTCCTAAAGCTTTTAGTCTATAGTCTACTCAGAATCAGACATGATAGACGAAACTAGTTGTACTATCGGCGGAAGCCGCTGTGATTGATAAGCCAGGTGGAAATATGTTTGGCACATCTGACGTCACGCGCCGCCATCTTGCGGAGGAGCGGCGGAGAAAATAAATCGTCGGACTTGGTGTTGGGGGTTGAACAAAATTAATATTGCGCATTGCCAGACTCATATTATCTCCGATTTTAATACTGCAATATCTTAGATAGTGTTGTAGCTATATGATTTCGATTGTACTGGCAATTATACAAAAAGCTTTGCATTTGATCTTTAAGATGTGTGAGCTATGCTTAGGGACCTACCAGTCAAGATTATTTGTGCGTAGGGGTGCATCATCTGGCGCCTGGTCCTGGTCATCCTCGCTATTGCCCATGCCGTGAACCATCACCTCGGGCTCGGGCTCGAACAAATAAGGACGTAATGGTCCATCGTCTGGCTCAATATTGTCACCATCGTCGCTTACTGAACCGGATTCAGATTCAGTTCCTAAAACGACATTTTCGTAGGAAAGCCGAGAGGATGTTTCTGACTCGCTATCATCACTGGATACCAGAGATGGGGACTCGAGTCTGTGACTCGGACTCGAGTCGCACTTAAGTCGCACACACAGAGACTTCAGACTTGACTTGGACTCCTGCTCAAAAGACTTCGGACTCGACATGGACTCGTGTTTTGGGACTCGTGAACAATCATTGTGTTTTCTATTTTTGGCGTATTAAAGGTGGGGTAGGTAAGTTTGAGAAACCGGCTCGAGATCGCTAGAATTTGAAAATACACAACCGGAGAAAATCTGCCACTTCCTCACAGAGCCCCTCCTCCAACACACACGAACGCGCACATGACCAATGAGGGCACGAGATAAGTTTGTGCCCCGATGGGAGGCTGACAGGCAGGTAGGCCATCCAGTTACTTTAGTCGGGCCGGCTATCGGGATGTTAAGAGCATTCCATGGAATATAACAAAAAGTGTATCTCGAGCCGGTTTCTCAAACTTACCTACCCCACCTTTAACATTAACATTATGGTAACACCATGGCGACCGGCGGCACACCTGCAGCTGTACCGCTTGTAATTAGGTTCAACTATAAAAACTTCGAACAAAATGCCGGCGGCACCAACAAAAGGAGCGCACACTGCAAAGTCTGCAATATTAAAATCAAGGATGCTGGTGCAACAACGTAAAATGTCATCAGGCACTTGAAAACTCACCCGGAGAGGTCAGTCACATTAACGCATATGGACGGTTAGCAAACATGTTTAGCTCAGCATCAGCTATGTAATGTTAACTTAGCTTGCTACTAGCTTTGTAACTGAATATTTGAAAAGATGAGTGAATGTTTGCTTGTCACACTTGTTTGCGTTGAGTGGCGTTGACATCCAACTCTTGACATGACATAAAAAAGGTCGTTAACGTTAATCAATACGTTCCGCTGCCACCATCTACTGGCTAACGTTAAACGTAGAAAAATACATAGTTACATACATACATACATCTGTCGGTTTATAGGCAGGTTATAGGTTTATTGTTGACCACGTAACGTTAATGTTACAGGTTTATCAGGTTACTGGGTTTGAGTGAGAGGATAGAGGAATATGTTTATTTATAGTAGACTTAAAAGATGTCATTAGAGACCCAGTGTAATTAAACAATACGGTTGCAGAGGTCACATTTTTACATTTTTGTCCACTGGCCAAATGGCTAGCCTAGTGAATGTTGAAATGTTACCAGCCACTCAATAGATTGCCATTGTTATTTGTGGCTGGTGCGTGCAACATACAGTACCAGCCACTTGCATGATTTACCAGCATTTGGCTGGTAAATGGTGTTAATGGTAGATATCTCTTTTGGAACAGGTCATGTTTTAATATCACCAGTTCAGTATATTTCAGATAATATTGCAGCAATAGTTTTTTAGTTGCAAATGGCACAGAACAATGTTTACTTTTAAGTACTTTTAACACAGTTTCCCTGCGGGGGATTAATAAAGTATTTGTGATACTGATTTCTGATTCTGAAGTGTTTTGCTTATAAGTTGTTTGCATTTAGCTAAAGTGTGATGTTTGTCCTCATATTGCATTGCAATAGCCTGTTTAAAGTGATCATATAACAAACAACTAATCAGTACTGATACTGTATGCTAATAGATATAGGAGTGATAATAATACAGTAAATGCTTTGAATTTCTTAGATATAGCTGTGCAGTATTCTTACCAGACTGGATAGCAGCAGACAATAGAAGGCTTATTACAACCAGAAGAGACATGAGACTTTTATTTTTTAGAGACTTGAGACTTGACTTGGACTCGTGACCAAAGACTTGAGACTTGATCAAGTCTCACCCCACAAAGACTTGAGACTTGACTTGGACTCGTGACCAAAGACTTGAGACTTGACTTGGACTTGCAAAAAAAGACTTGTGAACATCTCTGCTGGATACCTCGTACAATCCTTCTTCTTTGTCTGGTATATTTGCCCTTCCACGTTCATTCTGCATAGACGCCATGGTTTGTTATCGTATCGTCTTCCTAAGTTTTCGTCACTTCCGGTTTGGCTGAGTCGAACATTTCGTTTCTAAAAAACTTCGGGGAAGCTGCAATAAAGTGCTTCTAACATGCGTAAGGCAATTATTATATTTTTTTAATCAGGTGTGATTGTTTTGGTACGTAATTATGCTTGTATATAAGTTAAAACGAAACTATTTGAGGTTCCATTTCCACTATCCCTTTAAGATAACTCAAGCATATCCAGGGTCTGTTGAACTGGCTTCGTGGTACAGGGCACAGGTGGCTGCATAGCAGCGCTAATGTCAAAGACATTATATTTTTATTTTACCAGGATGCAGTTACACAAATATTTGGGAAGGCTTAGCCTTCCCTAGCCTACAGCACCCGCCGCCCCTGGCAGGCAGTCATATAATTAACTAGAACTATCTAGATCTGATAGATTTGGACATAAACGCGAGTGGAGTATAACCGGACGCGAGAGAGAGATCAGAGATCAGATTAGCTGCTGCTGACGGAGAACACGCAGCTCTGCATGATCACAGCTCCGTCCGCTGTGACGGACCGTTGAGTGGAGCAAAATTAAATACACAGTTAGACATAACACACTTAGCTAGTTTATCTACTCTGGAACTAGCTAAACTAGTTATACATATTTGTATTCTTTACTGTCGGGTCACCTATTACAGGTTCAGCGAGCTGCACGAGACTGACGGGCTGTCAGGAGAGGGAGAGGAAAAGAGAGCACGCCGTTTATTTTTCCCATTTTATTATCCAGAATGACTGTAAACCTTTGAATAAAGTAGTTAATCTACTATTAGTAGTTTGTTTAAATGCATTACTTATGTTGTTTTTTTCATTAACATAAAATAAATCTCACGAACCCCTGCAGTACTCCAACGTACCCCCATTTGAGAACCACTGAACTAAGGCTTACAGCTAAACCAGAGAAAAATTGTGTCTTCAAGATGTATACACACCCAGGCACTGAAGGGAAAACCTTCCAACGATGCCAAAGCCTGGACTTGTATACTAAACCAGTGTTATTTTTGTCATACTGCCAAATGTCATGATCAAAACATTACCAATGCAATGCCACAAGAACATTGCCATGGGTTTCTCTCTCTCTCCCATTATATATTATAGTTTTGTTTCAGCACTGCAGGCTCGAACATCTGTGTGTTATTACCAAATAGGAACTGTGACAAACTCTCTCGTTTCTGACTGTGCGGAATAATATGCTGTGGTTAAACTGAGCTGTGTTACTGTGTGAGGAGAAAGGGAAATATGTATGAATGTCAATATGCAGCTGTCCCACAAGACAATCTGACTCAGTTAGCTAGAGAGTGTTAAACAGCCACACCCATACTTTAAAAAATCTTTCAAAATCTATTTTTGCAAATATACAGTGGAGAGCTTTCCAAAAGGTGTTTTCTTGTATGCATGGGTTTTTATGGCATAGTTGCACCATCAGCCATTACATAGGACCCTATTGCATCATCCCATACACTGCCACTCAGTGGAAAGTCAGTGCAAGTGTATAAATAAATGTCTCTAAACCAAGATGAACGACAGAAAGCCAGATGGACCAAGTCACCTGCCGATGTCCTGCCAATCCTTTCATGGAAAGCGCTCCTTGCAGGTATAGAAACATTTGGTGACATCAAGTAACAACTAAGGAATCATATAATTCATAAATTGTCAAAGTATTGATTTTATGTTTGCAGGAAATCATGATTATTCGCCTGTCACTAAAGTGGACGTCATGCATCACTGGCTATATTTCAACTAAAATTCATACTATGCTACTGTTCTTCTTGAAAACACTTAATTTGCAATATCTTTTTGGGCCTTAAATATACTTAAGTTATTATAATGTAATTTTAAGTTTGCACATCTTTATTTATCATTTTTTCCAAATGTACAAGTTTTCAGTTTAGACTTTAACGCATATTGTCTACCTGAGTGGACATATAAAACATTTTTTTCCTAAATTTGAAAAAAATAGATCAAAATAAACTAAAGTTAAAATCTTGTTTTTAATGCCCCAAGAGCAATACAAACACGTGGTAAAAAATTCCTGAGTGAGGCTTTCATAATTCATGCATGAAAGGGTTCAATTTAACTTTGATTTGAAAGCTTATTTCCACTATCCAAAAATGTAAAATTGGTTTGCACAACAAACATAATGTACATTTGCATGTGTTTGCTGCAGCAATAATTAACTTTACATTAATGCAATGATTCACAGTATACTTGTTTTTATTACATTTAAAATATTATGGTTTTAATTCAGTTTAGATGGTTGTCATCACTTTTGGGTTAACTTGTATAATGTATGCCTGAAGCTAATCGTCAATGTGTCTTAGTTGTCTCCTAAAAATATTTGTATCTTGTGTGCCATTGAAAAAGAGTAATGTGTGATTTTCTGCACTCATTTTGAAGTCATTTCTAGTGGCCTCAGGTGGTTTTTGATTTATTCTTATCCTGTATATCTTGTGACATCTTTGGTCCATCGATCATTTATTAAATGAAAACTTTGTTTAACATACTAATCTTAGTCTTAGATAAAATAATCAAACATAATACAAATGTGTATCAGCTTAAGAGAGTGAAATCATTTGAAACGTTCTAAAACTGACTATAAAGACACAAAAAAGGACACAATACTTGCAGTGCACTCAACTTACTAATAACTAGGAACATACTTATTGTTGGGGTGTGTGTGTGTGTGCGCAGTGTGCAATAACTCCCATATTTTCCAGGTGACACCATGTCTCATAAAGCCTGTAAGTGCGTTTGATGGTCTAAGACTTCTGCTATGTCTGGACCCACAGAGTTAATACCACATGGTTCTTTTGAGGGATGAGTATTAACCATAAATGTCTCTGTAAGCTTGTTCCAATGACGACCAGCCGGCAGTCTGTTGGGTACATGAAGTCATGATGAAAAGATCACTTGTTCCGTGTTGCTGCTGAGAGGCAATACAAGTAGCCCATAAACTTCATAACACCACAATGGTTTGACATTTTGAGAAATATGCTTATTTGCTCATTTGAAAAGTGTAAGGCCTACATAAGTAGAGTGACGACTCTGATATCTTCAAATATGAATCTGGAATTTAGCTTAGTAAACTGCTTGCTTGGCGATAGCTATCCCCCGCTGCAGGACAGTCTCGAAAACGTAGCATTTTGCAGCAAACTTAACAAGAAAACATTTTCTCCACAGCTCTGAAATTCTTCGCCGATACTGAAGTGAGCCCCAGATCAAAATATGTCATATTTTTACAGGGTGTCAAAGGCCTGCAAAACATGACTGATCACGCTACCCAAGTATAAAAATGACTAGTTAGTAGTACTAGTTGTTACTGTATTGCATATGCCATGCTCTTTGGTCGGGGGGGCTGTTTTCTCAAATTCTGCCAATTGTTGGCCTTTTTCAGAGAGCACCCAGGGGTACAACTTCTACCTCATAAATAGCTAAATTGTCATGCAGTTTATTGCAGTTCACTCACATTTAACTACCATTCCCACACCACCATACAACCATGTGTTAATCGCCCCAAAAGCTGATTTGGTGTGAATTAAACCAGAGATAGACTGCTTTCCTACTTTTCATATCCATAGAGCCAGGAGATCTGATATTTACCAAAGAATAATCAGCATCAACAAAACCTCTATTTGAAACCAAACCACACAACATTTGAAATATGTGGCAGTATGCATGCTGTATCAGTTAACCTCCATTAGTGTCTCCCAACAAATTCTCATCTCTAATTTTTTTTTTGTGGTGGAATCCTTGAAATGTGGTTTCAAACTTCAGATGATATGATTACTATTTCATAAAACTTGGACAGTAAAAGAGACAATAATTTATGTTATTTTTTGAAGATATTCCTAAAAAAGCATCATAGTCAAGGGACTTGTCATTGCATTAAAAAAACTGAACAAAACCCTGACTGGTGAAATCATTAAAGCTACTGCCATTCCTCTCCTCTGAACTAAAGTCTGCTTTGGAAACCATAAATCAAAACAATCTGCAATGAAGCTCCGTGTGGTGCCATAACAGCAACATAGAGAAGCTCAGGACCACTCACATATCCCATCCCTCTGACTCTTCAGTAGCACAACACACAGGTAAGATATGAACTGGTCCAATAAGCACAAACACTCTCTCTCACTGTAATTTTATCCACAGCTGTGTATGATCTGTTTTTAGCATTGGTCATAATTCTAAAGTTGCTTCTCAACTTGTTTTTTTCCCAGAAAAAAACCCAATGAGGCCTTTATTAGGGGAGAATTGCTGACATATATGTTTACTTTGTCAATAAAACTCAACTAACCAATACTTTTGTTAGATTCACAATTGACGAGATAATATGTTGTTGTGATGAACCCACAGACAGATATGAACCTACGCTGCAGTTCCCCTCTTTACCTCATGAGTTGGTGGAGATGAAAACAGCTAAAAGAAGTTGAATATCGAGTTTTCTCATCAGGCGGACAGAAACAGGACTGCTAATGAATGTTTTCCAGTGTCTGCTAAAGCTGTAAATAGTGAACAGTTTTCAGATTGTTTAATGAAATGTGTGGGATAATACAACAATGTTGCATTCACTGCTTGTCGGTCTGCCGACAAGCAGTGTCCTTATGTGTGTGTCCTTATCTTTCTTACAGTGCAGACGCTTTTCTGCTTGCTCTTGCCTCTGCTTACTTTTTATGCTGATTTTCCTATTCTTATTCTCTGAAAACTTCGAGCAGCGGCTCCTGGACATTAACTTATCACTGGGACAGTTCATCTTCGTAAATAGACGGAGGGTTTCAGCCATATTTCAACATTTTTACGACGACGTCAGTCTTACAATAGCGTGGCCTAGCAACAGCTAAAGCCTGGTAGGCTACTGCTATTTAGCTTAAGCTAGTTGGTAGCAAAATGCCTCCGTTCTCTACAGATGACTTCCAGAAACTTATACAGAAGATGGCTGTGTTGGAAATGAAAATGCAACGGTTGGAAGTTAACGTGGAAGTGAATGGACTATGTCGTGGGAATGACACGACTTTACCAGTGTTGCAAAGTAATGGAGAAGGGTATGCTAACTCACAGCTAGTTAGCAGCTACAAGGATTCCAAGGAACAGGAGGGCTGTGTACCGGGTAATAAATCTACAAGTGGTAGTCCTCCCTGGAACTCTCTGGGTGCAAAGCCTAAGAGTAAATCACTTCCATGGGATTTGGGAGGACGGATAACAGGCAGAGCCCAGAGCTCCGAAATCTGTGATGCGACCGGCTGGCCTGCATTGTTATCACCCAGGAAGAGCGCCTCTTCAACCCCTATTCATACTAGGAAACAGCAGTGGACAGCTGCTAAAGGGAGAATTACAAACAATCCTCCTAAACCACCAAGTGTGCCAATCCAGAACAGATACGCTCCGCTGACCGAGAACCGGAGATCTGATGACCTGGATAACCTGTCCTCTTCACACAGCAGGGTAAGGACCAATAGCTACTCTAAAAGTAAAAGGCTAGAGGGAAAGCTAACGACTGGGCCTGAAACTCTGATTGTGGGTGACTCTGCTGTAAGAGATGTAAAAGGTCTGTGTAATAAGAAAAACACCAAAGTACTCTGTTTTCCCAAGGATGTGGTCTCTGACTTGGCTGAGAAGATCCTGCATATTGGGGCTGAACATCCGATTGTGAAGAATGTGGTACTGCACATTGGAACAAATTATGTTGTGAAACAACAGTCAGAAGTGCTGAAAGAAGACTTTAAATGTTTGTTGGAAACTGCCAGCTCTCTAAATGCAGAGGTGTTCATCAGTGGCCCTCTACCGCCAGTCAGAAGAGGAGTGGAGAGATTCAGCAGATTGTTTGCACTGAACACCTGGCTTTCAACGGCCTGTACTGACCATTCTGTTCATTTTATTGACAATTTTAACTTTTTCTGGGATCGCAGACATCTTTTCAAGGCAAATGGAGTTTGCCTGAACAAGTCAGGAGTGAAATTGTTTATCTCTAACATATTCAACTGCCTGCGTCATCAATCTGTTCCCTCTGCCAAGGACAAGCGGCAAGAGGAATCAAAACACGAGAAAGACACAACACATCACGCAGAAAACCCTGAAGAATTATCACTGCACCCGCCTGAGGAATGTTCTGATTATGGGAGACATATGAGACACATGGAGGAGTCTCCACTGCCCCCCCCCCCCCTGTCAACGCCTTTGAGGATACTCCGTTCACCCTTTCACCCTCGCCCACCCTCCTGGAGATCGATGAACACACAAAGGAGATACAGAGGGTTGGCACCGATTCCTTCCTGGAGTTCAAAGACCAAACGAAGGCGATACGCAGGGCTGGCACCATGTCCTTTACCCCCGCTCCTCAACGACGCCCACCAAAATCACCGCGGAGACGCGCACCATCTCCCCCGTCCTCATCACCGCGCCTACGTCAACCACCTCCCCCCCCTGGCAGCATGTCCTCTACCCCCGCACCATCTAGCCCGTCTCCATCACCGTGCCTACGTCGACCACCTCCCCTCCCTTCGAGGGGGCATCTGCAGTCTCCGAAGCCTGATAAGGATGTGTGTGTGTACAAAACACAACAAACTCTTACTGATATGTGATGGGTCCAGGCTCAAGGGCGTATGGCACTCTTAACTCTTTCCAGGACATGTCGGGGCCCTGCCTGCCAGTAGCTTTGCCGATATCTGTGTTGATAGGTAATAGATTAAGAGCGGTGAATCATAGAAACAGGAAGCGCTCAAACGTTTGTGTGAGTGTATCTAATTTAGCAGTGATTCCATGTCAGCCACAGCTTGTTACAAAAAACATGACTGATAGTGTGTTTAACAAACTTAAACTAGCTTTATTAAATGTCAGGTCTTTGGCAGGAAAAACATTTTTAATCAATGATTTAATCACTGAGCACAATCTCGATTTTATGTTTTTAACAGAAACTTGGATTGAACAAAATAACAGTGCAGCTGTTCTTATCGAATCAACCCCTCCCAACTTTAGTTTTATGAGTCAGGAAAGAATGCATAAGAAAGGGGGTGGAGTTGCTATTCTGTTCAATGATTCCCTTCAATGCAGGAAGACATCGTATGGAAACTTTGATTCTTTTGAATATGTGGCCCTTCGGCTGAAATGCTCCTCTCGAGCTCTGTTCCTAAATATCTATAGACCACCCAAATACTGTGCAAGCTTTTTTGATGACTTTACTGAACTGCTGTCTATAGTGTGTATTGACTTTGACCGTCTAGTCATTGTTGGTGATTTTAACATCCATGTTGACAACCCCCAGGACAGAGGGGCTAAAGAACTGTTTTGTGTTCTTGATAGCTATGGACTGACTCAGCATGTGACGGAGCCCACGCACAATAAGGGGCACACTCTGGACTTAATTATCTCAAAGGGTGTGAATATCTCTAAGGTTGTGGTGACTGATGTTGCACTCTCTGACCATTCCTGTGTTTTCTTTGAGAGCTCTATTTCTGTTCACAAAAATGTTCAAAAAGAGGTAACCACAAAGCGATATTTAACTGAAAATACTAGGGAAATGTTTACTCAGAATTTCTCTTCCACACTTGCCCCTGCCAACATCTCAGTAAATGAGCTAGTAGATCATTTTAATTCAAAAATTAAAAATGTTATAGATGCGATTGCTCCAACTAAGGTAAAGGAAGTGTCTGGCAAGAAAATATCTCCATGGAGAAAGGCCATGACCGTGAAAACAGAAAAAAGAGAATGTCGAAAAGCTGAACGCAGGTGGCGAAAAACAAATCTCCAGGTTCACTTTGAAATCTATAAAGAGAGACTTGGCCTTTATAATTTGGAATTGAAAAACGCACGACAATCGTTCTTCTCTGACATCATTACCAAAAACAAAAACAACGCACGTGCCTTGTTTGCTACCGTCGACAGACTAACTAACCCCCCAGTGTCAGTAGCCTCTGAATTTCTATCCACCAGGGCGTGCAATGATTTTGCCTCCTTTTTCACTGACAAAATTCAGAAAATCAGACAAGCAGTCAGTGCCTCTGCATCAGGAACAGCAAATGTGTTGTCCCTATCTCCACTTAACATCAATTCAAACACCATGACACAATTCCATCAGATTAATGATAAAAACCTAGAGGACATTATTCAACTTCTGAAATCCTCCTCCTGCTGCCTTGATATTATTCCAACAGGATTTTTCAAAGATGTTTTGCCTTGCATGGCCTCAGATCTACTTCATATAGTAAACAAATCTCTTCACTCAGGTATTTTTCCACAGGCCCTGAAAACTGCAGTCATTAAACCGCTCTTAAAAAAGAATAATCTAGATGCTTCAGTAATGAACAATTACAGGCCCATATCAAACCTGCCATTTCTAGGTAAAATCATTGAAAAAGTTGTTTTTCAACAGTTGAGTAATTTCTTGCATTTAAATAACTGTTTTGATGTGTTCCAGTCAGGCTTTCGTCCAAACCACAGCACTGAGACTGCTCATGTAAAGGTCTTTAATGACATCCACTTAAACACAGACAGTGGCAGAACTTCAGTGTTAGTATTATTAGATCTCAGTGCTGCGTTTGACACTGTTGACCACAGCATATTACTAGACCGACTGGAGAACTGGGTGGGACTTTCGGAAACAGTTCTGAATTGGTTTGAATCCTACTTAAAGGACAGAAACAACTTTGTTTCTATAGGTAAATACACATCTGAGTTGACAAATATGACATGTGGGGTTCCTCAAGGCTCCATCTTGGGGCCTCTTCTCTTTAACATCTACATGCTACCACTGGCTCAGATAATGAAGAACAACAAAATAAGTTACCATAGCTATGCAGATGACACACAAATTTACGTAACAATTTCACCAGGAGACTATGCTCCAATTCAAACACTGAGTAAGTGCATTGAACAAATCAATGACTGGATGTGTCAGAACTTTCTCCAATTAAACAAAGATAAAACTGAGGTAATGGTTTTTGGAGCCAAGGCAGAACGTATAAAAGTTAGCGCTGAGCTTCAGTCTGCAATGTTCAAAACAACAGATAAAGCCAGAAATCTAGGTGTAGTCATGGACTCTGACCTGAGTTTCAACAGTCACATTAAAACTGTTACTAAATCAGCCTACTATCACCTAAAGAATATATCTAGGATTAAAAGACTAATGTCACAGCAGGATTTGGAAAAACTTGTCCATGCTTTTATCTTCAGTAGACTCGACTACTGCAATGGTGTCTTCACAGGTCTCACTAAAAAATCTATTAGGAAGCTACAGCTAATTCAGAACGCTGCTGCTCGAGTCCTCACTAACACTAAGAAAGTGGATCACATCACTCCAGTTCTGAAGTCTTTACACTGGCTTCCTGTGTGTCAAAGAATAGATTTCAAAATACTGCTGCTGGTTTATAAAGCACTGAATGGTTTAGGCCCAAAATACATTTCTGACCTCCTGCTAAATTATGAACCATCCAGATCTCTCAGGTCTTCAGGGACTGGTCAGCTTTCTGTCCCCAGAGTCAGAACTAAACATGGTAAAGCAGCGTTCAGTTATTATGCTCCAAATATCTGGAACAAACTCCCAGAAACCTGCAGGTCCGCTACAACTCTGACTACTTTTAAATCCAGGCTGAAGACTTTTCTTTTTGTCGCTGCTTTTAATTGAACTATTCATATCTTAGACTGCACTGTAACTTTTATCCATGTACTTTTTTCTTTTAATGTTTAATTGACAGCACTGTAACTTTTATCCATGTATTTTTTTTCTTTTAATGTTTATTTTATTAGCTTTTCTTTTTAATGACTGATTTTAAATGCCATTTTCTTAATCTCTTTCATTTTTTGTAAAGCACTTTGAATTGCCTTGTGTTGAAAAGTGCTATATAAATAAACTTGCCTTGCCTTGCCCCAAGTGGACACAAATATAAATGATTGAAGGCCTGTGAATGGTCCGTTTAGATTTGTATCCAGAGATAGTTTTTATGTTTCACTTTTTTTACATCGGCCCACTAATGTTATAAAAAATCTACCATTTTGTGCTAAAGACGGCGAATGTTGGCCAGAAGAGCTAATATGTTGCCACATTGATACATATACTGAAATGCAAGCAAAATATAAATATTGCCTGGTTTTGTCACCTAGTTATTGAAATAGTGTGCTGTTTTTTAGTTTTGAGAATTCAAATACATGATGCCTCAATGCCCTGAATGTTTTTAAATGTGTTCAACAAATTACCCATAACATAAACTTTTACACAGGCTTATTGACTAACTGGGGGAATAACGTACAGCTATGGGACTTGTATGCTACATGTGGTTTTGGCTAGATGATTGAGGAAGCTGTTAGTTTCATTTAAAGGCCTGTTTACAAGCAAGTCCTCCAGCTCTCTCATTAAACACACACACACACAGATGCTGATTCTGCTGTCTAGTATTTCCTCTACCTCTATACAATGTGGTAAAAATGCTTTGTTGCAAAAGACAGAAGGCTTGGGTTCTTTGACTCATGACAGCATTCATTGTTGAAGACAGTTCACTAAATAAGGAGAACCACAGACTCACAGTTATAAGCCTCAGAAAAACAGCAGGAAACACATAATCTTCACAAAATCAAAACAGCAGGAAACACATAATCTTCACTAAATCTTATGTTCTTGAGACTATTAGCTTCTTTAGCCATGGAAATTAACAATAAACACCTTTTTGGTACAAATGCCAAATCTTGCCTTTACTCTCTCTTCCAGTGTTTTGTTTGTTTTTACAATATGCTGGAGCCTAACATTAAAGAGATACAGAGGATTTGGTTTGTTTTTATCATTCCTGCAGCATTTGTCATTTGCTGAAAAGTTTGCAACACCATTTCCCGGGGGTTATCCCACAGTCCCTGCACTGTGAACAACTGGGAGATTTTCTCAGCTGATAATGAGACTTAACTCAGAGTAGTGTCTTTTTTCTTAACCCAGATAACACTTTTAGTAGCTTGCTGTCCAAACAATGAGTGGTAGGGTTTGAAGTGTTGGTGGTTTCGTCAGATTTATATAGGTGAGAGATGCTGAGTTTCGGGTGCACACTGAATGTTGTGTGTTTGAACAATGTGTGTTGCATGTGAGAGGAGAGTTTGTATGCTTGTGGAGTGTCTATCATACATTAACCGAGTACCAACACAGAGCCTCATATGTGATACACATGCAGCTGATACACATGCAGCAGACCCAAAACAATATGGACACATGACACACACACACACTATACGTTTATTTCCTGTAAATATAGTTTTCAGACACCAGCGCCTTCTGTTGAGATTCAAAATTGTCATTGGGCATTATTACCTTTATCGCTGCGCAAATAATCTACTAGACTAGTTTGACATATATATGGCTACAATTACTTTTTATCATAATGTTTTATGATGCCAAACCCCTCCCCAGATCAGTGAATGTGAAGTGGAAGAGGGATGACAGGTTTGTCAAACAGTGTGCCTTGACTATATGGAAACAAGTTCAAGTCAAGTGTTGGTTGTTTTTTTTAATTAAAAGGCATATATTTTGGGAAGTTTAGAAAAACCATGTTTCACCAGCTGGCTTCATTCGGATGATCTCACAAACAATGCCAATATAGGGTGGGTCCAATCAACTGATTCACAGCAGCCCATTTATAACATTATAGGATAGAAAAGAGAATAACATATCTTAAACATTTGAAATTATCTTTAAATCTATCTTGGAAAATAATAATAAGTCTGGAACGGAGTGATTCTCCCAGTGTTATCCCGAACACACAGATGATTGTAACTAAAGAGCTGGAGTTTGTAAACAGCATGTGAGAGTAGCCTCTCTCAACTGGATAATGATTGGGTTTCTTGCTTTGATTAGGAAATGTCCACTACCCAGGTGGTTTTCTTCGGGTGTCACGTTTAACAATATGCTTACTTAACAAAGTACTTCTCCGTTTTTTGGATTTCAAGCATGATGTCATACTGCTCAGTTTATTAGCTGCCTTTGGGATCCACAGTCACTGGTGGTGTTCAGTGTGTTTTGGAGCATTTTCAGAGACATGGTTTGAATAGATATAAAGTGAGAGTTTTATAGCTCACAGAAAGACAGAATTTCGTTTTGCCAATGTTATAATGACACACAAAGAAAGGACCTTCCAGCTACCTGTCTCCTCTGATGACCGGTGGTATGCACAGTTAGGCAGGTTCAGGGTGGTGTAGCCAACAACCAAAAGATAATAAACTCTGAGCACTTCTGTGCTAGATGAAAGAGTGAAGGAATGCCATCAATGTGCCAAGATTGTTTGAATGCTCTGAAATCCTTCTGTCCAATAAACGCACATTAAGTGAATTTCAAACGTTTATTCATGATGTATGCAATTTTCATGATATCTTTTGTGAGAAGATACAAATTATTCATGACACAAAAACATTTTAGTTACATGAAACTTAACGATGGCAAACAATATACTGTACATTATGGGTCGGCAACAGGCGGCCCGCGAGCCATTGTTGGCCCGCCAGCAATAATATTTGGCCCGTAATTTTGAGAATCAAAAATAAAATATTATTTTGAGTTTTTTTGTTGTTGTTTTTTTTACAACATAGGACCGACAGTCGCACATCAGGGTTTCCGTTAGCCGCCGATCAATCGGCCGCCGGTCATTATCAGCCGCCGGTCATTATCGGCCGCCGGTCATTATCGGCCGATATTCACTCTTAATAGTTTGATCGGTGCTCTCTATAAAGGCCGATCAGGAGAGCTGGATCTGATCGATATGGACCAGTGCTTGAATTGGAATGAAAAAGGTGCCAGTACTCTAAAATCAGCAACTTTTTCAAGTCAATTTTATATATACAGCCCACAAACAAGAATTTGGCTACTATAATGCTGGTTGGTTTGTCTCTTTACTACTGTATATTTTAGAAAGGTTCACTGTACTTAACATTTTTTATGATAGGCAGCGGATATGGCTAAAGCTCAGTAAGGTCAATATTAACTGAAAATATAGCAATCAAAGTCTAGATCTTCTGCTGAAGACACATGAAGCAGAGACCTTTCAGGTGAGAGCCCCTCTGGTGGTGTTCAACATTAATGACAAGGAAACAAAGCTCTGGTCAGAAGCATTTTTTATAAAAAAGCTTTAACAAAATTAAGTATTTCTGTACATTTTGAATGTAATCTAACTTTCCAACTCAGAAAACGAAAAAGTGCCAAAAGTCTTCTCACATGGCTGAGCTGCTTTGCAATATACTTCACCACTGAAGAATACAAATATGTATAAAGTAAACTATGATGCAATCTAACTTTCCAACTCAGAAAAATGATAAAGAGCATGAACAAAGAACATGTAAAAACAAATGCAAAATTTGCACAATCTAAAATGAGAAACTGTAACTGCAAGTAACAAAGTCTGAGCCATGGTAAAGAGTTACATTGAACACCAAGCTGATCAGATAACTCCCTGGTTGGTCTGAAGTCCTTCTATCTCCAGGATCTGTACAAATCGGCACATTATGCCAAAAGTCTTCTCACTGGGTGAGCTGCTTTGCAATATACTTCACATTGTTAGAAAAGGCTCCAGAAGGCCTTGGGGACATCAGTATCAGGGGCTGGAGCTGGACAGGCTCTTTCATCAGCACTTCTCCTTCCCTTTGCCAGCCAGGACCTCACATACTGTTCCGGATTGAACTGTCCTAGTGATGGTCCATTACATTTAATGAAAACCAGGCTGGACAGTCGGCTGACAGAGAGAGCATTCCTTTTTGCAGTAAGGATATCGTTCATGCAGCTGAATGCCCGCTCACACTCACTAGTGGAGACAGCGATGGTTCGGACTGCTTTCAGTAGAGACTCCATGGCAGCAGGTGTACGGGATGCCCTGGTTTCCTTGTATTCGCGAAAGCCCTGAACAGTCTCTCTTCTGTCCACTTTCAGCACTTCGCACAAACGTAGCACCTCTACGTCCCCATACTGTACGTCTAACTCCTCTTCAGGCCAACTTCCAGGATGGATAACTTTCATGTCCTGGATTAGCTGATTGTCCCGGGCCTCCCGGCCATGTAATGGGATTTCTCTTGTGCTGACATGAGAGGAGGTTGTGGAAGTCATTCTGTGTCTCAGATTCTCTACCATACTGCGGAAAAACTGACCTGCATGAATCTGTACAAGCCTGCCATTCTCACGCAGGGCAACACCCTTGAAGGACTTCTCAGCTAGAGCTGTATGAACTGTAGTCATGTGTGGGCCAGGCATGGTGACCATGGATTCAAAAACTCGTATTTCTCGAGTTAAGAGCCTATCTGCTGTAGGCAGTGTCATCTCTCTTTTTTGGAGTTGCCGAGAGAGGTCGCTGAGCTCTGTGAGCGCATCGTACATCAGTCCCAGATTGCTGACAAACGTTGCAGATGTGAGCACATCATCCAGGCCCTTGTACTTTGCTCTGTCTCTGGAATCCCTGCTCGTGTCGTTTGCAGCATTTGTGAAGTGATCATGAAGCACTCTGTAGTTTTCCCAGACTGCTCTGACGCTCCTTTCACTTGAAGCCACCCAGCGGATGGACAAAACACGCCCTATCACCAGGAGACGCTGTCCGACTGCTTGCGCACACTGCGCTAACTGCCTCTGATTTTTGGGGGAGGCATGGAACAAGGAATAGAGTTTGTCAAAAAAGATCTGGAAATGATTGAGCCCTGAGACCTCCTTGACCACATCCCCAACTGCCAGCTCTAGACGATGATTGGAGCAGTGCCACACAAACAGGCTTGGGAATTTACTACACAACTGGGTAGCAACGCCTGTTCTCTTCCCTAGCATGACTGAAGCCCCATCACATGCAAAAGAAACGAAACACTGACCTAAAAAGTCCTCGTTAAAATCTCTTCCAAGACACTCCATTAACGCCTTTGTGATGTCATCAGCCGTTGTTCCATCAAACTCGATCAGCTCCCAAAAAAACGTTTCGGGCTCAGCATCAGCTAATGCTGAGCGTAGACACACAACAAGCACCGTTTTACCACTAATAGTGGTAGATTCATCGACCAAAACACAGAGTTTTCTTTGGTTTTCTGTAATGTCTTTTGCCATTTTTTCTTCAGCTCATGAGCTATGTGGTCGATGATTTCGCCACAGGTTTTATTGGAGTGCAAAACCCTGCCCACGTTCAGCCCATTCAGTTTCTGTACATTCAAATCAATTGGCATGTCTGTGAATGGCCGGCTATGTTTGCCAATTTTATATGCCGTTCGAAAAACTCTGATAGTGGTGTCTAATTCAGATTTATGCATAGACTGCACTTGATGTTGAATAGTTTCACAGTGAAGCAGATGTAAGGATGTCAGCAGCTTTTACATGGGCTTGTGATTCTTTATGTTCTTTGATTTTTTTTCTCAGGCTAGCTTGTTGTTTGCCCTTGTCAACACCGAAATGAGACACTGCACACTCACCCCATTCAGTTGACAGTTTCAGTCCTTGTCCAGTGTGTATTCCCAAAGATTTGACATCTCTGCATATCCGACATCCTAGCTTCTTATTTTTAAGAAGGAGCCATGCATTGGTCTTGCAAAAATATTGCACCTGGTCCGTTGTCCAGCAGTCAGGTGCATCGCTTTGCCCGGTGTTGGTGGTGGCAGTTGCGCCAGCAGCAGCTAACGTTAGAGGCTCTGGAGGAGGCGGCGGAGCTAGTACTAATGCTAATGCACTAGAACTTGGAGCAGGAGGATCAACCAAAGAAAGCTCCCCATCAGACACAATTTCCAACACAGGCACAGCATTCTCTGTATTTGAAGTTTCTTCCGGCGACAACCGCTGTCTTTTTGCACTTTTATTAATCCACGCTAACATTTTAGAAATGCTAATTTGTGACGTGACTTGCTTTCCTTCTCTCGGGGGCGTGCCTGCTCTGTTCTATCACTCTACATAGCCACCCACTGGGTGGGAGTTGCACTGCATAAACACAACACACGTGCATCTAGGTATGTAAATTGTAAAGCATTAAAACATGGTTTTACTAACAGTTTTCAGTATGTTGTTACTTCGGCATTATTATTATTATTATATTATTTTGAAACGTGTATTACTATTAAATCACGGTCAAATAGGTTAATTTTGACATAGTCGTTTCCACCACAGTATATACATGGAGAATATAAGCCCCGCCCCCTCTCCAGCACGTTCTGTTTGAATGACAGGAGTAAACAGCTGACAGCCGCTGTGAAACTCCAGCGGTTAGAGCGATGAGAATGTCCGTTCGGCACCTCATGACGCATCTACTGAGTACCGGGCGGCTGTATATATATATATGGATGTATAATAAGAACGGCGGGAGAGTGTTGAGTACTGGCACGGTGCATGAGTACCGGAGTACCGCCAGCATGCCGGTACTGAGCAAGAAGTGCCGGTACTCCATGGGTCAGAACCAGAAGTGCCGGTACTGCGTACCGGTGAGTACCGGCCCAATTCCAGCACTGCGCACGGTGCATGAGTACCGGAGTACCGCCAGCATGCCTGTACTGAGCAAGAAGTGCCGGTACTCCATGGGTCAGAACCAGAAGTGCCGGTACTGCGTACCGGTGAGTACCGGCCCAATTCCAGCACTGATATGGACATAAACGCGAGTGAAGTATAACCGGACCCGAGAGAGAGATCAGATCAGCTGCTGAGTCTGACGGAGACACGCAGCTCTGCATGATCACCTGAAGCCCCGCCCACTGTTTAGCGAGCTGCATGAGAAACTGACGGGCTGTCAGGAGAGAGAGGGAGGGAGAGGGGAAAAGAGAGCATCCGTTTCTCCCGTGTTATTATTCAAATGTAATGTAAACTTTTGAATAATGTACTTCATCTAGTAGTTTGTTTGAATGTAATAATGATGTTTTTTGTTGTTTGTGGAATCATTTATTGAAAAATGAATCTGAACTTTTCGATCTGTAACGATTATAAACTGAAGCAATATAAAAATGAGCCCCATTAACTGAGTTTTAAACATCAGCATATCCGGTCATAGTCCGGTGATTACCTGCTAACGGAAACTCTGCTACACCACTCTTATTATTATTATTGAAACATGACCGGTGAGTTTCAAATTTGTCCGGTAAAATAAATTCTGTCCCGACATATCCGCTCACATTCATAATGTCAGCGGAGGGAGGGGAAAGCGGCTCTGTGGAAGAGCAGAGTGGCGAGGGAGAGCTGTCATTTTCCCTTTACAAGCTTAGTTCAAACATGTATTTATCGTGTGATTTTGCAAATACAAATTTAATATTCTGAAAGCCAAGACTTTGTTTATTTAAAATCAAACAAAACACCCGAACCCCGAAAAACTAGTTTTTTACGCAAATCCACGTTTATTTTTAAATGAGCCGTTGCGACTTTCGACTGATTTCGATTTTCGTTCTGGGGAACCAGGTCAATTAAAGTACTTATTTAACTATTACATACATTGAGTTTGAGTAAAATACTTGGTTACTGATTAATTTAGGTTATAATATATTAAATTGCAAAGCAAAACTGCTGTAATTGATTTATTTTGTCCTTTTATATTTTTTAAAGGTTTTCAACCTGAAAGAATCCTAATGTGTCCTTGAAATGTTGAAATAAAGAAAAGGAACAAGGATTCCAGTTGAGTTGCCTCTCAAATGTGGGCAAACACTCAAATAAATGCCAAAAACCCAGAGAACTTGACAATAATTATCAGAATAAAATTATGTTAAATAACACTGCTACCTTAATAACTCTACTTTACTCAGTGAAGGCTCGTCCATTGAGGAAAAGGAGGACCATCCTCCCTAAAATTTCAGAGAAAAATAAACTTTGAAGAGAACAATAAATAGGCTACACCTCAATTTAAAAGATAAGTATGTTAAAATACAGATAATAGCCCTGGCTTTGGGACTGAAATGGGGCTAGAGACGAGCCTCCCTTTGGTCTAGCCAGAGGCTCTGGATTGGGCGCCTATATCATCAGTGAACCAATCAGCGGATCTGACTGCGCATCAGAGTGTTGATGGGGAGGGTTATCAGCGATATCAGAGTTTTTCCTGAACCGGGGAACAGGGGCGCTGCGCCCTCTTACCAAAATCAATTCCTTGAATTAGGCTTTGATTATGTTCTGGCCCGCCATCTTGCGGCTCAACAAAAAATTGGCCCAAGGCCAAACTTACTTGCCTACCCCTGCTGTACAGTATATAAAAGATTGCAAACAATTGCTAAGATGAGAGCCCAAAGTTCTAGATTTGAGCTTTTCCTTTTCGAGGAGAAAGTGTGTGAGGCCCACAGAAGTGAGGTTGTGTACAGGACGCTGTTTCATGTTGTTGCAGAAGTGAAACATATACTGTTAGAAAAGCTGTCTGTAAAGTTGTCAGGAGTACATTAATAATCCCCTGGGAACATTTCTGGCTGAAGTTCATTCGTGTCTCCTTTAAACCAACAGTTCAATCATCCAATTGCTCTGTAGATGACGGAACAGGCCGTTCTTGGACTGTTCTCAGATTATTATACACACCAAGTAATTTTGGTCCGGAGCCTGAGCCTGCCTAGCTCTCTCCATCATTTCTGAAAAACATCTGCTGCTGCAGTACGTAATATAAATGAGGTTCACTGTTTAAAGATTTCCTGCAAAACAAGCAGGACCTCTTCCCTATAAAATCTCTCTTCTTGAATCAACAGGTTGAATTTAGCCTTGAAAAACAAAGCAGTAACATCCAACGATTTCTGTACAGCCTCTAGAATGCATGTGACTCTTTTCACATGCAAAACCAAAGCTTTTCATTTGCAAATGTTAGCTACATAAGCTGTAATACATTTAAACACACAATACATAAATGCATTCCTGGGTACAGGAATATAAGATACATGCACAGAATGGGTAACTCAGGGACATGTCATGAGTTAATGGGAACAAACTGCACCATATTACATGTTTCCAAAACCTCCGACAGGAAACGAGGGATTACAGCCATTGGTTACATTGCATGCCATATTTTCTTCAACGCTCTGGGTTTTTAATTCTTGTCTTGGGACCTTTGCATGTCATACTGCTCTCTGCCTCTCTTCTCGATTTCTAAAAACATTTAAATAAACAAAGGTGTTGTGATGGCTTGTTTTGAAACTGAAAATGTCGGTCTGGGATTCTAAATTGAATTAAAGGGCCCTACTTTGCTTATTTTCAGGTTCATATTCGTATTTTGTGCTTCTGCTGAGACATGTTTCAAAAGTTGTGCTGCAGTAGCTCTTTTCACCCTCCCGCCCCTTGGCCTATCACGTACAATGTGTTAGATCGGAGCGAAATTGTTACATACTGTAGTGATGTCACAATGTTAAGGAAGTTAACAAAGGAGTCCAATGGAGGCATTTCAGGCAAGGGGTAGAGTGTATAGGAGAGAAATACCCTCTGGAGGGAACTTTGGGATGTTAAAACTGTCATTTAATAGTGGAAGTGTTTTTTTGCTGTCGAGAGAGCACTGCTGCCACAGACCGGGCCAGTAACACTGCCAGACATGCAGCAGCCGGATATCATTCATGTGTGTGTGACATTGAGAGAATACATTGCACAGTACATCACTGTTTTAAATCCTTTTCTGATCTTGATCCAGTAAAAATTAAACCAAACCCTAAGACATTAAAAAGCAACTGTTTCCAATGATGTCACCCCTCCCTGCAGTCAAACCCCCAATAAGTCTACAGAGGAATGAGGTCACTGTTGATCAGAGGCGCTGAGTCATTAAATAGGATTTTAGCACCGTCTTTTAAATGGTAGCAGAGTAGCAACCACTCAGAAAGTGATCTTTTTGTAACAAAGGTGTACATGGGCATATGTTTACGTTACTTTCCTTTCCTCTTTGGGACCAGTCTAGACCAGATGTTTGGCCCAGCTGAGCTCAATACGCCTAACCTGGTGACCGAGTGAAGTGAAGACATAAGTGTAGTTGGGAGTATTGCTAAAAAGAAAAAAAGAAAGTGAGGAAAAGTGTAAGGAAGAGTGTGAGGCACACACATTTACATGTGTGTTTTAAACTTTTCCTCACATATGTTTGCCTCATTAACTCTCTGCTGCAGCTCACTGTATAGGAATGCAGGACAGCAAACACATGGCCACCTCCTATCCCCCAGTGGCACATAAACACACACACACACAAACATTAACGAGACTCTGGATGGACCTCAGTAATCAGACGGTTTGAGTTAACTGATGCTGGAAGGAGAACAAAAAATCCTGCATATTGAACTGATAAAAAAGAGATGAGAACGACGAGATGCTGCTAATAAAAACCACATGGCTCGGTGTGAGTGCAGTCCTCTCAACAATAGCAGGGTGGGTGGGAGACAGAGGAGAGATGTGGGCTCTGTGGGGCTTTCTCTAACAGGGGTGCAGTGTTCACAGCACTTCTCAAAGACTTCTCATATCGAGACTCGTACAAACAAAAAGGCAAACTTGCACATGCACCCGTGTCTATGTGAGACAAACATGCTCAGTCTGCAACAAAACAAAAATAATCACACTCTGTGACACAGCTCAGAAACATGAACGAGCCCGCAGTCTTCCTGAAGGAATTAAGATTAAACTCCACTGGCTCTGAGTGGAGCAGAGAGGGAGAAAGAGCCACTGTGACCTTCAGAGGGGAAAAAGCCAGGAAACAAAAACCAACAGAGAGAGAAAGAAAGAGAGAGAGCGAGAGAGAGCGAGAGAGAGAGAGAGAGAGAGAGAGAGAGAGAGAGGGAGAGGGAGAGAGGGAGAGGGAGGGGAGGGTTACGGACAGAGAGAAACAGAGGAAGAGGGAGAGAGAAGCAGAGAAGAAAAGAGACAAAACTTGTGACTTGACAAAGAGGGCAGGTACCAGAGGCAGGTGAGGATTTGTATTTATTGTTTCCAACTGGGGCTGCTTTAGATCAGACATAATTATAAGATTAGTATACAGGCAGAAGTGAGTTTGGAGTGAAACGAGAGAGAGAGAAAGAGAGAGATCAGTGTGTGTGTGTGTGTGTGTGTGTGTGTGTGTGTGTGTGTGTGTGTGTGTTTGGGGGTGTGTGCGTGTGTTTCTGGACCTAGGAGGAAATCCTGGCACAGCATGCTGGTGTGTTTCTATAGAAACGCTGTGCCATACAAAGTGGTACTCTGTCCTGCAGGGAGCCGCCGCACACTTCGACTCTACTTCTGGTTTTCTCCTCTCCGGTGCACTCACCTTGATTTCAACTTTTTCAATCAGTGTGAGGACAGCTGCTGTTGCAAAGTTAGAGTTATAAAAGAGGGAAGATTACGATTATGAAAGTGCACTCTTGCTTGCTTTTACTGGTGGAGAGAAACCTTGATTTTTGCAGATCACAAGATGGATCCGCAAGATCTTTCTTATACTACTGTGCAGCAAAGTTGTAATTCAAACCATCTTGTTATTTTCTTCCTGGGTTGGCCAAAATAAAAGTGAAATATTTTGGAAATGTGGGATGGAAAAATATTCTCAGGCATGTACAATATTTTTCTAAATCCATGTCTGTGTCAAATCACTGTGTTGTTAGATGGTTGAACTTTCATCAATCTCTCTGAGAAGGTGAGGAATGTAAAAGGGAAACAAAGGATCATCTTGGAGGATTTGGTTGATATTCAACACAAAGAAACAGGAATGATAGCAACCAGTCAGGCAGGAGAACGAACAGAAGTCTGACGATTGGCTTTCTGAGCTCTAAAATGACTTTAAATTAAGTAAATTAACAGATGAAAAAATGTTTTGTGAGTGTACCTTCTAACTAATTCACCACACACCCACTGTCATACCTTTAATGTAGATCAAACCTTTGCACAGCCACTGCAGGACAGCCCCACCCACAGGAAATTATTATTTTGGCAACATTGTGATACAAATGCTCTGCATCTGCTGCTGCCACAACAGGAGGACGGAAGTTTAAAATACATAGAGAAGAACAAACGGTGTCAGAAGATCAATCTATGTTATTTGGAGAGTTTATATTTTAGTTTTTTGCTTTTCCAATATCTAAGTCCCATCTCTGTATTCAGCTGACTTGGCTCTTGTTATTCTTTTGGTCTGACTAAACAATGATGAGCGTTTTCAGATCAGGAAGGACAGTGACTGTTCTGCCAACAGAAGAAAAAAAATGAGTTGGAAATGTTGCTGTTTTTTTAATCTCCTGATACACATGGTCTTCTCATGTGTATGGAGCACTAGCGCTCTTGTTTATGGGGCTAAATGTAATGAAAAACTTGCTGAAATTAAAATGTACTACTGTTCTGTTACTAATAATAGTATTAATATATTGGTCTGAGATGTTAACAGTCAAATCAAGAACTCTTCAATTATAAGATCATTCTGAGTGACGGTTAGTCTTAATGTTGATTGGAAGTCATTTATGATGAGATACTGAATTGTACACAAGGTTTGAAATGCATTGTTGACCCCGGAAACAGAGAAAACATTCCTACCAATCGGTCCATTTAGCAGCTGTTCTGGAGCTTTTGACCGTGACACATTATCATCAGCAGATAGCGATGGGTAATTTATCAACAGTGTAATTCTACAAGTCTGTGACAAACACAAATGTAAATATGTGTTCCTGCATTTCCATGACATCTGGATTAACTTCATCTGCTGCACAGCTGTTATATAATAGAAGCTCAAGGACACAGAGGAGGATCCCAAACATGTGACAGAAATGTTGAAGGTTTTAAAGTAAATATTAAATGGCTATTAACATGTTAGGGATTCATTAATTGAGGTTATCTGTAATTGTAAATGTATGATGAGCTCTTTATCACTGTGTACTTCTCATACTGATCAGATTTGCTTATAGAGATTGTCAAATTAATGAGTGAGCCATCTCTGACTTCAAGTCTTTATTGTGCCAGAATACTGATCACGACGACAGCAGGGGAAGGAGAGCTGGTTCTGGTTTTGAGCGAGGGGCTGAGAGGCTCTGGTTGGCTGAGAGGGATTATGGCTCTGAGCCTTCATTCATATGAGATGTTTATCTAATTGGCCGACGGCTTACCGAACTGCAAAGGCATTGGAAACTGATGGTGTATTTGTTGGGAGACAAAATGTATTTAGACAGCTGTGTGCTGATTATTTACAGCAGGCTTATACTGATCGAGAACAATGCGTAAAGAAACAAATGTGTATATGCATTCCCAAAAATGGATTAAAAGCATATCGCCCACTTTCAAGGATGAATTTATTTCCAAACATCTCTAAGAGTGTCAGTATCTCGGCCTGAATATACATAGTACACACACAAGTATGATCATTTAACCAAGTCACGAAACACCTATACTGTGTGTCTTATATGTGTCTTGGATGAAAATACAAAATACAAACAAATAGATTTACCCTTTTTTAAGAATAAGGAACAATTGAATCTAAAAAGATACCATTAAAATGCATGTCAGTTCTAAACCTCTTGTAGATCAGTGTTACGACTGGAGCACACAAAAATGATAGTACCCAAATGCACGACTCCAGACAAAAGATGATTCAAAAAAGGATTTTACTTGTGGTGATAAGCAAGGCAATACAATCACTCAAGCAGAGCTAGGACTCCAAAAAATGACTTTACAAAAAACGAACTTAAATTCACAGTAGCTCAGATAACAAACTGGCTGACAAGTATCACAAGGTTCAAAACGATCTGGCACTTGGCACAGGGAACACACAGAATAAATAAACACACAAGGGACTCTACAGGTGCAAACAATAAGGGCGGGGCAGGTAATCAGGTCAGTGAATACACTGACAAGGTAGGAGTCGAACTACCTGAAATGAGGGAAGAGATAACAAAGTAAAACAGGAAATGACAGACAACAAAAAAGGGTTAGCAGACGCGGACTTGACAATATAAACTAAACAGAGAAATAATACTAACAAATCTGACGAGACACAACAATCAGCTTGTAACACTTTTGTTTTTAAAATGGTTTAAAATATCAATATTGCCTCCATCAGAATCTCATTGGGATTTAGTTTCCTTTGGACCTCTCTTGGGTTAAAGAGCCTTGACCTACCAGATCTGCAGTTCTCCCCACTGGAAAAGTCCTGACAATAGAGCCTTTATCCCAAAACCTTTCCATTCCTCTCCCTCATAAGCACTAATTTCCTGTTCCGTGTTTACCCCTCCTCTTGGATTTAATCAAATTTAACAAATCACTGCCTACTTTCTTATGGACTCTGTTTCACTTCAAAAATCCTCATTCACACATGTATTTAAACTGGAACTACATATGAATGTATGTGACTTTCGACTTTGACATTATGAAAATAACCAATGATTCAGGTCATGATTTCTTACTCAGGAAACTAGATGGTAGAAGATTGTATGAAAGCAACAAGAATACTCTCTTGTAAACAAAGACACAGAAGTCAGAAATAACGGCATTTCCTGTTATGTAAGAGTTTGAAAAAGGTGCAGTAATTCAGTCAGCAGACTGCTGATCATATTGATTTACAGTACAACAGGCTCAACTGGCTTACACTCAGTATGATGGCTAGGATCCAAAGGAAACTGCTTTATGTAACCTGTTTTTTGTCTAGATACTTGGCCGGCTCACCGCTGAAAAATATCTCAACTCAGGCTGGACAAAAATCTGTTGGACTTTGGAATGTGTTTCTTTCAACTTGCGGCAGACATTTTTAAAAATACGATCTCTAAAAAGACGAATACACAGACTTTCCTGAATACGTTTTCCGAGCCTCTAAATCTCTGCTAATCAAGGAAGCAAGCTGTGTACCCTTCAGAGGCAGCACTTCCATAGAGCTCGCACACAGAGCTCGCAATAAAAAAAGGAGCGATGAACTTGATGTAAAACGTTCTGTGTGGGTGGGATGAGCTGACCGTATTGGCAAACCAACACAACCAAAATGACGGCTTCTTTGTGTTGTGGGGTAGCTGTTTTCCATCCCTCTCAACCCATGTCACAGTACATAAAGTTGAGTCAACAAATCAACAACCTCTGTTTCGTCTTTCACAGGACGATGAAGGCCGGCACGGGACTCTTCTCTGCATTGGCTCTGTTCCTCCTTCTGGGGGCAGTGTTAACCCAGACACCTCGGCAAAAGAAGCCCACCAGGCGCCCGGGCATCACCAGGAGGCGTTCTGTCCCCAAGCCTGCTGAGCCGGCGCTGCCAGAGCCCCAGGAGCCTACAGAATTCCCCCCTGTGATCCTGGGCCCCCCCTCCATGTACATCGACTGCCCCCGAGAGTGCTCATGCTCCCCAAGCTATCCAAATGCTCTCAACTGTGAGAACCGCAACATCCGCAACATCCCTGTCATCCCACCTCAAACCCAATATCTGTACCTGCAGAACAACTTCATCTCAGAAGTGACAGCAGAGCCGTTCATCAACGCCACGGAGATCCGCTGGGTCAACCTGGCGAATAACCGCATTCATCGAATAGACAAAAATGTCAGAACGTTTCCTTGATTTAACAATTTCATGATTTAAAAACAATAAGAAACCAGCATAAAATGTGATATGTTTCTATTTCTATTCAAGGTGTTTGAGAAGGTCCCAGCACTGCTCTACCTCTATGTACAGCGTAACAACCTGAAAGAGGTCCCTGCTGGTCTCCCTGTAAGCCTCGAACAACTCCGCCTCGGTAGGAATCGCATATCTAAGATCCCTGCAGGCTCTTTCAGCCACATGGGAAACCTGACTCTGCTTGACCTGTACCACAACCAGGTAAAAACGTACTTTAATAGTACCTTTAATACAATGTTACTGCACTCTCCTGTTAAGGTTTGAGCAGGGTCAACAATGTGATTGCATTTCTGAAGCAAACATGAATGAGTTCTTCTCTTCCAGCTGAGTGACAGTGGCATGGGAAAGAACACATTTAAGGACCTGAAGGGCCTCGTGCAGCTTAATTTGGCCCACAACATCCTGAAAAAGATGCCAGCTGGCGTACCTAGTAGCCTCATACAGCTTTTCCTGGACAAGAACCGCATAGATAACGTACCAAAGCAAGTACAGTGCACATGATGTCACATGAACACACCTGCATACACATAATGCAGCATTAATGAACACTGGTTGGATGGTTTACATTGGTTATTCTCATTGTTGTTCAGGGACTACTTTGATGGATTCACCCACCTGGCATTTGTGAGGCTGAACTACAACCAGCTGAGTGATAAAGGACTTCCCAAGACTGTGTTCAACATAACCTCCCTGCTGGACCTGCAACTGTCCCACAACCAGCTTGCTTCTGTTCCTCTCTTCAACGGGCACCTGGAGCATCTGCACCTCGACCACAACAGCATCGAGAGTAAGTTATCACAGCAGCAATCTGCGCCATCTTGAAGATTTGTAAGAGGTAGCAGAAATGTGTTTTTGTTATACTGACTTTTAGATAATACATGGCAACAACACTCATCTTTACGAGACGTTTAGTAGCTGCACTGATCAATATTTGTATAACAATGGATCAAAGGGCTACCGACATGCAGTGAAAAACGCTTGTTTTAATACTCATTGTTTTGGTTTAAAGCTTTCACCCTAACATATCATCATCATTTCAAGTGGCATCAGCTGTTTTTAGTCAAATAGGATAAATGGTACCCAATGCAGGTCACTAAAATGCTGACAAAGTCTTGCTGTTGAGAACAGAAGAGCAATTATCAAGACCCAGATTTTTTTGCAGATTTTGGTGGAAAAAACCAGGTCCTGAAATAATATGACACATTTTTCATGTCACCAGAAACCCAATTCTAATGCAATTGTTATGTGTTCCTGAGATGTGTAAATAGCAGGAGAGTAAATGGCAGCAAGTGTTGTTAGATATAATCTCTTTTATTCCATGACTAAAACAATACAATGACAAAAAGGCACAACGACTTTGAACACTAACTGTGATGAGAAAAGACCGTATTGACTTAAGTTCAATATGATCTGATGACTTTAAAAAAAAAGACAGACAGAAACTAAGACTAAAATAAAAATAAAACAAATTATTAAAGATAACAATAAACATAATGACTTCACGTCAACCTTAACATTGAGTTGTTGTCAACTAAATGAAGCATAACAATAAATTAAATTAAAACTGGTAAAAAGGCAACGATTTCAAGAACATCAAGGGGGTGATGTGTGAATCTTGTGTTTACAAAATGCTCTGCTGCCCCCAAGTGGCCAATAATAAATTAAAGCAGCTTTGAGTTTGGCTTTTCAAATCGATTTCTATTAAATTGCACTGATACATGTAGAAATGTGTTTTTGCCTACCTAGCATTCTTAAAACTTTATTAGGTGATAATGTGGTTCTGTCAACGTATTTGAGTTGTTCTGCCTTCCCAGTGGCCCAATAAATATAATTTAGCTTTTACCTTGTATTTGTCTAATCCTAATGTATTTTATTAATCTGTAACCTTTCCTGTAGTTTAATCAGTATAAAGTCTGTTAGAACATGATTGATCCTAATGTTTGAGGTAAGATGAACACCAAAACCAAGATCTAATTTATAAAATGAGTCTCTAATACTGCAACTTTAAACATTTCGGCACACACTGGTTAAAGTTAATATTCCTATTTCACCAAGAAAACTACTTTTTCGGCAGCTTCCAAAGAATATTTCCCTGTTCAGAGTAAAGTTCAACAGGTTTTTGCTCACATTGCCACAAAGCTTTGCCTCAGGCTGCAGCGTCACTAACAGGTTTCGTCTTTTCCGAACTAAATCTTAATGTGAGGCGTTGCATAATTTTAGGTCATTTCTCCTTTTTTTCTTTTATGTAAGTCATTCATCTTTATTTGTTTTAATAGTGCTATAATGCATGACATTATTGTATTATTTAAGTGATTTATGCTTTTTTATTTATGTTTGTATTATGTTGTTTCTTGTTTTAAAGCCATTTGTACTTTTAAAAGTGTTGAATAAATTGTCATGATTAGATAGTGTCTAATACAAGAGAAATCCTTATATTTATTGAGCAGTTTGTCTTGTTCTTGCTAAAGGAAACATTTAAAGACTAGAAATGTATGATTATGTTTTCCGCAGGCATCAATGGCACACAGATCTGTCCATACAGCCTGGAGGCCGACCCCAGCGATCACAATATGGGGCCCAGACTAAGGTACGTCACAACTTGGCATTACACAAAAATAAAATGTTACCAGTGGCACCCTTTGAAAGGAAAAATCTAGGAACAACATAATGATGTCAGGAAATAATGAGTTTTAAAAGTCGTTTGTCACTGTGAAGCACATGCAAGGCCCGAAGCCATCCGTCCACAGTGACGAAGTTACCTTCGTCACAGTCACTGTGGCATGTTAATCACCTGTTGTTGTTGTTGTTGTTGTTGTGTCAGGTACCTGCGATTGGACGGGAATCATCTGAGCCCCCCCATCCCTCTGGATGTCATCATGTGCTTCAGACACCTCCACTCTATTGTCATTTAGGAGAACGCTGCCTTAGGGCTTCACATGAGTCACTGTGTGCAAAGGGAAGTAAAGGCAAAGCATATTCGGCAGAAAGCAGGTATAACCAACTGTGTTTATGGAAGTGGAAGAAATAAATGAAAAAGTGTAAAGCTTTGATAGATAAATGTTTTGTTTATAGAAATACAACATGGAATGAGTAAAGCCTGAAAGGGCAGGTACATTGACAGACATGCTACACAAATAGTTATGTTCACTAGCAAAATAAAGCTACCAAAAGGGTAACAAACAAAACTGCAGTGAATGTCAGAAAAAACAAAGATTAAAACACAACTACCATGTAGTTGAAACCGTCTCAAATGTTCCTGTGATTTTCAAGGTGCTCCATGTAAAAAAATATTTGTATTCCTTTTTTTCTTAGTCCCCTGTATATTATTATTCTGTATAAATAAGCTTTGTACAAATAATGGAAAATAAAAGTTTTTTTTCTTTGATCAATTGATCGTGTCTGCTTTTTAGGGATAAAGATCATCTTCCCATCCTGTATACTAGTGGAGGAACATTAACATTAAGTTAACTAGCAGTAAAAAAGTAATAAAGCTCCAACATTATCAATGATGTATATTAGGACATCAATACTTAGAACAGTGATATTAATCTGTAGAGGGCCATTCTGCTTAGAGTACTTTCCTTTTGGTTCTTTAATTATATTGTGTTGCTATTAATTATGTATTTTTACTGTAGAATGTCAAAGTAGTATGCAGGACTTTATCTTGTAACAGAAGATTTAAATACGTAAGCATTGCTACTTCGACTAAAGTATTGTACAATACATCTTCCACCAATGTGGTCCACGGAAATCTCTCCATCAGAAGAAACCAACATAACCTATGCCACAGTATCTTTGGAAAGTTAGTGATACAAAATGAGTATGTTCTTCTTAATTTTATGGTTAAGGTAAAAGCAGTGGTCGTCAAACCTGGAATAAAGCCGGTAAATACAGAGACTGCATAATTATGGCATACATAATGTTCCTTTTGTATTTAAAAATTGCTCATGTGGAAACCCTAATTGCTATAGATGCCCAATGTTTTATTCCCATTTGGGTTAATGGCCAAATGGTGCAGGACACCTACATAATTAACAAATGAATCAATAAAATATATTGAAAAGCATATTACAACTTAGTTAGATGACATTATAAGCTAAACAAAATTGTTCCCAACGTTGGGGTCATCATCCAATAAGGGGTGGTAAAATGATTACTGTACTCTACTGTACTGGAGGAGTTGTTGTTACTTAGTTCAGAGCGTAGTTCAAACATGTTTTTGTTGCTTTTTTATAACAGTAATACATTTGGACTGTGAAGAGCCACTGTGACTCAATCTGAAAGAAATGTAACATATACTTTGTTTTGAGGTAGTAAAAGTGTATCACAGAAATATCTTAGACCACTAGTTGATGTACTCAACAGCTGTTAAAGCAGTGCTGACACTTGGGACCTGGATAATTAGAAGAGTTTAAAAAAGCTTTGTGTCAACCTCTAGTGGTTAGAAAAAAGCACTAAGCATTCCTGAGCGGGGAAGAGCTGGTAGCTATTTTTAACATGTTATCATTGCTCTGACATGCACCTGTCATATGTAAACTGGAATTTGTTCACTTCCTTTTGCTATTATATTAATATATTTTCCTTGAACAGTGGTTAGTCCTGTCTTCAATTGGAGTTCCCTGCACATGATTCTTTCCAATGCAAGGAAATTGAACAGGCCTCAGATAAGCAGGTAAGCAGGTCCGGTAGGTGTTTCTGATCAGGACTTGTCTGACAGGCGTGTGCTCCTCGAGGAAAACGAGTAGAAGACACCGCACTGAAGGAGGTTAAACGTTCAGTAGCGGAACATGTATCTACATTTGAGAGCAGACATGGTGATCAGTCAGAGGTATATGAGGTCAAAAAAGCTGTTTGGTGCAAATTCCACCCATCTTGCACCCTTAATTAAAAGATGAACACATTTTAAAAGATTTTAAGATTTACCCAAATGATGCTGTGTGTACTTTTATACAGCCGAATAATTAAAAGCTGCAGAGTAATGACGACACGCGGAAATTCTGAATGGCTCATTCAATTATTGCATCACTGATGTGTTCCTCTACAATGATCACACATCAGGGAGGAGGAAATGGTTTCTTCCAAACAGGTATTGAGCCATCAGTTCCTTTAATTGCAACATCCTGTAAACCAATGTGTCTGTTTGTGTGTTCAACCTGTGCTGTACCTGCTAAAAAATCCCCCTCACTGCACTATAAGAGGAGACAGGATGGAGTCACAGAGGCACCTCACTCCCAGGACTCTTCCTCTGAGAAACACAGGTGAGTCTGAAACACAGGGTGCTGGTGATGGTGTTGGCCGAGGGTACCTGAACACCACAGGATGAAAGGATGAGAGATTGTATGCTAATACCATGTAACTTTAAGGTGTATTTCTCATGTATTTAATGTACACTGAATAGTTACATGAATGCTTTACTAAAGTGCTGAAATATTAGAAAATATTGGTATCATTTATTTGCTATCATACAACAAAAATGACAATTGTTTTCTTCTTAAATGTGTGGATTTGTGGCGTTTTTATATTTGTTATATCTTTTTTTTAACTGTAAAATCAGCATCAGACAAAACACAAAACAAGAATTATCCATCAGTTGGGTAACACTTTATATTAAGGTACACAAATTAACCATCAACTAGTTGTTAATTAACATGCATATTAGCAGTAGATTGGCTCTTTATTAGTCATTATAAAACACATATTAATGCCTTGTTCTACATGACCATATTCTACAAGTAATAAGCCATTCGTTGAGAGTTTTTCCTCAATAACCCTCTAATTAGTGCTTATTTATTGCAACTAAGGAAGTTGTTGTACATGAGTTTTGGTCTTAATATGCGCAGCTCAATATGGGCCTAATAAGGCAGTAGTACCACAAGAATAGTAATTCTCCCATAATAACACTTAACCAATATGATCTATTCTTATGTAACAAGACATGAAACTATAAGTGTTAATTGTGTCTAAATAACTCAAAATTAGGTATTTATATCTAAAAACATGTTCCCTATTTTAAAGTGAAGTCTTGTTCATAACCAATAAGCTAGTAGTTTGATTCGAATTAGGTATTTCTATCTAAGAATATGTTCCCTAAGTGAAGTCTTGTTCATAACCAATATGTATGGAGCTAATTTCCTGCCATAACTCCACAAACAAACTAAACAAGTTTTACAAATGCCTTGTGATTCACTAACAAACACAGTGTGGTTTGCAAATATAAAACACCATCTACAAACTAATGCATTTAGTTTTGCAAATCAAAAAACGTATCTATCAAACAAACACATTTTTCTAATAAATCATGTTTCAGAGACAAATTCAGCATAGGTTGTACAAAACTTTTTCTTCTCAAGTCACGGAATATTACATTTGTGAGAAAATCCTGAGCACAACCACGGCGGAATATTACTGCAAAAAGTCACGTGACTCACGTGACTTTTGGCAGTAATATTCCGTGCAGTAATATTCCGTGCTTGTGCTCAGGATTTTTTCACAAATGTACACTCCAGGGTTCATACACTTGTTCACCAATGATTTGCAATGACTTCTCCATGACTTCTCCACGACCTTTACCTAATTTTCCATGACCAAAAAAAGTACTCTTTATCAGCGGTACCACTGAAAATGATTTATTTTAACATGGAACAGGAAAGTAAGGTCTGCATATGAAACATGTTGTGCCTATCTAAAACAAATCAAATACTAGGCTTACTAGCTTCACGGTATAAAGCAATTCAAATCTCTCACCAGCAAAATACCTCGACAGTTAAATGCCATTTTACGATTCATTACTATACGATATAAGGCATTAATAAGTGTTTTATAATGTCTAATAAAGAGCCAATATACTGCTAATATGCATGTTGATTAATAACTAGTTGATGGTTAATTGGTGTACCTTAATGTAAAGTGATACCGGAAGTTGTGATGAATTTGTTTGCTGATTACTTTACTGATGTAAACATTTTGAACGGAATAATCAATTATACATGATCCCCACCAGTAATTTATCTGGAGGTGATTTTAACGAACAAAATGTCTCTGTTAGCTCCCCCTCCAGACAATCAAAATGATGAACATGCTGCTCGCCCGCTCTCTCTGCCTGCTCCTCCTGCTCAGCTGTCTGAGTGAACCCGTGGAGAGCCGGACCCTCAACCTGAACAGCTGCTCTGTCAGTGTTCACACAACCGAGCTGCGAACCCATTACACTGACATCCGATCTAATGCTGTGAGTTTAATTCTCACACACACACACACCCACTCTTAAAACCACTAGCTCAAAATGAATAATATAAATGAACAGATGCAGCTGATATATGCAGCTTTAAATGCAGAGAGGCTTTCACTTTACCTCACCAAAACCATATCAGAAATTATTTTTGATGACACCTTTAAGTGGAGAGAGATTGTCTCTTATTCTTTGTGATATTTGCATTACAGATAGAAGGAGACAGTGAGATCGGAGTAAGACTTCTGAACAAATCGCTGATGAAACAAGTTCAGGTGGGCCTTCAACCATGCAGTTCTTTCTATCCTAATTTCCGGTTTTACAAGTATTTCTCTGCCGTGAGCCACAGACTGATAAAGGCTTTAGAGACAGTATATGAGTATTAACAGCTGCTGTGATCTGAACTTTTTGTGTCTCTATCAGGATGGTCAGAAGTGCTGTTTGCTGCGTCTCGTGCTGCGTTTCTACGTGGAGAGAGTGTTCAGTAACTACGCCTCTTCTCAGCCCCAGCAGCAGCGCCACACCAGCGCTCTGGCCAACTCCTTTGTCAGCATCAGGAGAGAGATACATAAATGTGTACGTTAGCTTTTCAACAACTTCAATGATGAAATACAATAAAAGGATTGCATTCATTTAATGAATAACAATGATGCTTTGTTTTTTGCAGCACTGCCAATGTGTCGAGGACACGCAGAGAAAAATTGACACTGTGCATGCTGAGTTTATCAAGGTATGTAGTATACTGAAAATATTAAGACACTACTACTATAATATTTGAACAGTGGACTGCAGAGGTTAGACCTAAAGGCTGTGATTGGGTCTCAAATATTCTATCACTTTTAGTTAAGCTCAAGAGGTTTAAAATGTTATGGCAAGATCTTTTCATTTTTGAAAAAGATAAATGCAATATCGAGGATTTATAAGAAACTCTTTTTAACATATACAGCAGTATCCATCTCAATATGCATTTTCCTTGAAGCATGTCATGGTATACAGCAATAGGTGTGCGTGCGTGGAAAAATAAGAAAGGTTCATTTTGCTAAGATGATCACTGCAGATTAATTAATTAAATGAGTTAATACAAAATGTGATATGCCTAACCCAATGGGCTGAAAGACCCAACTCCATACAAACAAAATGTAAAATTCTATACATTAATACTTATCACTAAATCCACGGTTCTCTCTCCCCTTTCTCTCTTTCCATTGAACAGCTGGAAATAAGCCAGGCGGCGAAGAAGGCTGTGGGAGAACTGGACACTGTGCTGGACTGGATGGAGGGACTCGTCCTGAAAACACGAGCATAATCAGACAGAAGCTCAGCAAAATCCACACTGACGTCCCAGAGAGCTGATGAATCCCCACGCTAACACCAAAATGCACTTTTTTTGCCATTGTACATTTCTCTATGTTGTACTTGAATTAACTTAAAGTCTATGTCAGCCACTGAGATGTGGACCGTTTTTTTATACAATATTTATATTTTACATGAATGTAACATGAACATTAATGTATATGAATTTAAATGTATTTTGTATATAGAGCTGTTAAGGTATTGTATGTGTGCTTCTACTGTGCTGCAAGGTTATTATGCATGATTAAGAAATAATGTGCTATTTTTTCATTTTTTCATTGGTTTTATTAAGACTTCAATAAAAATATATAATCTTATCTACTGAGTTACGTTTTCTTTCAAGACAAAGACAAGATGTCTGCTCTGCATTACTATATGGATAGATAGATAGATTGATTGATTGATAGACAGATAGAAAAAAGATGGATAGAGGGATGGATGGATGGATAGATAGATAAATAGAACATTAACAGCATTAACGTGGACTGCAGAGGGTGCTAGTGAGTCAACAAAAAAGAGCACTTTTTTAAACTTCTGAAGTATTTCGAGCCAAACACTTCAGATACATGTTTTGTGTATAACTGAGAACTATAATATATTGATGAAAAAGAGTATAATAGGGGACCTTTAAATACCTCCAGTAGATCGACAAAGAGTGAATCACAATGACAGCTCTGCATTACTTCCCTCTAGTGGTAAGAGTGAACATTACTTTATCCTTTACAGGTGAGTTGATGCAACGCTGCTGCAGCATCTGCAGCATCAGCAGCAGAAGCACGGTGATTCAACTCAATGATTATATATCTCTTTCTGACCTCTTCATAGCCACTATCTTGCTTCACATCCAACCAAAAATCAATGAAACATCACTCAAATTGCATTAGGAAACAGTGTTATTTTTTTACTTTCACTAATTCAGCACTTACATGATTGAACACCATGGGAAAATGTGAGCTATCACAATGAGCAGTGCTTACATAAGTGCGGTTAACACCATTTCAAGTACATATGCAAATAGCCATGTATGCATGTGCTTACGCATTTCCACCCTACTGTGCACAATTACAGTATGGAAAATTGGGTGTCATACTTTTGGAAGCATCACACTGCAGCCAGTCGATTACATCTGATGTACTGAGAATATCCAGGTCAAACTGAATAATGGGTACTGTGGGAATTTCGAAGTTTCATCTCCTCCCAGAAAGAGGCTTGCTCAGCAGGACAGAGCTACAGTTTCGGGTTACAGCAACACATCCATCTTATGTTGCATGCTCAGCTCTATTGAAATAATACGCAACAGGGCGGAAGCTCACATTGACCCTGAGGGTGACTCAATAAGGAAGTCAAAATGAGTAAATAATTCATAGGAAATCCATGAGGGTCACTCACAAGAAATATAGATGAATCTCCAAGTTTCTTTCCCATTGCACCCGGCCCACCCACATATTAACTGTCATACAACACCCAGTTAGAAATGTGAATTTGTGCTCAGTTGGATTGGAGTCTGTGACGTTGACACATGTATCATAGTGTCATTTTATTTTTGTAGCCTTATTGTATAACTGTAAACCCTTTAGCACACTACTACTATTATTTATGTTTACATTACAATCATTGTTTGACAAAAACAAAAACAGAAACAGACTTCTGAGGGTTGAATGCTACACACACAAACAGAGTCGACCAGAGTGAAAGTGAAAGAGTAATGTGGTGAATCTATTTGGTAAAAACTGATAGATTTCCTCTAAATGCACATATACAAGTACACTATGCAGGCAGCCAATATGCACAGTAAAATAAAAGAAACGTGACGAAAACAAAACTATGTTACATCGTGAAGCTCATGTATTGTGCAAAGACTCAAAGACTCAAAGCTAAGAGGGTCATGCAAATGGCTACAATTCTTCAAAATGTATTTATTTCAAATCAATGTAGTCTGGCGTTCCACTGTGATGCATGTTCCATCAGGGGCTGAATTGACTGGATATGATATCAGCACGTTTCAGGTAATGTGCAACAGTAATTGCTGACTGCAGATTCAGATCACCGGTTAGTGACAACATCAGAAACTACGATTAGTAGGTAAGGGGCCATGACAAGATCGTCACCACACCAGACGATGTTCCTGTGACTCAGCAATCGGTAGAGTGAAATATGTAAGATAAGGTTGAATGATTCAGCTTTTGCCCCACTGATCAGAATCAGCAGTGCAACAAATATCGCTGACTCTTATATCTGGTTTGAGTGTACACTGATAATTTACTGGCTGACATGAAGCCTCCAGTGGATCAATACATTTTGTTAAGGATTACCTAAAATTGTACAATTAATTTCAGCATAATTGCCTCATTAGAAAAGCATACATTAAAATTAAAATAAAACACACACCTACTTACATTTCATAATATATTCTTATTCTTTGCAAAGCTGTTGCACCATTCAGTAAAACCCACTCATCCATCTTTCAGTTTATTATTTATTTACTCCCATTACGGGTAATGATTGGTAATACTCGAAACATTGCAGGACAAATAAACATGAAATATTTGCACTTTCATGACTCCCTAATTCTGTGAAAATGTGTTGGGCATGACGTTGGTTTTATCAGCAGTTTCTCTGGACACATCATGCTGGGTTTAATTATGAGTTGTGTACAGGGAAGAAGTGCGCTGACTAAAAGCTATACATGAGTTATGCAAAAAAATATGTTTGACTTTATCGCAGACTAGATCTCACATGCACATCATGTCATAACTGAAGGCATTAAATCACATGGCTATATGCAGAGTACACACACACACACACACACACACACACACACACACACACACACACACACACACACACACACACACACACACACACACACACACACACACGCACACACACACACACCTCACGCAACTTGACTTTTATATGTTAAATATGTCCATTTATTAGTATTGTTATATATGTATTTAAATATATAAGGTGTACTTGTTGTTTGAAAGAGGTAATTCCTTTTTAGGTGGATAGCATGACATTAAATGAAAGTTTAAATGTTCACATTTTTTACATTTTGAGCAATTTACAGAATATCGTGTAATTTAAATAAATCTAGCGATACACAAGCTAGCATTTTTCTGCAATTGTATTTGCAAGTACAATAACCACATTTTCGCAATTGTTTTTTTCGGGTGTTACTTGGATTTTGCAATTAATGGAGTTATCTGAAAATGAATTGGACAATTGTTTCCTGACCTTGTTCTTCTTTAAATCCAAAACCTTCCCCATCTCTGTTGGTTTTCAGATTGTATACATCTTTGTCACAAAAGTCTTAGCCTTTTTATTTTTCGTATTCCCTTTTGGTTTGATGCTACCATCCATTAAAAAGTAATTTAGTCTTAATGAGACTTTACCTGGCTGAATTAAGTAAAAAATATACATTTTTCCAATATATTTATTATTCATTTCTGTAAAAACACCTAATTATTGACTGCCAAGTGTATTTTTAAGGTCAATATGTAGCTTTTTGTCTTTAATAATCAAATTAATTGTTTTTCATTGTGACTTTATTATCAAACCCTCCCTCTAAATCTAGAATGAGTGTTGGGTGATTTGTCAGTATATTCTAAGCGATGGAAGAAATGTGTGCACCTGAAACGATCATGGATGTTTAAAGATAACCTTCAATACTGTTTGATAACAATTCTCGATATCGCATATCCAGCAGCCGCACAAAGAAACATGATTTGGGCAAAGATGGCGGAGGAGTGATGTTGTACAGAACCATAGGAGGATGAGGTTGAATTCTGGTTTTATGATGACAAGACAATTTTACTGTTTTTCATTCACAAGTTCTTTTATTTAGGCCTTTCAGGGACTTAAACTCGTATAATGGTTTGAGACTTTTCAACTAAAAGAAGAGAATGATCAAATGTGATGAAGCACAGTGTGATCTTTATGACCAATTCTTAACTCTATTCAAAGAACAACATTACACGGTAAATTACTTTAACTTGAACAGTGACAAATCATCGATAATTGTGTCTCATTGCTTTGCAAAACGCCAATGTTGCCCAACAGATGGAGTCAGATAAAGTGTACAGACAGCAGAAGGTTAGTTATGGATACATGGGAATTCCGTACAACAGAAAAAGTACTAAAGTAAAGGGAAACACCTCTAAGTGTCCCAAAAGGACTTCTCTATTGAGTTTATATTCTATAGTTATATTTACATATGTAAACCTCACCTCAGGGAAATAATTACATGACTTCAGGCAAAAAACTACAATGAGTGACGTCACATGACCTCACTCGTGTAGATCATAAGGCTCATCTGACGAACAGAGGGAATCCACCGCGTCATCAATTTAAGCCACAACCTAATATCATTTCCATTTGTGGGGGGATACGTTATTGTGAATACATGAAATAGTATATGATAATCTGATGCCATTTTGACCAGATTTGCTAGCACCTAAGTATCTATATTGATATATGTATATATACTGTATATAGGCCTACTATATATACACTGATGATTAAACTAATTGGAGTAAATTGAATACATATAATAATAATGCAGTTGTGTAAATTAAAATAATATTTAAAAATATAAAATGAATAAGGAAAGCAAAAATATGTGATGTCAAAATTCTCAAAATGCTTTGTCAGATTTTTTTCTTGTATCAATATATCTCATAAGGAGGAGTTGCCTATATGTGAGACTGAGAAGGATTCTAAGAAAATTTCCCTTCATGCACGTTTAATCATTTCTCTTCCAGTCAGTCTCCTCCCCTCCTATTTTGGCTATAAATTCAAACAAGAGATGAGCCCAAATATGTGCACCTTTCTCTTCAGAGCTCTTCAAAAGATTTTGCCTCACATAAGTGAGGAAGCTTGATCCAGCAGCATCTTCACTCCATCATCTCTGCCTCCAGAAGCTCCAGCAGCCTGATCCTCACCATGGCTCCTCAGTCTCTCCTGCTGTCCCTCCTGCTCCTCTGGTCCCTCCTCAGCACTGTCTGCTGCAGTCCCATGTGTAACAACCAGTGCTGTCATTTCGTGGAGGGATTTCCAGTCCGGCTAAAGAAGCTCAGAGAGGACTACTCCCAGATCAGAGACTTCTATGTGAGTAGCAGCTCAACATTTACTCTGACATTAGTGAGAGCAGCATGTAGTGCTGACGGTCTGCAGGTGATGCAGCACTCTCTCTCTCTCCTCTGTCACTGAACGCAACCTTGTTTTGTTTACAGGAAGCAAACGATGACTTGGACACAGCGCTGCTAGACCAGAGCGTCGAGGACTCTTTCAAAGTAAGTTTCAGCATTAACTCAGCATTTAATATGGTAAAGAGCCGCTGCTTCTCAAGGAAAAGCTATCATAAAATAAACCAGAGCCTACCATTTCAAGGCAAGACACGTGCACGCCAGTAAAGAGTTAAGTGGCATAACTTAACGAGGGCTTTTCCTCCCTCCTACAGAGCCCATTTGCCTGCCACGCCATGAACAGCATCCTGGACTTTTACCTGAGCACGGTGCTGCCAACGGCAATGGCGGGAGTGACCGACGACATCAAGGACTTAAAAGCTCCCATTGAGTCCATCCAGCTCATCTTCGACCAGCTCAAGAGAGATATCATCACATGTGTGAGTACCTGACTCGCACTGTTATTTCTCCTACATGACAAGGTGTTATATGCACCGAGTGCGGGCTAGGGACGCCTTTGATCCTAGTTAAAGTAGCCTATGTAGTTCGCCATGCGGAGACGACTGTTTCAAATGCTTAGTAATAAACATTTATAGGTTTTAGTTTAAGTATGAAGACCTAACATTATAACTCTAACCATAAATTATTTTATAAAATGGAAAAATGCATTTCAATTATTGCACTGTGGCTACTCAAGAGTTACATATGTACACATGGGCCATTATGGCCATTGTTGCTCTTAAAGTGCCTGTCCAAGATTCTGTTTCCATTACAAAAGCAACCAAGCTGTAATGTATTCCGGAATACATGTGATTAGCTGTCACTCAACTAGTTAAAAATGTAGTCCATGTATACAGCCAAGCAATCTAAACCATCTTCCTGGTCTGGACTAAATCCAAAAAGCTCCAGAAATATTCTCAGTGTTTTTTGACACAAGGCAAATGGCTGACCATGAAAGAAAGAGGAAGAATGGCCAAGGACAGATCATAATATAGTATTAGTCAGTCATTCCTCAACTGCAGCATCGTGCAAAGCTGTGCATCCTCACATTCTTGAAAAAGGGAAGAGAACTGAAGGCATCATCCTGACGAAAGTGCTATATTCTGTGCGTCTGTTGGAGGGAGGGGGGATGTATTCTGGACATGAGCGTCTAATGAAAGTCGATTATTTTTCCTCTTCCAGAGAAATTACTTTGCCTGCAAGAAACAGTTTGACATCAAAAACCTAAACTCGACTTACACACAGGTGAGTGTTCACTTATCAGGTTGAATTGTGAAAACACATTTCTTAAAAAGACAAAGTTCCTGTTTGTGTACCTTTCATTTTAACCAACAGAGCCATGTGTTTGTTTGCAGATGAATAGTAAAGGTCATTATAAAGCCATGGGGGAGCTGGATCTGCTGTTCAACTACATTGAGACCTATCTGGCTTCTAAACGGTACAGAAACGGAGTAGCCACTGTTTGAAGAACTGCTGACCCTAAACTTACTGTGAACTTGACAGCCATTGACCCTTGCCCATTTATTGAATGTAATATTTACAGAGATGCAGATTATCTTGTTTTTGACTTCTTCTTTTGTCCTGAGGACAAGTTTCTGTTTTAAGACCATATTGCGTCATACATTATATGAAGTTACGAACAATACTGTCTGTTATAAACTGTTATATTTATTTTTGTATTTATTATGACTGAGATTGTTTTGCATTGCAGTAGAATAAATGACTTGTTGACAATGTATTACTCTTTTGATTATTTCTTTAAAAGATAATTCAGCTGCTAATGTGCCATTTATGAGGACTGGGTAAATAGTAGAGCACTGAAAACATCACATCCTGCTGTTCTGCCGTCTATATGTGGGGAACCACTAAAATATGTAAACTCAACAGGCTGATGCACTAACCTCAAACGTGACCCATATACGTCACTTACCAGCAGCAGCCCTGCTGTGTCTTTACTTACCGTAACTGTAACTAGCCGGCCTTACTCTGAAGCCTCACCTCATGGTATATGCACCGGTGCACGCACGCACACACACACACACACACACACACACACACACACACACACACACACACACACACACACACACACACACACACACACACACACACACACACACACACACACACACACACACACACACACACACACACACACACACACACACACACACACACACACACACACACACACACACACACACACACACACACACACACACACACACACACACACACACACACACACACACACACACACACACACACACACACACACACACACACACACACACAAAAGCAATCTCACTCAGACACACAAACACACTTAGTCTAAAACAGAAGTAACACAGGGTTAAAAAGAGCAGCCCTGCATTAACAGTGTTTAGCTTTTATATGTCAGCTTCTTCACTGGGACAGAGCCAGAGGGGGTATTTTTAGGGTTTCATCTGCTGTACCACAGCGCATTCAGCCTGAGTGATAACATGCTTTCTGTGAGCAATAAATAAAACCAGCCTTAATAACATTTTAATGTATGTACGTGATACTCTAATCTCAAAATCACAAGACTCCTGACTTGACTCAGGCCTCTAAACTGAAACTACTCTAAGACATTTTATCAGCCAGTGGCTTAGTCAACGTGGGATGATCTAAATAGTATCATTCTATCAATGACAGTACTTAATGCAAAGCTATCATTCATAACAACTGTCCGATAGGGCATGACTGTTTTAATGTTACCAGTGTTAATATCCGTTTCTTTAAGGCTTGTAATGTGCTGGTTAAGATCAGGTATGATATGACTGGATGTGTCTTAACAGAGAGCAACGGTTTCAAGGCAAGGTGAGAAACAATTAAAGGGTTTTGATTAGGGATGCACGATAATTATCGGTCCGATATTAGGAATTATGACGTCATCCCGATAAACCCGATACCAGTATTAATAGCCCTGATAATATAGCCTACAATATATTTTTTTGGGTAAAAAAAAAGAAAAAATACTGCGGTGTGGCTGGATTGGGATGAGGGGCGCTTGTTTTTCACTCGGTTCCTCCCGTTTTGCCAGTACTGTTGTATTAGTTGGTTTAGGAAGAGGGGAGTTTTTCACAAATCCAGCGCTCCCTAACTCATGCCTGGCTGTGACGTAAATGGTGTGCGGCCGTGAAGCCAGGACAGTAAACAAACATGTCGTCGGTGGTATGGGCGTTGGAGCTATGTGCAACTCAAGGCATATGCTCGAACCGGAGCTGCCTGGACGCTGCAATCATGTTGACGCTGAGTGTAATGACTTTTCGTACAATGTTCCACTGTCTGGCTTCCTGCATAAAGTCAAGTGCTCGGCGCAGTTGTGGCGAAATGTCGCTCCTCTGTTTTCATTTAAACAGCTCCGTATATCCGTTAGCGCAGCTAGCTAGCACCAGATGCTAACAACAACAATGCACGTAAGGTCTCTCTCTCGCTCGCTCGAGCCACACATACACACACACACACACACACCCTCCCGGTCCTCCAGATGGCCAGTCGGTGCCTGCCGGTGAGCGTGGAAGTGTGGCCTGCCAGGAGCGGGCGACAGGAGCGGGCTGTCAGCATCAGCTTGTAGATGGTATTTTAAACTCGATGCGCTCTGAAACTACGGGGCGGCCGAGGAAAACAAATACAAATGCGTTAATCGCGTTAAAATAATTAGTGGCGTAAAACATTTTTTGTTATCGGTATCGGTCTTGAGAAGCAGGAAGTTATCGATATCGGTTTAAAAAAAAATATCGTGCATCCCTACTTTTGATACAAAAAGCTGAATCACTGTTTGGAATGTGCATGAATAAAAGACAAAATTGTTACTTTTATTATCTAAAACAGGGCTGGCCAACCAGTCAGAGGTTAAGAGCCACATTTTTTCTATGTTTCTGCAAAGAGCCACATCAAACACACAGTCACTGATACCGCTTGTTTCAGTTTTTTGTTTTCTGGAGACAAGATTTCAACCACGTCACTGATGCATCTTTGTGGCATTGGGATATATATTTTTGAAATCCTCTGGAGCAGAGAGGAGCTGTGGATTATTGTTATTGATTAATGCATCAGTGTTTCTTAGGGTCAAAAACACTAAACTCACAACTTAAAATGAAAGCGTTTAGTTTATTTAATAAAAGAGCACATGTTCAATATGAAAAGTGACAGTAGTTATAGATTATTTGGAATTTGGTGCTATATATATATTTAAAAAAAAAAATTATATATATTTTTTAAACACCTTGAATTTCAGGGGGGGGGCGCGGGGCTCCGTTGGCGGGAAACACTGGATAGTGTTTAATCAACGATAGGTTTCCCCCCCCTCAAATTGGTTCACTGCATCGCAGGTATTATTGTGATTGGCTCTTGGGCCACATCAAAATTAGACACGCTGTCATCCTCTCATACTGACACCTGACACCACACATACACAAGTAGGGAGAGCCGGGACGAAAGTAACACGGGACGAAAGTAACACGGGACGAAAGTAACACGGGACGAAAGTAACACGGGACGAAAGTAACACGGGACGAAAGTAACGGAGAGCCCAAACAACTTTGACCGGCCAAATTACGTCAGAATTATCAGCATTCAATACTTAACAGACCTACTAAATATCAGGTTTAACTGTCAGGAGTAGCTAGTGTTGTCACGATACCAACATTTTGGTTTCGATACCAAGTCAAGAATTGCGATTCCGATTCTTTTTAACAATGAGAACAATAAATAAAATAAATGACAATAATTTGTATTAAATACAATTAATACATTTCTTACAGACAGGCCTCGTGGTGTCCGTAGGCTTGCCCTCACTGTCAGAGATATCGCTCAAATACTTCCAAATTTCGCTTCTGGCGTCTTTGTTGTCAACAAGCCGAGGCGCAGCGGCAGTTGCACTCCCACTTGCTTCTCGTTTTCTCACATGCTCTGGCAGCTAGCGCGTGCACGAGAGAGGGAAGGCACTTGAGTGTGCTTGAGAGGGGAGGGACTTAGAGCGTGCTTGAGAGGGGAGGGACTTAGAGCGTGCTTGAGAGGGGAGGGACTTAGAGCGTGCTTGAGAGGGGCGGGACTGCAGGCACGGCTGCAGTGCAGGGAGTGAAAGCAGAGCGCTGAACACACACGGCTCTTATTAAAACAGCGCTTTCTCACCGGAGTACTTTTCCCCGTCATTCTTAAAGTACCGATATTAATGAAACGGAGGAATCGTAACGTTTTTAACGGCAGGGTATCGCGGTACCTTTCAAGTATCGGTACACCGTGCAACACTAGTCAGGAGTCAGTGTCTCTCCCCCAAACTCACACATAGGCTATACAATTCGATATGAACTGAAGAGCCGCATGAAACTAGGCAAAGAGCCGCATGCGGCTCGAGAGCCGCGGGTTGGCCACCCCTGATCTAAAATATGAATCTACAATGGCATCCTACTTTTCCATCAAACATCAAGATAACAGCACAACAAGAAAGTCTAGGGTTCAAAGTCTACTCAGTTACTGTTAGGCCTACTTTGACAAACTAAATGCTCAGCAAAGCACTGTCAAGGACTTTAATTACATGGAAGTAGGAACACAATCTTCGTAGGCCTATTAATGTTTTTAAAAAAGCAAAGCTCTTCCCTCTATTCATAATATTGTCTTTGTAGCCTCCCTCGACTCAATACCTTTCAATACTTAATATCTCAAAATAACACACTTGGGGTAAACAAAATAAAGACACAATCACTAGTTTGCCGCATTCACACACAAGCCCACATACACTTGACCTCCACGTTTACCCGTTAACTGTGACTGTCAAAGGGTCAGGATTTATTTGGAACCAGACAAACCAAAGCAAAGCTCTGCTGGTAACAACCTCCTCAAATCAGATGTTTGAAAGATGTTAGTACAGAAATCATAGAGCCTGTCCAAGTGCATAGTGGCAAAATTATTGGAGGGAATCAGAATAGAGAGTTGAACACTCTACTCTGATTCCCTCCAATCATTTTCATACAGTCCCTTAGTATGATGATGTTGACATTTATCTTTAAACGTGTAACCATGATACAGAATGCATCTCGTTTACTACATGGGATGATGTGAAGCTGACAATTGAGCGGTCCCGACCAAGCAAGGAGGCAGAGGCAGAAAGTCCAAATACAACCCGGTGTGGGCATTTATTAACTCATGAACACATGACACACAGCCTCAATCCTGCTGAACATGTGCACACCGTCACCAACCACAGGGATCTCCCACACACTACCAGCCTCCAAACAGACAGGGCAACAGGGACTAAATACACACACTAATCAGCAATTAGACACAGGTGGGGGGGGGAGGAGACAACACAGGGCACCAGGTGCACACAATCAACAGCCACAGACATGGGGAAAGGGAACACTTTTGACATAAAACCAGCAAACGGAGACAGACAAACTAAAACACATACAGATGCACACACTACCTACATTTCGCCACCAACAAAGTTACACAATCCGTAACGGAGGCCGAGATCTATGGCCCCAGAGATCACCTCCGTTACATTTCCTTACCCCTCTCCCCCGGAAGCACAGTGTCTTGAAAACCTTGGCTTCCCTGCAAGGATTCTGCTTCCCCTTGTGCAGCATGGTTTCCTCAGGGGGGGGGGGGGGGGTGTGTGAAGTCAGAAGGAAGCTTCCCTTTCTTCCTTTTGGCGATCCGATTCTTCCTCTCCAGCTGAGCGGGGTCCGCCCGGAACTGCTGCCGCTGCATCAGAGTGGCTATCTGCCCCTTCATGCTAATGAGCTCCCTCTGGCGCTCCTCCTTCTCCTGCGTGCTGCGATGCAGGTGACGCTGTAGGCTGCTGTTGACCTTCTCCGGCTTCCTAGCTGCCGCTCGCTCCAGCTTTGATTTTTCTTTTTCCTTTCTGGCCTTCTGGGCCGTGAGCTCTGCCTGTCGCTGTCTCTGTCTCTGTCTCTCCAGCTCCTCCAGCAGCTGACGCTCCATGATGGGCTTCGCCTCCTCCACTAAGCGCATCTCCTCTGTCTGCTCTCGCATCAATTTCCGGTTCTCCGCCAGGATCTTTGATGCCCCAACAGCAGAGTTAATGCCCGTCGAGCCTTTAGCCAATCGGCCGTCTTGCCTCCGCTCCTCTTCCATCATGGATTCCCATTCTTGTACCCGTGCGAACTGCTGCTCACCGGCTGCCTGAAGCTGCAGGAGTGACCTCATCATCTCCCTCAGTTCCTCCATTACTCTCACCTCCTCACTTGGTCAATCCCACTTCTGACACCAATTGTGAAGCTGACAATTGAGCGGCCCGACCAAGCAAGGAGGCAGAGGCAGACGTCCAAATACAACCCGGTGTGGGCATTTATTAACTCATGAACACATGACACACAGCCTCAATCCTGCTGAACATGTGCACACCGTCACCAACCACAGGGATCTCCCACACACTACCAGCCTCCAAACAGACAGGGCAACAGGGCCTAAATACACACACTAATCAGCAATTAGACAGGTGGGGGGGGGGGGGGGGACAACACAGGGCACCAGGTGCACACAATCAACAGCCACAGACATGGGGAAAGGGAACACTTTTGACATAAAACCAGCAAATGGAGACAGACAAACTAAAACACATACAGATGCACACACTACCTACATTTCGCCACCAACAAAGTTACACAATCCGTAACGGAGGCCGAGATCTATGGCCCCAGAGATCACCTCGCTCCGTTACAGATTACATCAAACTGTTGTTTATTTTCAACAGTTGTGGCCACATTTAGAGAAGTGTATTTGAGAAAAAGGTGAAATAAAAGCGAGATCTTATGAAAAGAAAAGCAGTGATACAGTTGTGAATATTATCAAAGACATCCGTTCTGATTCATTATTTAAAATCAGTGTTTAGGTGATTTTTGTGATCACAACGAATGAGTCAAGATGTTATTTCCAAAAAGAGAGACTTTAAAGATAGCATAATATTCTGCTGACGCTGCTTAAGAGCAAAGTGACACACTGTTTCTATTTCGACTCAAGTCTATTAATGTTTGAAATTAATCTATAATAATAGAAAATGAGTGCATCGATCATGCCCTGATGATTGGTAATGGTGCAAGATGTTTCATTTCCTGCACACCCATATGAAGTTCATGACTGCTCTTCCTTTTCGTCTTTCCTGTTTTTTTAACTGAAAAAGGAAGGACCATTATAGGTTACATTTTCAAATTGGCAGATATGACATAGGTGCCAGTGGAAAGCCTCTATGCCACTACTGTGAGTTAGTAAGCCTAACTTCTCAATGAAACTTTTCTTAGAAAACATTGCATTTTCTCCTAAAACGGGTTTTTAAAAGTATCAGCAAAAGACTACTAGAATAAATCAAAGCAACCTCAGTAACCACAGAGCTTCTCTTGACAGTAAAACAATCTGATTCCCAGCACATGTGAAAACTGCTGTTGAACATGTAAAACTGATGAAACTGCTTTCTTATTTGATCATATCTGAACATCTTTCAAAGCTCCACTTTGACCTCTAGATTTCTTGCTGAGAGGTAAGTGACATCTCACTTTTGCTACTTGTTGTCTGGGGCAGGGCAACCTACTCCGTCTTGTCTGAGAGGATGTGTTTGTGTGTGAGAATCAGCATGCCACTTCAAAGAAGTGTCTCATCACCACGGCAGAGAAATCTCCACCCATCCTATTCCCCACAACTTTAAAAAAGATGTACACAGTAATTACATATAGGCACATGTTTGTTTCCAACCTACGATAATATATTCTTATTTTTGAATAAAGTAAAATTGTATCCGATTTTCCTTGATAGAAATCCTGTTAAGGAGTTGAACTGTTTACCGATTACTTGAGAAAGTACACACAGTATGTCATTTTTATCTTCCTGAGATGTACCAATACACTGTATAGTATTTATTTTAAATACACACTATAAAGACTGACTAAGTTATATAAAATGTCCTCCCTCCATGTGCCAGGATGGGTATGTGTCCTGACGTTTGTAGCAGCTGGGTTAAAGGGTAAAACCTCCAGAGGCCTACGATCATGAGGAACTCCCCTGAAGCCCCTCTACCCCCTTTCTCATTTACCTGAGAGCACGAGAGATGACTGTAGGTTTCGTCACAGTCAAAGCTTGAAGTGGCATGCCGCCTGCTGCCTTGCACCTGAGGAGAAATAACTCTGCAATAGACAGAAGCTGCTCTAAACACCCCAGTGTTGGCAAATGTCTGGGTTGACTCAATGCTACCAGACTGTTTTGCTACGCAAATGTGTATATTCCCGGAGTCACTCATGCTAGCAAATGTGACACAAGTCTGTCACGAGTTGAGTTTGTGCACTCCGTGTCAAGGCCACAAATCCCAAGACTACCCGTCAACCTGAGTCATAGCCGGAGAAGTGATTGAGAAGAAAATGTATCTTATTGTTGAGACAAAGGTCAAAGATGCAGAAAATATTTAAATTTGGTAGATTCATTAATTACAATTAATTCAATAATTTACCAACTGTACTAATAACTCAGGACAGGCAAGACACATGTTACAAGTAGACAAGTTGCCTATCTCTAGCAGGCATAGAGAATCAAACATTTATTATAAAACAAGTTGTTGAGATTATGACTTCTTGGAAGAAAACAATTAAGGAGACTAATATAACAACAATTCTTTAAATTATACTAGAGGTGTTTCTGCTTTTTGAAGACACATTGTTAACCCATAAGAACCCGGACCCATTTCTACTTTCGGGAAAAATTATGCATAACATTATTTAGACTAAATAGACCACATTTCTGACAAAATCTCCCGCCCTAGTGTCCGAGATCTTATTTGTTTTATATGAATTTGATCAAGAAATATCACAAGTTAAATGTAATAGTGGACATATGTAAGCATTATAATTCTTAAATGGCTTGAATCTTGCCTTTTGTAACGTAAAACAAGCTTTTGAAATATAGATAGTTCTGTCACATGTGTTAGCCTGGCACATGTTGTTATGGGAACACAAAATCACATGACCTGGCCCATGACCCACCAGACTGTTCAGTTTGTGTCACTTACTAGGCTGTCCATGAGCTCCACTGATTGGCTCCTGGCAGTGGCACGAGTGGGGGTGTGCGTCTCTGATAACCACATGTTGTGTACGCAATTTCGTCCCTCTGTGAGCGCTGTGCCACACAAGACACGAAGTTTTTTCCGAAAAAACGCTAGAATGGGCCACTTGGAGTCTGGCAGCGACAGTTTCCAGCGCTGGAATGACTACATAAGACTGGTGGACACTGTCAGAGAGATAATCCTGCACACGGCAGCTGGGTCCTACTTGCCGGCCCTCGAAGCTCCGCACCCGGCACAACGTGGCGACATTGGGGCAGACTTCTCGCTGTTTGGCTCTGCGTCTCGTCCACCACCTGATGGGTTGTGGTACTCCACAGACTCCCATCGTGCAATTGGGGCAGACTTCTCGCCGTTTGGCTCTGCGTCTCGTCCACCACCTGTATCTCATTTGAAACACCAGACTTCACCATTGTCACCTGCGCGCATGTCTTGCAGTTTCTGCGTGCACAATGGCGAGTCCAAGTTGGTGTGCAAATCCCACTGGCTGAAGAACCAGGTCGGAGATGTTCTGTGTCCCTACCTGCGGCAGTACGTGTGTCCCCTGTGCGGCGCCACGGGGGCCAAAGCCCACACCAAGCGCTTCTGCCCGATGGTGGACAGAGCGTACGACTGCGTGTACACGAAGTACACTTAATGTCATAAAATAAAGGCTAACGCTGTATGTAACTTGAACTCATGTCACCGTGGGTTTTTATGGGTTCATTTTCCAAATGTTTTACGTACTACAGTACGTGCTTTCGAGGCCTTCGATTGTTTTCCTTTTTAAGAATGTCCTTAAGAATACATTTTTCATACAGACCAAGCATTTCAAATGCAATAAAATGAGATGACGCTGCAGTTTTGTGTTTTATGTGTTTTTTTAATCCAAAGCTGAAGCAGACAAAAGTATAGCAGGTGGAGCCGGACAGACTTGATGACAAAAAAAAAAAAAATGACAAACATTTCTGTGCTTCCACTACAAAATAGGTGTTTGGGATGAAAAGAAAAACAAAACATTGTCAAACATTCAATGAACATTTTTACAGTGAGAGATTTGTATGTGCAATGTGACAGGTAATGTGGATGTGATTTAACAAAGTGAAGTGGACTAAACTGACAACATTAACACAATCATTTCCCATGATCCCAAAGTGAGCTGGAAGCTTCTTGTTGCGTTAACAAGAACATTGAAGAGAAACCAACCATCACACTTGAGTGTGACGACAGCTTGCTGGTGGTATTGTTAGAGATTCTGCCCTGGGACGAGAAGCAGCTCCTAAGTACGTTCTACTTCCTTTCAATCTCCCAGGGAAGTTTAACCAGACTTCGTCATTGAGCCTCCTGAAAGTTAAGCTGGCAAAAGTAAAAAGTGATTTCTTAAAGAGCTTTCCCAGTCTGTCTGAACCATGTATTATTCCCTAGAAGAATCGCTACTACTTACATAAACACACACAAACGCTCCTTATTGTTTCTCTCTCCAACACTTCTGCTAACAGAAATCCACACTAAGGAAAAGGTCCAAGCAGTACTTCAAGCTGACCGACATATCTGCATAATATTAACCTGATATATCATCTGCAATGTTATAAATTGGGAAGCATAACATTGGTAAAAGCCTGAACCAAATGGTAGGTAGGGGTTAAAAGTAATTTGCTGCTTTAGATAGTAAGGCCTATGCTAATATGTTCATAAAATCCATGAAAAAATACAGTATCGGTTTGCTCCTACTCTCCTATGAGCTACATGTGGCAGAAAAGTCGGGCCGGTTTCTGTCCTAAACGTTGCGTCCTTCTCTGCCTTATAAACTATGTACCTGAAAAACAAGCGTAGATTAAGGTAGGAGAGCGGGGCCACGAGTGAGGTGCTCTGTCAGAATGGCACACGACCGTTGTGAGTGCATATGCCTCATGACATTCACAAAGACAAACTGAACCTGACAAACACTCCCACTTCAAGTCCCAGAAATAAGTGACTATTTCAAGCTAATCTTAACTGTCAGGGACAGAGTCCTTACATTCCACTTGTCAGTTCAAAATACATCTGCTAACGTTGCATTTACGATGTAAAAGAAACCTTCCCTTGCTTTTCTTTTTGGGATTTAGCCATTGGATTTAACATTCACAGGTTTGGGGCAAGAGCTGAACGAGGGCTGCTGGGTAAAAGAGAACTACTGCTAATGCTAAGGCTTCATGTCATATCCCAACATTCAAGCCCCTCCGAGTACACAACCTGATATTTGGGAAAGGAGAGGCGAGAGAACTCACCGATTCCCTCTCCTTTTCTATATTTCATAATCTCTTTACTGGTGTCAAAACACAGATAAACATCCTCTCTGCCAGAGCAGAGTGGTGGGTTTGTTAAAATGGTAGAGTAATAAAAACAAACACTCCTACAAAACATTAGAATTTGCCATGAAAAAATAAAACACTGAGAAAATCCATGCAACGCGACTCACATGTCGACAAATTATTGCTTCCTTTTTACAACCTGTGTCTGTATGTGCATGCATGCGTGCATTTTTCAGTGGGCAGCAGACTGGGGGTCCTGCATGGGGTTACTGGCTTTATTCCTCCGTTTCGTTAGCAGTGGGTTTTTCGAGTCCTCAATGGTCTTGATCTTGATTTGCTCGTAGTCAACCCTCATTGTTGCCAAGGCACTGGTCATTTCCTCCTGAAAAATGGATGGAAAGAAGCTCATCAGACCTCTTGCTTTGGACAACTAGAGACTGTGGTTTTTGTATACACATCATAACACTTCACTTTTTTTAAGCTAGCTGCAGAATCATGACATGAATGATGATACACATTTCAATTAGGGAAAAGGTGCTAAGGACAAAGGATAAACCACCACCAGCTGCATCCTGTCAAGACTAACACTAACAAACAGAACATACATTAGTAATACATTGATATTTGAAATGTTTATTAAAAAGGTATTTTCTGATATATATCAACACCAAGAATTACGTAGCTACAATACAAGAAGCAATGCTGATTCAATGACAAACATCTTACCTTGACATCCTCCCAAGCGTCCTTCTCCTCCTTTAGCACCCGGCTGGTGTGAAGTGGGGTCTGGGGAACTTCCATCGACTGCTTTAGGAAGACACACAGAAACACACCACCATTTTACTTCACTGGATGGATGTCTGCCGGAGCGCTCGAGTTCAATAATGGCAGGAATGTGAGCTGGAAAATGCACAACACAAGTATTTGCTTACATTGATCCACGGGTGATTCATGAACTCTGTGATGGTCATCCTTTGCGTTGGCTCAGTCTTGAGGAGGGTCCTAATCAGCTGTTTAGCTGCAAACACAATCATTGTTTGACATCATTCAAAAAGAAAATTCATATCCAAGGATTAAGTAACTGTTTTAGTGAACTTCAGTAAAACAGTGCATACAATTACAAGGTGACAGATCAACAAACAGGTAGAGAGACATAATATCTCTATACATGACAAATAAACATGATATACTCTTCAGGTTGGGGTCATAGTATCTCTTCTTCTTATGTAGGATGTGTGAAAATGTGGGAGATTCTAGAGGCAAGGCTGCAGCACATTATGTTCTGATTGAGGGTGTGTCATCATTCTTTCATGGACTCGGATAACCCCAAGCTTTTTTTTGCTAAAAATGGTGTAATCTTGAACAGTACTGAGAAATCCTACAATGAAGAAGGCAAAAGCACACACGGAGAGTAATGATGATGACTGTGCTTGAGAAGAGTACTACAGTGCAACACGGCAAGTATCCGCAAGTACACCCCTCTGTTGGAGGGAGATTTAGGGTCGGTATATGCCAAATCACCACTTTAGCTTCTCTTTTCTTCATAAAAGCTTTCCATTACTCAGAAAATAAGACTTCACTTTCAATTGCAGTGAATGTGACCGATGGTTGTTGATAGGTGTGTGTGAAACATCTGCATCAGTTTCCATTTCTTGATCAGAAAGTTGACTTCAAAAGCCAGCTGCTTTGTCACATTTAGGTGAAGGCTTAAATAAAGACTTCCTTCGGGAGCTTATGAAACAATACAATTGTAAAATGAATTGGATGTTATATCAGACTTATATACTATATATGACAGTGTTTCAATTTAAGATGTATACAGCAGGAGCTCCTCTGTTAACAATCAAAATAAATGTTCTTTGTTGTTATTTCCAGTTTTATGAAAAAGGCCAAGTCAACAGTTTATCACATTTAGTGTAGGTATGCATGTGGACTGACCTTCCTCTGACACATCAGACCATTCAGGGTTGGGAAACTCATACTGGCCCATCCTGATCCTCTTCTTCATCCCAGGGGAGATGGCTAGACCATGGTTAGAATAAAAAGGAGGGTATCCACACAAGCTGTTGATAATGCAAATATTAGTTAAAGGTTCCCTATAATAATGTTTTTCATCAATATATTATAGGTTTCAGTTATATACAAAACATGTCTCTGAAGTGTTTGGCTAGAAATACCAAACAGATCATGCATTGCAGCATCCCATAAACCCCTCTGTTTCAACCCCGTTTCAAAGGTGCTGATTCTGTGTCTGTTACTTTAGATGAAAAGGAGCCCCTCCCCACGCCCCTCTGAGAGACATTTGGTTTAAAAACACAATGGTGCTCTAGAAGGAGATTCAGGTGATAAGGTGGGCTGGGGGCAGGGGTTAGGGTTAGGGGGGGTACCTTGGTTGGTGATTGGCTAATGGTTACACAAGCCAAACATCATTATGACATCATAAAGTCGCCAAAAGCTCATTTTCAGACAGGTTTTTATAGAAATGGATCAGGACAAAAAGTGAGCGGATCTTTTTTCCTGAAACTTTCAGAATGTCTTTACACAGAGGGGACACATGTTTATGTATAAAAGACGTGACAAAGTAGATTTTGCATAATAGATGACCTTTAAAGCACCAAGTAAATGATAGTATAATGTGTTGAAAGGGTTCAGACTTACAGGATATACATAATCACACCCAACGACCACATGTCACAGGACTTGTCATATTTCTCTGGGCCTAGAACTTCTGGAGCTGCAGATAGGAAGACATGAATAAAGGGTAAAGCAAGTGTAAATGTGTCCCGAATCATTGGAACTCTTTGTTAATAAGCAACAAGTGGAGCAAGAATGAGAGTTCACACAGAAGCAGATGCTTACCAACATAGTAGGGTGTGTAGCAGGGAGTAGCTAAAGAGTTGTGTGAAGTGGTTTCCTTGGCAAAGCCAAAATCTGTGAGTTTGAGCAGGGCATTGGGCCTCTTGGTAGAATACAGCAGATTCTCTGGCTGCAGGGAGGATACAGGAAGCAGGCCAGAAGAAAAACAAGTTATTTAGTTACTATAGCTATAGAAATTAGTCTAAGCCCCGAGCCTGTTTTTCAGGCCACAGGCTCGAAAATAACATTCCCAGAACAAATGACTATATCTTCACTTTTAAAAAGGGTAAATTAATAATCTTTTTTCTCAAAGTAATGATACACCTGTGAGTTGGATGTAGAAAAGTCAGAATCAATACAAAATCTTTTTATTTTAAAGTAAATTCAGATTGAACATAGTAAAAAAAACGTAAATTATAGTGTTTATTTATTTATTTATTTTTTTATTGTCCGTCCAAAAAGAAAACATTACTTATAGTGAAAACCACCCTTGAATGATAGGATAGTAGACTAAAAGCTTTAGGAATCCAAACTATAACATATAATAAGTACCCCTGTAAAAACCCACTTCTGGGGTCATTTGGGTGCATTTTCCATATCTCTGGCCCCCCTCGTTCGATTTTGAAGATTGACACCTCTTTTTAACCGTTAGAGCCAATATAATCGAGGGGGAGTTCCTAAAATCCATCTAAACATTACCCATTGGTGAATGAGTGATGCGTAGCCAGAATGCCCTGGAACCGGAAGCTGTCAAACACTCTAGTAGCTATCGTAGCAGCTAATATGAAATCTCCCTTATTGACATAAAAATGGAATGATGCATTATCAGTAATCATTTCAAAGTGACAGACACATTGGATTAACCATTGGATTAACCTTCAGCCGCATTTTTATCGTTTTAATGCCATTGAACACAACTTTTGATCAGAAAACCACAAAGTTAAGAAGTTTTTAGACATTTTAGCTCCGTAAAGCTAATTTTGTTGTTGTTGTTTGTTGTCATTTCGCAGCGAGTTCTGATCGCACAGTGATGATACTTATATTTCTGGAAACTGTGGAATCTCAGCTTGCTAATCAATATCTTGTTTGTGCAGATACGATAAGTAATAAGGGTATTTTAATGTGAGTTCTGTGCTAAGTGTGTTAGCATTTTTTTCGCTCAGGGCTAATTCAGAGCCTTTGTTATTATCCTTATGTTTCGTTTTGCAAAAAATGGCTAATATTGTCTGATAGCTGAGTTTCTTCCCGTTAAGTGGATATGACACATTTATAGTTTATTAAATGTTAAGCCCTCAGACGCTGTTTCTTGCAAGATGTTGCGTTTTGCCCCCGCCCGCGGGGCCGTGGGGTTTAACTGGTTAAAGCCCCTCTCGGATTTCTTGAATTGGTCATAAAAAAGCATGGATATTCTTTATTAAGCAACATGATATTACAAAGTTATAATACAAACCTTGACATCTCTGTGGGCAATGTTGATTGCATGCAGGAACTGGATGGCCTCTCCTATGCTCTTCATGATGTCAGATGCCTCTAAAATGAAGAGATAAACAGCCATTTTAACACAGAGATAACAAGTGACTCAAGTGATGGAATACAAAGGGGTTGCATTATGTCTGGGGGTTGAAAAAAACTACTTTATATTTAGCAGGTGTCCGAAGGGGCCTCTTTTATGCCTCTGCGTGTTATGTAGTCATGTCATAAGACACAGCAGTATAGTAATAAACGTTTGATCGTTTTAAGTCCACATATGCTGACTTCTTACCTCTCTCTGTGAAGGCCTGGTCTCCTCTGTCCTGGATTCGACTGAAAAGCTCACCACCATCCATGCTGCAAAAAACAAAATCAGGGTCTTTCTAAATAAGTTGATTCACTTCCTATATACTCATTACTCACTTCAACCTCGGTTTTATTTAATTTTCTTATTTAAATATACAAATGGTCATTTTAGGGCTGAAATATTATTGATCAACATGCACGCATTTGCACTGAATCGTGCCTGGACTACATGGGAGGTCATCATATGTGGGTGGAGCAGCATTATAGAGTTGTGAAGTAAAAACAGGGCAGAAAAAGGCGCTAGGGTTAAGAGCATATTGCAACATTTGCAAACCGAAGCCATTGCACAATGAAAACATTTAGGAGAAATAATAGCACGTCATGATGAAAGCTTTCTTCTCATAGTGCACTGGCTGAATGAAACGTAGCCCACTCTGCCAGCGGTGCAGTTATTGTCATTCATCCTCCGACTGGTTGGCAGGTAGAGGTGGTCTGTGGTTGACCAACGCAAGAGATCTGAAGCCAACTGAATGACTGCTCACACCAGACCAGCTCAGCATTCTGCACACTATTCAAAACTCTGCACAGCATGATTACAATCAAGAAGACACCTATTTAAATCGTCGAAATGACTGTATATGAAGTCTTGAGTTATGGCATGTTTTGTGAGTTCAAAGTGACTGTGACTTTGACCACTACATTCTGAATCTGTTCAGCTATGATACCAAGTGCTGAACAGAGAGTTATGGTTTCTAAACTTGCATGACATGTGCTGTGTGTCTTGATTAAGCAGATTTCAAGGTAGTTACTTTTTTTAATTCCACAAAACCGTTATAATGAAGTTATAATGTTGTTTAATAAAGCCATATTTGTATAGAATACTACAGACAACAGTATGGCTCCCTTATGTAATACCAGGATAATTGCTATTCCCTGATCCACTTGAAGATCACCCACAATTGAATACAATAGAGGTGTTTAGGAGAAATGTACAAGACTAAGAATGAAAGAAAACGTTACTGGCGCTGTCAAATACGAGACTAATGGTTGTTAACCCTGAATTCAATATGCATGAGACCGAGTGTGAGAGAATCCAACTCAAAGCATTTAATGATAAGTTTCATTTAATCTTTTTGCTCAGTTTGACTGTGCAAGTTTCAGGTTGCACAGTCACGTGTGTGTGTGTGTATGTGTGTGTGTGTGTGTGTGTGTGTGTGTGTGTGTGTGTGTGTGTGTGTGTGTGTCTCTCTACATGTGAGAGACCACATAAACGGATTCTCAAGGTATACTTGTGTTAAAGGAGAGAACGGCATCCAAAGACTAAAGCGCTGTGGGACAGCCCTGCAAAACCACAACACGCTTTTAACTTCCCAAAATCAATCACATTTGCCATACTAATAGTATTTCAGGTTGCAATGTGAGAATTGGTGCAGTGGTTTGACATTACTTATGTGGTCAAAGGCAGAGAAACTTGAAGTCTCCTGACTACACCCTGTGTTTCTGAACATGTCTGGTGCTGAAGTGTGAATTCTCAGCAGAATAGATACTTAGATCAATGCGTTCTTAAGAGCGCACATCTTGACACCATCACAGCAGAAACCAGTAACACCCTAAAGTTTCAGTCTACATCATGTCGAGTCTCGTGTACTGTGTGAGGACACTGCGTCAGTAAGAATGATGAAATGTGCTAATAACATATCCTAACGGTTTAGAAAAAGCCCCAATACACATCAGCTATTTCTTTCCAAATCTTTTTGAGATCGATATCATGATACGTACTTTGCATTTCGTAGGTTCTCCCCTGCCCCATATTCTGATCGAGTAAGGTCGTGTGTTAGCTATTTAGTCTGCTGGTGGACAACAGAAGCATCTGGTAGCACTGGGATGAAGCCATCACTGAAGAGATCTGGACATCAATGGACAAGTCTTTTTTGCTAAAGATGACCTACATTATCTACCTAGGGAAACTAGTAAAATGACCTGAAAGTATTACGTGGTAGCCCTCATTCGAAAAGATCTGAGTGCTGAAGAAAATGTGTTTCAATGTTTCCTTTCTAATCTGCTAAAGAAAAAAAATCTGCCCCTTCCTTCAGACTTCCTTACAGAGCCCCTCCTCCAACACACACGAACGCGCACATGACCAATGAGGGCACGAGATAAGTTTGTGCACGAGATGGAAGGCTGACAGGCAGGTAGGCCATCCAGTTATCTGCCCTGGGCCGGCTCAGATGATTGGTCGTGCTTTTTACAGCGCCACGGCTTCCACAGATGACCCTTTTTTATGTATTTATTGTCAAAGTATTTAACGTATTCATTGCTATCGGGATGTTAAGAGCATTCCATGGAATATAACAAAAAGTGTTTCTGAAGTGAATTACCTACCCTATATAAATAAACATTGATTGATTGATTGACCTACCCTACCTTTAACACATCTAACCTGTGGTCGTCTCAACTAAATCTGAATATGATACATGTCATTAATTGCAGCATTGCACGATTGGGTTATGCAAATTATCATTAAAGGCTGAAGAGAACCATTAGAGTTAAAAGACAAAAAACAACTACGTGCAACATCCCATATCAATACTTCGACTTCCAATGCCTGTCTGTGGCTCTCAGCCCCAATCCAAATGTGGTACTTGAGTGTGCTCTTGACATAGTTATAGAAACGAAGGACCATCACTGAAATATCAAAATAATATCATTTCATTTCAAACCTTTATTTAGACAGATAAATCCCATTGAGATCATTGATCTCTTTTTCAAGGGAGACCTGCTCAAGTAGTTCCACATGAAACATAAAAACATAAATAGAACAACAAAAGGACATCATACAGCATCATTTACATAATTACAGGTACCTATAGCTTCCGATTGAGTAGCATCCAACCGAGCTTTAAAAACATTTATTGGCACCAGATTGTTCAGTTTCCATTTAATTTGCAGACTATTCCAAGACAGAGGAGCTGCGCATCTAAAAGCTGTCTTCCCTAAGACAGTCCTAGCAGTTGGCACATTTAATAAAACCACAGCATGCGATCTCAGGCAGTAGCCACTTACAATTTTCCGTGAGATCAGTGAGCAGATATAGGATGGAAGTTTCCCTAACATGGCTTTGTATATACAAATGTACCAGTGACTGATCCTCCGTACAGTTAGTGAAAGCAAACCAGCCCTTGCATACAGGGTACAGTGATGGGTTAATGCTTTACAGTTTGTCACAAATCTCAGTGCGCTGTGATACGCAGCATCTAACTTGACCAGGCAATTAGCAGGTGCATTCATATACATCAAATCACCATAGTCCAGCACAGGTAAAAAGGTCACAGTGACTAGCCTTTTCCTGGCCTCAAGCGAGAAACAGGACTTGTTCCTGTAGAAGAAACCTAGCCTAACCCTCAGCTTTTTAAGCAGGTTATTGACATGGAGTTTAAAAGTGAGACAATCATCAAGCCAGATACCAAGGTATTTGTAACAGGTAACCACTTCAAGTTTTATTCCTTGCGTAGTTACAATATCTAAAAACAGGCTCTGGTGTCTTTTTAGCTTTTGAAAAGAGCATTACCTTGGTTTTCTCAACATTTAAAAGAAGCTTTAGTTCAGAGAGCTGAGTCTGAATAATGTTAAAAACAGCCTGTAATTTAACACCAGCCTCCTTAATGGAGGGACCTGCACAGTACATCACGGTATCATCCGCATACAAATGTAAAGTAGCTTCATCCACATTTTCACCTAAACTGTTGATATATATGGAGAATAAAAGTGGACCTAAAACAGAACCTTGAGGAACACCATTAGTAATGTTTAACCACTCAGAAGACAACCCATCAAAGTGAACACATTGGGACCTTTCAGAGAGGTAGTTCACAAACCACCCTACTGCATGGCTGGACATGCCTATACTGGCTAGCCTCTGCTTTAAAATGCGATGATCGACGGTGTCAAACGCTTTTGAAAGGTCAATAAATAGAGCTGCACAACTCTGCTTATTATCTAAAATACTCGCCACATCATTCACCACTTTCATTGTCGCAGTGATGGTGCTATGTTGTTTTCTGAAGCCTGACTGATGTTTAGACAGGATGTCATTTGTACATAAAAACACCTTTACCTGTTCACTCACTAGGCGTTCAAGAACCTTAGCCAGAACTGACAACTTAGAGATTGGCCAATAGTTATTTAATAAGGTGGCCTCCCCTCCATTTAGCAAAGGCAGGACATACGCTGACTTTCACAATTTTGGAATTGTGTTAGTGCTGAGGGAGAGGTTAAAAAGAGTAGTGAGAGGTGGAGCAATAAAATCTGCAGCTATCTTTAAAAGAAAGGTTCTACATTGTCCGGGCCAGCCGGTTTCTTAGGATCTAACTTGGTTAAAGCTTCACGAACAACATCAACAGTAAAAGGGGTAAAACTAAAAGGGTTTTCCAACACAGGTTTTTCAGAGTCACATACTGTAGTGTTCACAGAAGCAGAGGTAGTGACAGAATCAAAAAGAGAACCACAGGACACAAAATGCTCATTAAAGCAATTTAGCATAGTAGCCCTGTCCGATATAGTGCCAGATGCTGTGGTAATGCACGGAGGTAGCTAATTACGGATATCGCCGGTGGATAACGATTTAATGGCTTTCCAAAATTTTCCAGGATTATTCAGATTCTTTGTGGTTACTGACAGATAGTACTTTGATTTAGCACTTTTGATTTGCGATGTGAAGCTATTCCTTAGCTGCCTAAAATGCAGCCATTCTACCTCTGAGCCTGATTTCCTAGCCTTTGCCCAGGCCTTGTTTCTCTCATGAAGGAGACTGGACAGATTAGCAGAAAACCAAGGATTGTCTCGTCCCTTTACTCTAAATTTACGCAGGGGTGCATGTCTATCAATGATCTCCATAAAACCAAGATAAAAATAAGACTATGCGGTTTCTACATCAGCACACAGATCGATTTTACCCCAATCAAAATCAAACAGATCATGCACAAAACCCTGCTCCACAAAATGTTTTTTGTCTCTCTTAATGATAATGCGAGGTTTAACCTTTTGGACCTTAGTGTCCCTAATTGTGGCTACAACACAGTGATCACTCAGATCATTTGCAAATACTCCCACAGATGAATGTTTATGGGGAACATTAGTTAAAATGAGATCAATTAGGGAGGATTTATTAGGGGACTTAATGTTAGGGCGAGTAGGACTGTCCACAATCTGAGTAACATTTAAAGAGATACAAAGGTTTTTAAAAATCCTCTGACACTGCAGTTAACCAGTCCCAGTTAAAATCTCCAAGTAGCACTATTTCCTGTAGTCTAGTTGTGATAAAAGATTTGCTAGTGAAGACAAGGAGTCTTTGACAGCTGAGGGTGGGTCTGTAACGGCCCACCACCAATGACCTGTTGACCCTTTGCCACTTCTATATTTATGGCTAACTAAATTCAAATTGCTTACTGATCGATTTGGAAACTAATGTGGTTACACTGAACTTATTCTTAACATAAATGGCAACGCAACCACCTTTATTAGGGCCGGTCGGTACGATACACATTAAAACCATTTAAGGCAATGTCAGAGGCCAAAATAGATTTGTTTAGCCATGTTTCTGATAAAACAATGACGTCAGCGTCAGTTGAGCTTGCCCAGATACGGACAAAATCTAGTTTACCTAACAGACTGCGCACATTCAAGTGGATGAAACCCAACCCAGACCTAGCTTTAAATCAGCAGGAGTAGCGATCTGACTACTACTACTGGGCGGACCAGGGTTAGGTTGTACATTTCCCTGACAGTAATAACAACAACAAAAAAACCAGGCATCTTTTCCTCTTAAAACGACACACATACATTGTCATCTAATTTAGAAACACCGGAAAAGTCTGCGAGAGTGTAATTTGAGCTTAAGAAGCAGTCCTGAAGAAACCATCATCGCAGGAAAACAAAAAGACAAACATATTTTGTCGAGCAGATTGTCCTGTGACAAGGCAACCGGTAATTGTTTAGTAACACATCCGAATCCATCCTGATCCAGTAGACTCCTCAGAATGACTAGAGATCTTCTCATAGTCCAAAAACAGTTAACAGGCACAGCAGAATCCCGATATGGGCCATTTTCCCAGACCAGCACACAGTATCCGCAATGTTCCTGGAGCAAAATCGAGCACAGCAGCAAAGGGACAGGCGAAAACAGCAGCGTGGAATGCGCTCCGGTCTCCTCCGTGGTATCCACGGGGTGAAAGCAGGCCTCTGCAACAGCAGAACCAGGACAGGTGGAAAGCAGGCCCCAGCGGTGGTAAAATCCTCCTCCGTACAACAGCACACGCCCGGTGGAAGCAGGCCAAGCCCAAAGCGTGGATCCACTCCGTCTCTCTGCGACGACTCCGGGGTAAAAACCTCTCCAGTACAGCCGTATTCTACAGGTGGGAGCAGGCCTCCGTAGATCGCAGATCGCAGAATCGCAGGCAGCAACAGGTGGAGCCGCTCCGTCTCTTTGCGACGAGCAGGCCTCCGTAAATCGCAGATCGCATGCAGCAACAGGTGGAGCCGCTCCGTCTCTTTGCGACGTCTCCGGAGGAAAAACACCTCAGTACAGCCGAACTCGACAGGTGGGAGTAGGCCTCGGCAGATCGCAGACAACTAAAACTACTACTTGTATAAGCAGGGATGGCTAAAAGTTTGTAAGCAGGAGAGCTAGATGCTAACAGATGCCAGATGCTAACAGGTAGTGCGAGCCTGTAGAAATTGCGACTGCCTCCAATGACAGCGTAGGATCGACTGTCTGACAACTCCGGAGTCAATGGTCAGACTCAACATAGTGTCATTGGGACCCGTTTCACAACATGGAAGAATACTTAGATATCAGAATATAGGTGACCAGAACGACTCAATGTGTGCAGTGTCAGGAGACAATCACACAGAATACCTCAGTCTTTAAGTGTTACGTCTCTGTGATATTCAAGGAAATGTTTTAGTTTCATCGGAATTACTTTTCATTATTGACATTTCATGCTATACATCTGCTTAAGGAAATTAGTCATCATTTGCTGCATTTTGCTTGAATGTGTAGGCGGACAAGTCCACTCCCTCCGCACTGTAGTAACCACAGCCCTAATTGCACGTGTCACAAGTGGATGGGGGTTTAGTGGTTTAAAGTGCTACATATAGAACATCTAAAGGCGAAGAAAAGACACCCATCTCATTTAGAAGAAATGGTTCATTTTCTTCTAACGGTCATACGCTACAGATTTACAATAATGTATGCGACTGTTGATAACAACTAAGATGGGTATTGCTTCACCTTTAGGCTTTCTTGCTCATGAGTCCCAAGTCTGGAAATAGTTGTACTTCTCAGATGTATAGAAGTCATCAGATGGATGTATACAATCTAAAAATGTTACTTTTAATAAGGGCTGCTGAATTAATCGTATTTTAATCGCAATTACAATTTTGGCTTGCAACGAACATGAAAACAACATAATCGAAATAAAACGATTATTTATTTTTATTGGTTTTTCAGTTGAATTATACTTAAAGTTCAGGGTAATCAACGGTTTTAAAAAACCATAATGTTCAATTTTTTCAATAAATGGATGTTTCAAAGTAAATGGATAATTGTTTTTTAATAATCGTGATATCAATTATTGACCCAAATAATCAAGATTATGAATTTTTGCCCATAATCGAGCAGCCCTACTTTTAAACGCAATCAGACAAACAGTGGGGTCTTGTATTTGAATTCATAATTGTTTTGAAAAGTTCTTACTTGCCAAAGAAGCAATATGTCCAGAACATCCGAAGGATCCTTGATCATATCTAAGTCGTAGGCTAGTGACAATGAAAATATCATTAAACATCAATTGTCCACTTTGAATAGAAGGTCATCTTTCCATGCAAACCACTAAAGCCACTGATGAGATGCTCCAACATAACTTTACAATTCTCCATCAAATCCTCCCATTTACATGTTGTCTTATCAGGAATGCACCACTACAGACATGTGATGGCTGAAGTCTCATATGTTACTTCCACATTCACATGGGGTATACAGTGGGGCAAAAAAGTATTTAGTCAGCCACCAATTGTGCAAGTTCTCCCACTTAAAAAGATGAGGCCTGTAATTTTCATCCTAGGTACACTTCAACTATGAGAGAGAGAATGGGGGGAAAGAATCCAGGAAATCACATTGTAGGATTTTTAATGAATTAATTGGTAAATTCCTCGGTAAAATAAGTATTTGGTCACCTACAAACAAACAAGATTTCTGGCTCTCACAGACCTGTAACTTCTTCTTTAAGAGCCTCCTCTGTCCTCCACTCGTTAACTGTATTAATGGAACCTGTTTGAACTTGTTATCAGTATAAAAGACACCTGTCCACAACCTCAAACAGTCACACTCCCAACTCCACTATGGCCAAGACCAAAGAGCTGTCAAAGGACACCAGAAACAAAATTGTAGACCTGCACCAGGCTGGGAAGACTGAATCTGCAATAGGTAAGCAGCTTGGTGTGAAGAAATCAACTGTGGGAGCAATTATTAGAAAATGGAAGACATACAAGACCACTGATAATCTCCCTCGATCTGGGGCTCAACGCAAGATCTCACCCGGGGGGTCAAAATTATCACAAGAACGGTGAGCAAAAATCCCAGAACCACACGGGGGGACCTAGTCAATGACCTGCAGAGAGCTGGGACCAAAGTAACAAAGGCTACCATCAGTAACACACTATGCCGCCAGAGACTCAAATCCTGCAGTGCCAGACGTGTCCCCCTGCTTAAGCCAGTACATGTCCAGGCCCGTCTGAAGTTAGCTAGAGAGCATTTAGATGATCCAGAAGAGGATTGGGAGAATGTCATATGGTCAGATGAAACCAAAATAGAACTTTTTGGTAAAAACTCAACTAGACGTGTTTGGAGGAGAAAGAATGCTGAGTTGCATCCAAAGAACACCATACCTACTGTGAAACATGGGGGTGGAAACATCATGCTTTGGGGCTGTTTTTCTGCAAAGGGACCAGGACGACTGATCCGTGTAAAGGAAAGAATGAATGGGGCCATGTATCGTGAGATTTTGAGTGACAACCTCCTTCCATCAGCAAGGGCATTGAAGATGAAACGGGGCTGGGTCTTTCAGCATGACAATGATCCCAAACACACCGCCCGGGCAACGAAGGAGTGGCTTCGTAAGAAGCATTTCAAGGTCCTGGAGTGGCCTAGCCAGTCTCCAGATCTCAACCCCATAGAAAATCTTTGGAGGGAGTTGAAAGTCCGTGTTGCCCAGCGACAGCCCCAAAACATCACTGCTCTAGAGGAGATCTGCATGGAGGAATGGGCCAAAATACCAGCAACAGTGTGTGAAAACCTTGTGAAGACTTACAGAAAACGTTTGACCTCTGTCATTGCCAACAAAGGGTATATAACAAAGTATTGAGATGAACTTTTGTTATTTTGTTATTCCACCATAATTTGCAAATAAATTCTTTAAAAATCAGACATTGTGATTTTCTTTCTCATTTTGTCTCTCATAGTTGAGGTATACCTAGGATGAAAATTACAGGCCTCTCTCATATTTTTAAGTGGGAGAACTTGCACAATTGGTGGCTGACTAAATACCTTTTTGCCCCACTGTATATATCTGTCAGGAGGATCATCGCTGCCCAAATATATCTGCTAAAGTGCACTTTAAAGTGTTTTGACCGAGGGATAAGGAGCTGCATTTATCAATCAATCAATCAATGTTTATTTATATAGCCCAATATCACAAATGTTACAATTGTCTCAGTGGTCTTCACAGTGTGTACAGAATATCAGTATGACAATACGACACCCTCTGTCCTTAGACCCTTACATCGTACAAGGAAAAACTTCCGGAGAAAACCCACAGTTTAAAGGGAAAAATGGGAGAAACCTCAGGGAGAGCAACAGAGGAGGGATCCCTCTCCCAGGACGTTTACATGTGGTCATTTGATTAACCACTACACATGGATAGGTATTGTATTGTTTGTGTCACTGAGACTGTGCACTCACCACTCCATGACAATAAGCAGGCACTTCCTGGCCTGATAGAGGTTCTCGTAGACATCAATGATGCGCACGATGTTGGCACAAGGTGACGCCCTCCAGTGGAGCTCCACTTCTCTGCGGGCCTTGGCACAATCCTGCAGCATCTGGACAGGGGACATGAAAGGAGGCTGGTTAACATCAAATAAAAACAAAACAGTTCTGTACTGTTTAATTGCCTATTTCCTTTACATATATGCACTGGTCAATGTGACAGAACTGGACACCAGGTCTCATTGTTTGGGTGTGAGGTGTAAATTATGTATTGTACTAAGTGACATGAAACCAATTGCGGACAAACAGGTTGCCACTACTGCTTCCCATCAGTAGGAAACATTAAAGAACATTAAATACCAGGTCCAGTGCTGCCATCATCTGGCAAAATGTTTGAAAGAAGGTGTCGAGTTTTTCAAACTTGGTCTCGTGTGAATGTAGCACCCTCTTTGTGTGTCACTAGGTCATTGCAACGCTTTAAACAGTTGTATCATTACACAGATATGTATCCATTTGTTAATGCTATATTAATAATGCCTTAAAGTGTCATTTCACTCTACTAGACACCCGATACCAGGAAGTCAAACATGAGCTTCAGTTGCAGAGAAGTACGTCTGAAACACTCTGATATTCAGCATGCCGCTCAAGGACACTCAGGAACCCTGGCCTTATGATTCCTGCCATGATTCGAGCCTTATTGCCAGGTTGCATTCAGTATTGCAATGCATCAAACAACACTGCGGCAAAACAAAGTTACCCAGTATGACATTTTTATTAAAAAAAGGCTCGGACATAGGATCATGTGTTATGACCTTGCCAGTTGTGAATCACGTAAAATGTAAATGCATGTAAAATGCTGCAGAGATGTCACAGGAAACTAGCCTTTTCTTTTAGAGTAGTAAAGAGATGCTGGGTCGAATATAGGCCTGAACTTCTGACCTATGAGATGCAGCCAAGCGCAAAGAGTAAATATAAGATCATTTAAAGTTTATGAGTAAATAAAAAAGAAGACCATATTGACTACACAGCTAAACAGAGTGTAATGTTAACTTTAATGTAGAAATGCATACAAATGTTGAATGCAAAATCTAAAATGTGGTGTTAGATGGGAAGCAGGTCACACTTCTCAAATAAATAATTCAGGTTTAAAGAAACAGAGTCATAGTAGTATTTTCCCAAGCACTTTGGATATAAGTTATGAATAAGTGATGTAGGAATGTCAAGTGCAAGTGATTGTTTATAGATGAATAATAAACAATAAAATACCACAAGTAAAACCCTAAAATATCCGTGCCAGTCATTGGACAAATCCAGCCTTGCAGTTTTGACAATGAGCCATGGTCTGTGTTTTTGCTGTCTCACATTCCAGCGCTGCCCACGGTCACAACACGGCAGCGGGCCGCGGTCCAGAGGGCAGCGACTGCAGGGACAGCAGAGTGCAGGGACAGCAGAGTGAAGCGTCTGCATAAAGTACTGTCAGTATGAGCACAATCAGCACATGCACATGAAAGGAGCCAGGTGACCGTGATGGAGGTGAATGTCTGGCTCTGCTGAAGTGACTGTTCTGACAGGCAGCAAAAAAGCCATAAACATGTTCATGCGGTTGGTTTGAAAACATCCATGCAAGTGTCTGAAAACTATTATTTAGTTTGTTGAAAAGGGAAACTGATACCGTGTCCACCCTCTGCATGTGACTGTCTTCTTTTATACATAATGTTGGCAAGGGAAGGCAATAAATAATATAAAATGTCACTTTTTGATTTTAAGATACTAGATACTAATACTAAAGAAACTCCCCAAGAAAGACAAGACAATGTTTAACATAGTGTTGCACGGTGTACCGATACTTGAAAGGTACCGCGATACCCTGCGTTTAAGAACGTTACGATTCCTCCGTTTCATTAGTATCGGTACTTTAAGAATGACGGGGAAAAGTACTCCGGTGAGAAAGCACCGTTTAAATAAGAGCCGTGTGTTTTCAGCGCTCTGCTTCCACTCTCTGCACTGCAGCCGTGCCTGCAGCAGGGGCGGTCCTAACACTGACATCTGACCCCCCTGTGGCCCCCCTAAAAATGAAAAGTGAAAACTGAAAAATGTATGATTTATTACACGATTTATTGAATGACGGAATAGACGGAACTAACGTTATTCGTCATTCTAGTCGGACCCATTAGAGCGGTGCACTCACTTTCACTGTCCGGCTGAAGGCGAAAAACAAACACTTTTCATCTCGGATCATCAGAGGCTGTTGCATCCAAGAAAGACTGATTGAAACCTACGTTTCGAGAGACTACCACGATAATTGAAGGTGATTTAAACTATTGTATCCGTGTAATTGTAGATGTAAAGTAGAGATGTAACTGTTCATTGCCTTTATTTTTATATAAATATGATATGGTGTTAGTGCAAAAATTGTACTATAACTTAAGCTGAAGCTAACAGTAATAACTATAAGATATATCTGAAATAAATAAGTGTACTGAAACAAATGCCAATAACTGTATTGCATTGTTTTCTTATGCGCAATTACTTCATACTGTCTAATTCTCTTTTTCGTCCTGCATTTATTGTGTGCCCCCATCAGAAAATAACTGGCCCCCCCAGTCAAATTGGTCTAGAACCGCCACTGGCCTGCAGTCCCTCCCCTCTCAAGCAAGCTCTAAGTCCCTCACCTCTCTCGTGCACGCGCTAGCTGCCAGAGCATGTGAGAAAACAAGAAGCATGGCTGCAAGTGAGAGTGCAACTGCCGCTGCGCCTCGGCTTGTTGACAAAAAAGACGCCAGAAGCGAAATTTGGAAGTATTATTTTTAGCTATATCTCTGACAGTGAGGGCAAGCCTACGGACACCACGAGGCCCATCTGTAAGAAATGTTTTAGATCCCTGAAAACCAAGGGAGCCAACACATCAAACTTGGCTAAGCACCTTGCCGACTGGCATCCAGAGCTGAATTTAAAGACAGACAGGTTAGCGAATGTGATCGCATAATTACATCATGCTCAAGCCCATGCCCTCAAATCTAAGTCAAACAAGTGTCATTTATTTTGTGACAAACGAACGTTTTCGTAGTTTGACGAGGCAATTAATGGCAATGATAACTGTCTAATATGGCTATCTTTTTAGCTAACTTACCAATGTGGCTAACATCTGCAATGTACATTTTGTCAATAATTATTTATATTACTGTACTATTACAAAAAAAATTATATTTTATAAAACGGTTTATAAAACAAAAAAGTTGTTTGAGATGATGCTTAATTTTACTTAATACGAATTATTGTCATTTATTTTGTTTATTGTTTAAAAGTTTGTGTTATGGTTATGGTGTGAAATAAAGCACAATAATTACATTTAAGACTGTTTCCCTTTTTTTAATAATCGGAATCGCAATTCTTGACTTGGTATCGGTATCAAAACCAAAATGTTGGTATCGTGACAACACTAGTTTAACAGACAAGTCATCAAAGATAACATGCTGTTTTTATACCTCTTATCTGAGTATTGCCACTGACGTCATTTTATATTTCAAACACAATAAGGCTTGTTTTATATACTTGCATCTTACAACAAGCATGTACGTTTGAGTGTTGGGTGACTGACCAATAAAAGATGATTATTTCTGTTACCTGGTAGAGTTGGTATAGCATAATGTTGTATTACTCCCTACTTTATCTCAACAGTGAGAGGGTTCAACCACACTTTGGGACTGAACAAATAGAGGTGGGTCTGACTTTCTGCGTCACAGCAGAGTGAAACAACTCTCAATACGACACAAGACCTTTTGGACACAATAACATTAGGCATAGGACAGAACTGACGCACTGTGCTCCTGCATACTCTAACCTTTCACCCATAACGAAAAAGAAAAAAAAAGACAAGCCACAAAAATAATGTGGTGAATATAACAATCCATTTATAAGCAGATAATATTGTGTTATTACTTGGAACAACAGCTCTTTCTGCATAATAATATGTTAAAGGTTTTCAAAGTTATATTACAGCACAAATAGCTTGATTAAGTCCCGTCCCGAAAAAAACATGACCGAAAATATAAAGTACTTTAAGACATTGAATGATTTCTCTTGTTGTATCATCTGTGTGCTACATGTTAAGGTCGAAGAAACCTCAATCACACAGACATTAATAATTGATTGCCAAAACTGACAAATAGGTTGAAAATGAGCTACTCTTTTTATAAACTAAGCAGTTTTAGTAGTTTTCCCAAATATTGTTAAATCTGGAGTATCGCTGTTAAACCATTACACTGACCCACACTCAAGCACATGTATGAAATGGTTTAATTAGGAAGGGTTCAGTCATATGATCCAATATAAGACATAATAGACGTCCATGACCATTGTTTCATTTTTGACCCAATTTGGAGGTAAGCCAAAGAGACGCTTGTCAACTCTACTGTTGACATTGCGACAGATGGACATGTGATATCGGAGACACGTGTGTTGCCAGCAGCTTCTTTTCAACTGGAGCTTAGCCGGAAGGGCGTGAAGGTCAGGATATCCTCCCAGATCCCCCAAACATTCATTTGAGTCTGGCCTATAAGGGTTGAATTTTTCTGTGGGTTGTTTTGTGATGAAGGGGTATTTTTTGGAATAAGTTACATTCTAGAGAAGCAACATTAATGTTAGCAACAGAAAAGCCCCAATATTAACCGATTATCTCACAAAAAAACGGAATCTAAAATGTCAATAAAACAAATAACATTTGTGACGTCAACATATTGAGTGATGTTGGAAATAATAAAGAACACAGATGGTATTCAGCATCAGTCATCCATCATGCCCTCTCCTGAGTCACTGCCTGCAGGTAGCACTGCAGGCAGTGACTCACATCACTGACGACTGTCTCCACTTCACCTGGTTCACTTCTCTACTTCTGTGGGAAGCAGCCTGATAATAAATATAACATGGTTTCCTCTCGTTGCCATTTGTTTAGATACATTTATTTACTCCATTTGAGGCAGTCTTTTGTGATGCATTTATGGCTGATGTTCATATTTAATTCCTCCCGTTATGAGACTCTTCAGAAAATGTTACCCGCTGTCTAACTATTATTGCCCTGAGTCCTAACGGTCATGAGGAACTCAAAGATGCATATATGCATGTTCTGGAAACAAGAACCATGTGCTGAAACTAACATTAGCACATCTAAATATAGCAGACTTCCGTTCATAAACAAAGACTTCACACCGTCCCACATGCTCAATCTATACGCATACAAGATCACACCCCGTCACCTCTCTGCTGGTGTTTGTGTGCCAGCAAAGCCCCCCCATCTGCTGTTGGCTTTTTGAGGGTAAACACTGAAGCTTGTGGAGAAAGAGGGAGATGAGGGGGGGGGGGGCAGATGAACACACAATACATTTCCTCCAGCCAACACAAAAGCTCCCCAGCCCAGGGCAAGACAGTGGGAGGCGGGATGGGTGTAAGCTGAAGGAGCACCCATCCTCCACCTGCCATCTACTCGTACGCCAAGGAGAAGTTAGTTCAGGAATCATATGGTGGTATGAGAAAAATATACATGACATGTGGATGGGGCAGTGACATGTGGAAATATTATTGAGGGGTGACAGGCTAAGCTTGGCTCAATAGGAAAGCCTCTTAACCTGACAAATAGGGTTAAACAACAATACACTGGAAGGTGTGTGTGTGTGTGTGTGTGTGTGTGTGTGTGTGTGTGTGTGTGTGTGTGTGTGTATTGTTCAGTGTGCACTTAGTGAGGCAGCAAACATGTTTGTGTCAATGTGACATGATCTGATTAAAGGCATCTGCTAGGCCTCACAAAACCATCAGATATACGCTTGTGTGGGTGTGTGTGCGCTTTCTTGCTCGCTCGCGTGTGTGTGTGTACACTGGTATCATCTGTTTGGTGTGTCTGTGTGTTAAATGCATAAAAACAACTGCACTATTTTTTTGGACTAAAAAGGGGAAGTATTCATGTTAGCATGTTCAAGTAATAAAGGTGTAAAACTGTAGGTGAAGGGAATTTAAAATGGTAAAACAGCAATCAATCTATAGACACAAGAGGATACAAAAAGCCTACATTCGCACAGGGCTGCACAAAGTAGGCGTGAACACCACCAATGCATTCAAACTAGTTTTACATTTTTCTACTTTACTGAAAAACTCCTGCTGTATACAAATAATGACTCTACTCACAGACTCTGTATTAAAAAAGCGTAGACTCCACATAGTTTGTGCACACGATCCTAGTGAACCATAGATAAAAGTACATAGAGCTTCAAAACATTCCAGCTGTCAATCATGCCACTGACAAATATGTTTCACAATCAGCATGGACACACCTTTAAAAAAGAAATTGCCTTCGTAAAAAGGACTGCTCCATGTTTGAAGATCTCACCAGTCAGAATAAAACTACCAGTAGTGCGAGAAATAGACACATCCAGCTCTCAAGACAGATAGCTAGTTTGTGGATTAGTACCTTTAGCCAGCAGGTGTCCTAGTACACAAAGCATTCATTAAAACATTGGGTGGCTGACAGGGGGAAAAGGAGTGAGAGAGTGTGACATCTGTACGACAGACCGAAACAGCTGCCTCACTTCCTGATACAGACGTCAGGGCACCAAGAAGGAGATTGAGGAGAGTCTTTAAAGAACAACAGCAGGGTTGCTAGAGACAAAGACAGATAGGAATAATGAACAGTTCACTGTAACTAAAGAAGTGAAACGGGGAAAAAGGAATTTGGTATATTTTAGAAGTTCACCTTATGATTCATGGTGTGAATCCCCCACGGTGTCTGATGAAACAGATGATACTTTGTGTTCAGCTGAATGAATACAAACTGATTGGTGTGTAATCAGCTGATTTCAAATAGCAGGGGGTTCACGCTGCCATTCATTGTTACTGCCCGTGGTGCAGTGACACTGACGGCCGGCTAAAAAAAACGTTTTTCCTTCAAACACTTGATCAATGGATTTGAAAAAGGTAGCAGGCAGATGGTTTTATGGCTTTATGACTGTATTTAACAGCTACAAGGTTTTTAAAGTTCTATTTTAAAGGCAGCCCTAATTTAACATACAAATATTTACCTATTCTATTTCCCCCTAGAATCTGAAGACACCACTGTTATAGCAAACCGCCGATAATTAATGTGATTGAGCAACTTTCTATGTACCAAAACCTGATTGTCTACAAATTAGTGTTTTCAGTGTTGGCCAACGTTTATAGAAGTGCAACAGAGAGCATTTAAAGTTAAATGAATGAATTCTGGAAGTGCGACAAACATTCACTTCCCCTAAACATTAAAACCATTCAGCATAATTCAACCATTTTGCTTCCTTATTTGAAATCTGATCATAAGACCAAAGCAGAACAAACAAAAAATACTGAGAATAGTTTGTGGAGAGTGAGTCCGGCATCAATAAAGTAATACAAAACAAAGTGATATCTCAAGGGTCAATTGAGAGTACCCACAGCCATTCATAAACACACTGTTGTTTCAGTATGACAGGATGCTGAATCTGCTTGGAAATTACTCTGTATCAGATACAGTTGGTTACCTTCTGAGTCCATCCATCACAACTACAACACCACATCCTTCCAAATACACTTCCCCCAACAGAGAAGTTCAATGTGTGGGGGTTGGTAAATACTGCACACAATCACATGCCATATAAATTGCAATTCAGTTAATCATATTATGTTGAAAGAGCTTACAAAAACCAAGATGAATGTTGACCAAAGGAGCTTTAACTTAAGATAATCTGTTTGTTTGTGACCGATGTCTAACAAATATTTTTACAATAATCTGAAAGGAGAAATAAAATGGTACAGCAGTATACACCATTCACAGTTTTGCCATAATAACAATGTCAAATATCACAAACGTATAGCCCGTCCTGTTTATGCATAAGCACTTGTCTGGACAATGGAAGAAGCATAACGAAAAATAAAAGAAAATGTCTTCTCAATCACTAGATCACATAACAGTCCCTAAAGCCCCGGCCACACGAGGACGATAAGGAAACGCAGAAAATGAAAACGATAACGGGTCCCAAGGTGGGTAGATCTGCAAACTAAATGCTTTGGGGGGTCAAACGGCTCCGTGTTTACGCCTATACGATCATTTCCTGATAACGTTGAAGCAATAGCCCCGCCTCTCCCCACCTCTCCTGCTCAGAGATCAGCTGCTGGGCTGTCAGAAGAGAGGGAGGAAAAGAGAGGCTCCGTTTTTTATTCTTATATGATTATATAGAGTCGTTATTCATTTGTTTTAAAGCTCAATAAATAACAAAGAAGACCTTTGACCGGCACTTTTCTAATTTTGTCCGGAAGATTTCAACTTTAACGAATGTTGACCGGCGAAAAAAAATCTAACTGAAACTCTGCTGCACGGTCCCCTCGTTCCTTGGAAGAGGCGGAGAGGTGGGTGTTTTTCATCTGCTGGTGGACTACCGGAGAGAATTACAGCAGGAGCACACGCTTGCCTCGGGGAGGGAGAAAAAGAGCCAGAGCGCCCACAGCGGAGAATAAACAGAAGGGCGACCATGGCAACTATGCGCGGGAAGTCGTCTTCGCTGCTTTTGTGGCAGGAGTACAGCGCCACTTACAGGCCTGGCATATGTACTACAGTGTCTCCAGCGCTATCGAGCGGTCACGTTTCTGGTGCCTGTGGACGGAAGACTTTTTTGATAACGATGGCGGACACACACACACACACACACACACACACACACACACACACACACACACACACACACACACACCACACACACACACACACACACACACACACACACACACACACACACCACACACACACACACACACACACACCACACACACACACACACACACACACACACACACACACACACACACACACACACACACACACACACACACACACACACACACACACACACACACACACACACCAACACAACACACACACACACACACACTACACACACACACACACACACACACACACACACACACACACACACACACACACACACACACACACACACACACACACACACACACACACACACACACACACACTGTGGGTCTCTAACCCCCTGATCCCACCGGAAGCGTCTGCGCTGCGTCTGCGCTGCGACCTCCTCCTGCGTCATAACCCACCAGGCGCGTTTCAAAACGTTGCGGAAGCGGAGCGTCGTGTGTGCAGCCTCGCAGTTGTTGGATGAACATTCCACTTCCTGCCTGCGCCGCGTCAAAAATAGGATTCATCCTATATTTTAGAAATTCCTTGCGGCGAGGAGCTTCTGGGACGCTTCAAGCCGCGGCGCAGCGGGTCTGGTGGAATAGCACCCATTGACTAGGAGTGGCCCGCGATCGCTAAAACGCCGCAGCGCAACGCAGACGCTCCTGGTGGGATTAGGGGGTTAGTCCAGACAATCAGAGTGAGCCTTAAATAGGGTTGGGCGTTATGACGAGTTTATCGTTTTATACGATACCGATTGGTGATGATAATGGTCCCCATGACTTTACAGGACGACTCAGACATACTTTTTTTTTTTTTTTTTACTTCACACATAAAACAAGTTCCAGTTGAGCAATGTGCCAGTTTGTAAAATCAAATTCAGTAGTGTCTGATTCAAAATAAAACTTGAATTAAGAACATGGTTATCCAAACTACCAATATATCGATGTGTTGGATTGTGTTCTTAAACATTAGCTCTGTCAGTAAATTAGCAATTAGTTATAATTTTCTGCAGCAGCAAATCTTGTGAAAGTGTAATTTGCAGAAATAGCGAAGATGACCAGTCAAGTCATAAAGATCAAACTGTTGATTTTCAACAACAGAGAACAATAAATGATTTATTAATTGTATGCTGACAGCAGTAGATCAGTTGTATAGTGGAATAATGAAGAGGCACTCTAATAGCAATGATCAAAAGACATCTTCTAGATGCCACTCTTCTAATGGAACAGTTATTGAGAAACAGAGGAGCAAGCAGAGAACCTCTTCCTTCCTCCCTCCCTCCTTTTCCTTCCTTTCTCTCACCATCTCATGATTGAAGCATGGGCATGGCTCTTCCTTTCCGAGCTAACCTGTAATTCGACACGCTGACACTGTCAATGCTACACTCAGATGTATATTGTGTACTAGAAATCATTTGTTTTAGGACACCATTTAAATCAAGTTTGGATTTTTCTGTTCAGTAGAAATCCAAGAGAACATTTCAGAAATCAAAACCCCATAAAGAAAAGAGAAAACGCTGCCATTTCAAACTGGCCAATGTTTCCAGTTCCTCTTTTCTTACCCAACCCTGGACAGGTGTGTTTATTTCACCACGGTGACTTCCACATCCATATTTCCAACGACTCTCAAAATGTGGCTCAACATTTAGTCCTTCTGTCTCTGATTACATCACCTTAACGACATTCACCTAGTTTCTTACCAAAAACTTTTACACGTACAAGGAATCTTCTTTGGTATATCTGGTGGAGCAAACATAAACAATCTAAGAATATAAGTTGCAATATCAGCTCAAAAATATAAAAGGTAATACAAAATAAATATTTTAAAGAAACTATTAAGCATTCAATAGAATAAAGACAAGTATTAACACCAAATGTTATGAAGCTTAAAGACAAGAATCTGTTTTCAAAAAAATGTGCTTGTCCTTGTTTGCCCCTCCCCCTCTAGTCATAGTTTGTGGAAGAGGCTATTACCTTGAACATTGAACGGTAATGTTTCGCAATATACCTCCGCAGCTTATATCATACCGAGGCGGCTCGCCTAAATGAAGTCTGTGTGGGAAACGCTTGAATGCATAAGGAACTATCTCCTCTAAATATAATCAATAGATACAGAACAAACGTCAGAGGCGCAGCAGCCTAAAGGAGGACATACCATATGTCACTAAGGTAATCCCAATGAGTGCATGTTTAGTGTTAATAATTGTACACAAATTGAAGCCAACTACAAACATTTTGGCAACTCAAGAAAATGAACATTGTGAGTCCATTTACCGCAATCTAACCACTGCATTGGCAAGGTGGGAGGTCCGTACACAAGAAAATGCAGTGCTTTCTGGGAAAAACACACCGCTCAAATTTGACCACAACCAAATGCAACAGTATCCAGTAAGACCGTGTGTTGGGTTCAAGTGCAGATTAAAAGGTAGAATTCTTTGGTAATGCAAACTGAGACACTGTGCAGTGTTTTGGCACCTAGTGGATATATTATTCAAACTGAACTTTCCTTTTTTACCAATATGCTGTATCAGCCAACAGAAACACACTTCTATGTGTTTTTTAACACTACTATTTTACTTTCACCTGATTGCTCTCAATAACCTGTTTTGTTGTGTGAATATAATTGTAGTCACTGTAAGATAGATGCCTCTACCCCTTTAAAAGCGTGTGTGGCAGGACACAGATCAATCAGCACAGAAGGGCAGATCCTGTAGCTTCGTCACTAACAAAAGCAACAAAGTCAAAAAGGATTCATTATAAATTAAATGTGCATTTCCAGGACTTTCACAACTTTAGTCTCCTTTGGACTCCATGTCGCTGCCACAGTCTCTCTCCCACAACCACAGAACATCTGAGAGACACACATTATTCAGTTGCACTGTAAGCACAAACAGTTCAACAGACAAATACAAGTTTTACAAGGTAGTTTCACCTTGGGCCAGTCTGGCTGATTCCCTTGTCCTGGCATCTACTGCAAACCTAATGAATACAATAAATGAGAAGGGGGCCGACTCAGCTGATGTCAGCGAAGGGAACAACAAGGACAGTTACATTCAGTTGAGGTATCAATCTACTTGGTTACAGTCTGTCTTACAGCAGCAAGACAAGATATTAGAGAAGTCAGCACACTACATGCCAATAGTGCAACAAGGGAACAAAATAATGTGTGAAGGGTTTCAAGGAAGTAAAAAGAAGCCACAAATGTCTAAGAGGTTGGTGCCGTGTCCACATAAAAAGCAAAAGCGGGTCCTGTCACACTTTTGCTATTATATCTCCACTAGCTTTTATCAAAACTTTATCTCTTCAGGAAATGTATCGTATGAGCTGTAGTGTACATTCCCTTTCTGCATTTTTCAAATTCATTTGAAATGTTAAACTCACCATTATCAGAAATCCTGATCATCAAGGTTCAAGGCTCTTTATTGTCAAACTAATATAGCTACAGAGTAATTATGTCGTTGAAAATCTTAGGTCACAGGCTTCTCCAACAATGCAACACAATAATACAGATAAGCAGACGATATTAAAGCAATATTAAAGTATATTATATTAAAAGTAATACAAAAGAAAGATAGTTCTAAAAAAAGGCTTATACTTATCTATAGGTTCATATTCCTATTCTGTACAAAGGGATACCATAGCCATAGAAATTAAGCGAATGCAGGGTGAAATCATAAACAATAAATACTTTCTCAAGTATCCCCATATTTCCTGATCTGACACTGCCTTTGAGACCAAAATCAAAGTTTCTAAAAGCAGCACTGATTTTCACAAAACATACTCAGTTCCACAAATACTGAGCGCATAGCTTTGTACACATAGTTTTAAGCCACAACTGAAAGTGATACGACAAATCACATATATCAAAATTGGCCAAATAATATAAGAACGTTTGAGTGCAGAGTTAAACCCAGCGCTTTATTCTATCAGCCATTAAAACACTGTACATGTATGATGCAAGGACATTTGGGGATTTTTTTTCTCTAAATTGTAGCGTGTAATATGATAATTTACCCAAAACATAAATACCAAAAAATTGCTATATCATCCGCACTCTCCTCCATGTTAATTTGTTCTCCTGTTTTCTAGGGAGTCAGTGAAGAGACTTTTAAACTTCTCTATCACAGAGTTATCACCGTAGCCAGATAGTGTCAAACCAACGTCTAATACAGGTTGAGCAGGAGGGAGATTATATCAGTTAATACAAAAACAGTATCCCGCATTGACTCATTTATTTTGTCACTGTTCTTACGGTCATGGTTCACTGTAATTATCATTTATGGATGATTTGGGTTGCAAAATTAGGGTTAGGACATTTTCAAAGATGGAAACTTTCCATGGGAATTAACGGGAATTTTCTAAATTGAAGGTTGGCTCTTCATATAGAACTTAAATATAGTTGGGGAAAGTATATTTTAGCATAATCTTGACTAAAACAAACAGATGCCATTCAAGTACACTTGAATATCCATGCAGGGTTTCCCACACATAGACTATACTTGGGCGGGCCGCCCAGGTATATTAACGGCCGCCCAAGTATATTTCGCGACCCATTTAGGTTTTTTTTATTTTTATAAATTTGTTTTTTTTCCCGTCCGTGACCACGACGCCATCTGCGATCGATTAACTTGTGGACAATGATCCATCGCTCCCTTGCTCTGATCTCGCCTCCTTCTGGCCTGTTAAGTGGCCTGCCTCACACAGGGTGACTGGCTGTCCACATGATCAAATCAAAGCCCTTGATTGGTCTCTGTGTGTCATTCAAGCTCGGGATAACCTCAGCTCAGGTGAGGTAAAGGACTCTCTGAGTGTTTAGATAGTTAATAGTGCTGTAGCGACGCGTCGACTTCAAAATATCGTCGACGACATATTTCCGCGTCGACGCGTCGCTACACACACGTGGGTCACCCAAAGCAACAAGCAGTTCGCAATCGCACTTCAAACACAATGGAGACTGAAACGGCTACCACCTCCTCCTCACAGGATTGCGCACGAAGCCCCCAAACGAAAACATCTCGCCCTAGGTCTTCAAAAGCATGGGAATATTTTAAAGTCAGTCCAAAACGCAAAGATATTTATATATTTATATCTCACTGAGACTGCTGCATAGCCTAGCAGAAGCAGCAGCTAGCTGTGGTGGCTACAATTAGCAGCTAGCATTTGCTCTCCGATTTTTACATAAAATGGAATTATGGATTATAAATTCAATCATTTTTTTATACATAGACGTTAAAAACCTATGGATTAACCGATTCAGCCGCGTTTTTTCTCATTTTAATGCCATTGAACACGTCTTTTGATCAGATTACGGTGGTGAGACGATCTCCCGAGAAGCTCTGTGAAGGTACGTGTTGTGATGACTGTATTTGCTTCCCCTGTCGCGAGTCCGGATCACTCAGTGATGATACTATATACCTACATAATCTGTGGAGTCTCAGCTTTAATCGGATATATTGTATGTGCAGCTACGATAAGTAATAAGGGTACTTTTATCTTGAGTTCTGTGCCAATGTCCGTTAGCATTTTTCGCTCAGGGGTCATTTAGATGCTTATGAGACTTGTGTTTTGTTTTGGTAAACATGGTTTATATCGTCAGTTAGCTGAGATTATTACCGTTAATCTGGTATAACATATTAATAGGTTCTTAAATATTAAGATCCCTTGAGACACAGTATCGTGAAAAAAAAATGGTTTACATTACGTTTTTTTTACATTACGTTTTTTATGAATTGAACAACAGAAAAATAATCGTTAGATTAGTCGACTAATCGATCAAATAATCGCCCGATTAATCGTTTTCAAAATAATCGTTTCCCCCCAGCACTAATAGTTAACTTAGTCTAAGTTCTCAGTGGGTCTCAAACGGTGTGGTCACCATTTATGTAAACACATATTTCCATTTGAGAGGGTAGTGATTGGTCTAATGGATAGTGAGGTGGGCTGAAGATCGGAAGGCTGTGAGTTCAAATCCCGCCAGGAACACCACCACTAGTGTGCCCTTGAGTAAGGCACTTAGCCCTTAGTTACTCCAGGGAGAATGTCCCTGTAATCGGTCATTATAAGTCGCTTTGGATAAAAGCGTCAGCTAAATGAAATGTAATGTGATTAGTAAAATATGCATGAATAAATAAATAAAAAGTTAACTAGGTGAAAAAAGGTAAGATACACTTTTAAAACTTGTTGAGAGAAAACTAGTCTTTGCTGCTGCCTCAAAGAGGAGGGGGGGAGAGGAGGGAGACAGGAGAGGCTGATTCAGGAGCACAGACACACTCACAACTATAAATGAACCAAAAATAAATTAATAAACAAGTTTCAGTGTTTTTTTCATATTGGAAATGGTATGTTATTGGTTATGGCCATGATTTTATGATTATTGAAATGTATACAGTTATGTTTCATATAGGTGTTTCCATAGATCTAGTATCTTTATTTTCCCCTCAAAGTGCACCAGATTGATGCATTTAACTCCAAAATAAAAAATTAAATCTTAACGGGGGGGGCATGCCCCTGGACCCCCCTAGAGGATTTGAGGTCGACCCCCACTAAAAATCACATGGATAGGTTCCTAAATACATTTATCTTTTTAAATAGTAACGCATTTCCATATGTTCATGTGTGGGTAGTAGATTTAAACTATAGGGCTATCACTATGGGCCCTGCCTGTACCTGTTCGCTCTCCCATCGCGTGAAGGGTCTGCTAACAAGCGACCAACAGAAAGGTTCATGTTAATGTTGTTGCACGTCACCTCAACCCCCCGCTACCACCACCCCCCCAAGTATATTTCAGATCTGTGGGAAACACTGCCATGCCATAGCACACTGCATGGCTATTGAGACCACACCCCCTACAGGCATGTGCATTCCTCCATCACATGCACAGATGATTTCTAGAAGACTGGATCACACTTTTGAGCCCAAAGCACAAGACAAATGAAGCCACACATTTGAGCCTGAGGACTACACAAAGTGAAGTAAGTTGATGATATTATGGGGTAATATATGTATTTAATTTTTAAATTGCAATTATCACATACAAATGTATTCATCTAGTACAGTGTTTCTCAAACTTTTTCCTACCAAGGACCACTTAACCAATACAAAAAAACACTCGGACCCCCTAACTCCCCAAATATCCAAAAACACAGTTTTTCTAGAACAGATTACAAATCACCTGATGTGTGACGAAGGTGTTGCGCTGGGCTATATCCTGCAATCGAAAGTGCAACTTAAGCTCGCTCTGGGAGATATTCCCGCGGAAAACTTTTATTTATTTATTTATTTCAAATATGGAATATCTCAAATTCCCCAGCTTAACTTCCCATGGAAATGTACCGGAAATGTTCCGCCCCTTTGAAACCCTATGGATGATATGTTAAATGTTTTGAAATGTTTTACTCCTCGTATATTTTTTGGGCCTTGAAGAATCCGGACATTTAAGCTGGGCTGAAATGGAAGATATGTCTAAGGTGTGTGGCTACCTGCAAAGGAATTAAAAAGATGTGTAGGGTGTTCAATCCTTGCTTTAAAAGACCCTGAAGGTAAAATGTTTGCGTCTCTAAAAAAATGTGGGCACTTATAACAGCTCACAATTCAGCGATATTGCTTTGGATTTGTACCAAACCTTTGTTGGCGTTGATGTGCGGTTGGAGCAGAGTTCCCGTTAGCCGGTAATTACCGGACTACGACCGGTAAAATATGCTGAAGACCGGTAAATCTAAATCTCTCCGGTCAAAGCGTCCGGTCAAAATATATTTCCCCTTAGCGCAATACCGCATCAGTTGCGCAACTTGCGCCACTTATGTGACAGACAAAAGAGTATGTGACAGACAACAATAGTCAATTCTAATGTCTAACACGTAATGTGGAGAAAGAGATGTCCTGTATGGGTTGATTGTGCGTTGATCTGTTGGTAATGCCTCGGGGTTCCGGTCGACATGTAAACAAATGCATAATGCTGCGCTATACTTTGTGGCCTCACCCGGTTGCATAGCGACGCTTATTGTTTAGGTGTCTTTTAATAAGCAGGTAGTCATATCATTAGCTAGAACTAACTAGATCTGATCGATATGGACATAAACGCGAGTAAAGTCTAATCGGGAGAGAGAGATCAGCTGCTGCTGACGAGTCGACACGCAGCTCTGCATGATCACATGCAGCGGTGAGCGGACAAAACACACACTTCAGGTTAGAATATCACACGTAGCTATTTTAATGACCTCTCAAACTACCTAAACTAGTTATAGATATTAGTGGTGCACGATAATTATCAGCCTGATAATTATCGGTCCGATATTAGGAATTATGACGTCATCCCGATAAACCCGATAACAGTATTAATAGCCCCGATAATATACAATATATTTTTTGGGTAAAAAAAAAGAAAAACATACTGCGGTGTGGGTGGATTGGGATGAGGGGCGCTTGTTTTTCACTCGGCTCCTCCCGTTTTGCCAGTACTGTGGTATTAGTGGTTTAGGAAGAGGGGAGTTTTTCACAAATCCAGCGTTCCCTAACTCATGCCTGGCTGTGACGTAAATGGTGTGCGGCCGTGAAGCCAGGACAGTAAACAAACATGTCGCCGGTAGTATGGGACTATTTCAAAGTTTCAGAGTTAGATAGTTCGCTTGCTATTTGTATTAACAAATGCAATGCAGAAGTTCCATGAGGAGGGAAAAAGGCAACGAGCTATAATACTTCCAACCTGATTAGTCACCTGAAACATCGCCATCGCTACGATGGTGTGTTAAAAGCGTACGAAGACGCCTGCGCTGCTAAACTAGTGGTGAATCCAAAGCCAGCTGCAAAGGCACCGGGGCTTTTACCTATCGACAAGGCTTTTGAAAAAGGCAAGAAGTTTGCCAGAGACGACCCCAGGGCTAAAACGATCTCTAACTTCATCATAGAAATGATGGCGCTTGACGAGAGTCAAAACTGTTCTTGGCTTTGTTTTGTTCATAGTAGTAATGCTCATGTCATTTGCTCACTACTAGTCTTTTTTTTACCACCAGGTGTGCAAAAACTACAGGTACATTTAATATTATATATATATTATATTATTATCGGTTATCGGTATCGATCTTGAGAAGCAGGAAGTTATCGGTATCGGTTTCAAAAAAACAATATCGTGCATCCCTAATAGATATGTTTAGTTTTACTGTCGGGTCACTCATTACTGATCCGCGAGCTGCATGATACTGACGGGCTGTCAGGAGAGAGAGAGCGCTCCGTTTATTATTCCCGTGTTATTGTAAATTACTGTACACTTTTGAATAATGTAGTTAATCTACTATTATTAGTTTGTTTAAAATCGAATCATATCAATTTGTTTTAAAGCTCAATAAATAACAAAGAAGACCTTTGACCGGCACTTTTCAAAATTGTGTCCGGAAGATTTAAACTCTAACGGACATGTTGACCGGCGAAAACATATTCTAACGGGAACTCCGGGTTGGAGAGCTCTTTAGTTGCAATATCCATGTCTACCACAAATAATAGCATGTTACACTAGATGGAATAAAAGCTGTACCAAACACAACTTTCTAAAAAAGCACTAATAGTGTCCGAAGAATCGCAGAAGCCATGTGAATAGAGACTTGACAACACACCAACAACTGACAGGTTTGTGTGTGGGATCATGTTTAGAACAAACACAAACAGAAAGCGGTGACCCGGTTATTTAGAGTGAATTTCAATTTGAACCACAGCACAGGATGTTCCCATGGTGTGTGCTGTTCACTTGGGGGAGATTTTGTGCAACACCTATAACAACCTTTATAAAAGAATCCCTTCTATCATAATAAAGAAAGTGAATCGGGCTATAGTAATAAACTTCTTCATTGGGTCATATTTTGGTAACCAGTGTGTGTATAGCTGTTGTGACGTGTGTCCTTAATCAATCATTGACCGATACAGAGGTTTAACTCCAGCTGTAGTTCCTGACAATGCAGGGTGACATTACAACCCCCCCTAAGCTGTTTGTAATAAACAGGACACAGGAGAGTACCTACATGTAAATCCAAGGATGAAACTACAAAACTATATTTGTTTATCACGGGGTTAAATCATCACACTCAATGGTGGATGATCAAAACAACTACAATTGAAAAGCTTGAGAAACAATTTCAACATCACATATCCGGCTCTGGACTCCACTGATCACAACACTTTGACACATGATAAGATTTAACAAATCATTGCTTAGAAAGTGAAAGAAATACTCAACTTAGACTATGAAAATCCATTTAATCCTATATCAATCAATCAATCAATGTTTATTTAAGGGGTTTAAATCACAGACGACTTCATTAACAAAAAAATCTCTTTCTGAGCGGAGGGTGATTATATCAGTTGATAGAAAATAATACCATTAAAAACTGCATTCTGCTTTGACCCATTAAGACAAGACCCTGAACTATTCATACAGTCATGGTTCACTGTCAATATCATTTGTGTATGACAGTTAAAGTTATCAAACAGGGATGATAAAAAGATGGGGAGAACAATACTATCACAATGACCCATAAGGAAACAAAAACCTCACAAAGAAATGTTATCCTAATCTGCAAATAATGTTCTCCAGTCAGTATATAAAAACGTAAGAAAAGGGTTGTAGGATGACGTCAAGTTGTGTCTTCAACCAATAATGTGAATGTATTCAGTAAAATATTACAAAAAAAACTAGCAACTATTCACATGAAGCAGCTAAAATCAGTGACTGTATGGCAATGTTGCATAAAAAAATGAATTAATCAGCTATTAAAATAGTTGTTGCCAATACAGGTTTTGTCAATGGTCTAATTGATCAATCAATATTAATAACTTAATAACTCTTTCGTGAAACTCAACATGAATGTGTGCAGCAGGTGACATTTGGATTAGACCCACATTTGGACAACAAACTTGCTGTATTTCAACTTGCTGTCCCTCAGTTTTACACATTTAACATTATAGCTTTCTGACACATATTTTTCCCAAATATAACTCACCTTCAGCGCATACTTGTCTCCAGTCTTCTTTTGGAAGATTTCAAGCACCTTGCCATTGATGCCCAGCCCCAGCACCTGGCTGGTCACCTTGTAGTCGTCTGTGATGGCATTCTTCTTGATCTGTAAGGAGGGTCTCGCGTTGAAGGGGAGGAACTGGCCTGGGTTCTGCTGCCCCGCCGGGTTGGGAAACAGTGGCTGGTTCTGTGCGTTGGATAGCATGCTTTTGGTTTGGGCTGAGAGGCGAACGACAGCCACTTCTTAACAACACTTCTGTCTTTTTCCTTAAAATTACAGACCGAGTCTTCTTCCTGGGTTAGCTGGCCTCCGGTGTTCACGGTGTAGCAGCCAGGCCCGAGATACAACAGGCAGTAGTTCTGACGTTACAGGTTAACAAAGTCACTTGGTTAGCCGATTAAATGCTAAGTTAGCTAGCTGTTAGCATGCTAGCTTGATCCTATTCTTGACCTGTGATTCTCGGCTAACAACTCAGCTATCGGTTAGCTTATCCATCTCCGGTGGTGTCCGCCGTCCACCGGTTCCTCAAAGAGCACTTCAGGAACTTTTCTAAAACAGCCCATAAATCGGCGACAGGACTGGGTTTCTAAATTAGAAAGGTAGAAGCTTAAGAGTCAAGTAAAAAAACGACGAAAACACTTAACGAAAGACAGACAACAGGGGGAAAACTCCGACAGTAGCAGTAGCACGCCAAACACACAGTTCACTTTCCGACCGACAGACACCCAGCAGGTTTTACTGCTGACGTCATGGCTGGGGCTTTTTCGGCGCTTAAAGGAGAAGTACGACAGAGGAAGTGTTTATAACAGAGCCACTCACCGAGGCACCAAGACAGGGAGCTAGTTAAACATGACAAAAAGTTATGAGCTGATTGACGCCATGCAGCCAAAAGTAACCAGTCACCTTTATATTCTTTCAAGAAAACGAAATGTTGTCCTAAATCAGATCTCACTTACCATTGTCTTTCAGTCAAGGAGCCCTTCACAAGACACCAGTCCCCTGATCAATGACCTTTGTTCTGTGAAATAATTTATTTGACATTAAAATAATAACACCAGAGATATGAATTACAAATATATGTTTCTTCCAAATACATCTAACACATAATAGCCTACAAATAATGCAACTTACATTAATTGAATAAGCTTAGTAACTCTTTACCTAAAAATAAGTATTAAAGGCAAGAAGTGAAAAGTTATTTACACAAGCTAACTTAAACATGGATAATGGCAGTATAAATTAATACACAGTGTGTGGAATAGAACATGATCTATGAAGTAAATTATTATTTTCTTTAAATTGAAATGATATTTGTTAATCTATGAAGTAAAAAAAGGTTATTAAATCATGATCATTTAAATGAATGAATCTGAAAATGTGTCATGGACTCATTGGGGTCCACAGACCTCATTTTGGGAATCATTGTCTTAAATTAGCACTTTAACCCTCTGCTGTTTTGAAGAGAGCCACTTGGCAATGTTTTGATAGTAAAAGAGACGGACACAAATAGATCCTGTACTCTGACCAGAGCAGGTCACCCCAAGGTTAGAGAGCTGTGGTATTTTTCAGCCTGCTGTTCATAATCTGAAGATAATTCACTATAAAAAAGATTGAATTTGATTAGTTTTACTATACCGTACTGTGGCTTTACTGATGACAGCCCAGAATGTGACACTGTAGATAAGGTGAAACACAAATATCGGCCTCAAAACATTATAATAATGATACTATTGGTAATCTCCTTTAACATTTTAAATATTTGCATTTAGTTGTTTTAATTAAATTCTTAGTTAGCTATTTCCTGTAACTTTTGATCCCAAATATGAAGGTCAATGGCAGTGTGGAAAGGTATGTTTCAAATATTCTTGCTGCCAAAATACAATCCAATTATATACAAAAATGTTAACTTGTTGGTCTAAAAAAAGTCTAAAAATACTAACATTAACCTATTAAACAACCGCTTTACTTTTAACTGTGTAATGGAAACTTACACTAGGTTGTTGAAGCCACCACAATTAGGAAAACCACAAAGACATGAAATGAGTAGTCATGGCCCTGACCTTCAGTGAATATGTTAATTCAATCATGGCCTGTTCACAGTGTTGCAAAAACCTAAACCCTCTAATCTAACCTTTAGGCTTATCCTCACTCTGTAAGTCAGCATGTAAATGAAAGGTCTGTAGGCAAATCATAATAAATAATATTGAGAAATACAAATTAATCAAACATTATTATTTTACTATGGTAGTGTCTATGACCCATAACCATAGTTGGATTGGACATCAGAAAGCCTTATACAGATTGAACTATAGCATACAAATGAACCATTGGCAACAAATCAGTACACTGACTTCCAGAACAGTAGCTTATTTTCTACAATTATGTTTAAATACAAATGTGTTTAGGGGACTATCAGGCAATATAGGCTTTCATTTATTTTAGTCACACAATCATGGAGGGTGGCAGGAATCCCAGTTATACCTGGCTCTTCTATTTGTCGAATTGTATTTTTATCTCATCTCACATTAATATGCCCTCAAAACTGATATTCTGTATTGGTTGCTCTGAAAATGTTCACTGCCTCTAGTCAGTGTATGTCTTGAGCTCTTTGGCTGTGGTACATTTGGAATTTATATGCAGCACTTTGTGTCACCACTAGATGGCAGACCAGTCTAAGGTTTAATTAGAACAAATACGTGCCTTTAATGATAGCAGAGCCTAACTCAGGACTTGCACTTAAAGTGATTGTGCAAAAAGCTAATTAATTAGGTTTGTAACATATGACAGTAAATTGTAGGTCACATAATCACTTTTTTATGTATTCAGAAGTAGGTTTCTTTATCAGCATTGAGTATTTATCTTACACTTCACTAAAATGGAATTGTCCTTCTGGAGAAACACTCCAAACACCTTGTTCTCAAAACAAAACAGTGACATTGACGTGAAAAACTCTCAGCTATGAAGGCCAAGAATACATTTTTAAATGCCTCAGGATGTCAAGTAACTATTTACACGGTTTGTGTATGTAGGGCCGAGCTGTGACTGAAAAAAATGGAAAATGTCCTGCAAACAGAATTTCACAAAAATGCTTTTATTGCAGTTATTTTAATGTCAGCTAAGCATTAACAACAGTAAAACTTGTGTGTGTTTTGTCCTCAATCACATTGGCCTTTTTTTTTTTTTTAAAAGGACTTTAGATCAGCTGAATTATTATTACATATAACACCATATAAGACAAGAATTTTTTTACTGAATTCAGAGAATAAACATATGTGTGATGACATTGTTCTGGGCCATCATGTGCTTCCACAGTATTCACTAGTCTTGTAGGATGCAATGTATAAATAGGATGAAGGGGCCAAGACTAAGCTTCCCTATACTCCCAGTGCTTCTTCTTGACTGCATTAGGTTAAAATGTATTCTCAAAAGCTAGAAAAAAAATATTGCTAAAATAAATTGAAGTTGTCAATCCAAGATGTATAGATTAATCCAAAGTTTCGCTACTTTACAAGAAAGCTTTTAGTATGTGGTGTAATTGGAAATCAACACGACTGTCAAAGTTAGAGAGGGGTTCCAGTGATTTCTTGCATCTCCATCCACATTTGGTATTTATAATATATGTCTTATCTGGCCATGCATTATTATGTAGCCTTGAAGGCCAATGTGTTTGTATATAAGTACACTGTGACCTTCTTTTATTAATGAAGGGGCGCTCCAGTGATTTAGTACTGCACTTCCATAAAGTTCACAGACTCACAAGCCTCATGTTTAAAAACAAAATGTTCACATTGGAAGCTGCATAGAGAGACATTTTCAGTTGTATTCTTGACTATGGGTCTTGCAATGGGTCATGACTTCCCATGATGAGTAAACTGATCTTGATGAGTAAAATGGGTGATGTGATCCTTCCATAACTTTGCACTTCATACCTGTTATGTTAGATTGCAGAGTTGACTGTCAAAAACTGTTTTCATTTTCATTTACATACTTCGCCAGAAAGAGTATGATGGAATTAAAAACTATTCATGAAATACTGTCTGTCTAGCTGCCTGTTGATTGGCAGCTAGACAGACTGTACATCATGTCTTTGATAAAGTTGAGTTATCTTCTTTGAAAACAATATTCGTTATGTACACATAACCTTAGGCTAAGATGATCTGATAACTCCCTATTCAAGATTCTAACTTTGCAAGTGACACTATACTTGTGCATAGTTCATCTCATACATTTCACTCTTACTATTCTCCTGTTATGTTAGAGAAGCACATCACATGTCCTTATGGATCCCATATATATGCTCAGAACACACCTTTAAAAAACACCACATGTGCTCGAGTTACACACACATGTGAGAGAGGGCTCTGAAATTGGAAACTGTTGCCTGAGCTTTGACAGCTTGTGCTGATGAATTAATACACGCTCCTGAGTTACATGTTACTTTGCATAGCTGCAGGTTCACTTATAGCTGCTCCCCAGACACTTGGGACAGCCTGTTCGTTACAGTCGTCCTCCCTGGGAAAAGTGCCATGGCTCCAATCACTATCCTCTTTTCTCATTATCAAAGAGACAAGAAAGCTCACATCACTCTGTACACTGATTATGCATGAATATCCCAAAGTTCACCCCTGGTTTACAAGCATCAGGAATGCGAGGCCTATACACGGAAGATCTGGCGTGCTGACATTTCCCTTTTCTCCACTGCTTCTCAGAATTCTCCCCTGACAGACGCTCTCCTCCCCATTTCACACCACTTCTTTTAACTTCCTGACAGGAATGGGCAGGAGGTGCATCTCACTTCGCCTTTCCCTCTTCTCCTCCCACTGTTCTTCATTAGTGCACGAAGTCAGAGCAAGTTATTTCAGGCTGGCCAGAACCCGTCTTTGTCAAAATAATCCTCCATCGCCGCCTGGGGCTGAAACCCTACCCGGCACTTGATATAGCCGCATGGTCAGCACTGGCTCTGATATAGGATTCTAGCACCTGAAACACTGGCAAGCCTCCCAACCATGGGACCTGTTTGAACCTGCTCACCCCTCTTATGCCTGCAGACACACACAGACACCCACACAGACACAGACACACACCACACACCACACACACCACACACACACACACACACCACACACACCACACACCACACACACACCACACACACACACCACACACACACACCACACACACACACACCACACACACACCCACACACCTTACACACAATCCGCACACACACAAGCACCGACAACGCACAACACACACACACGCACACACACACACACACACACGGATCCCCTTGTGTATGCTCTCTCACTCACTCTTTTTCTCTTTGTTCGTCCAATCTTTCGAATTGCTATGTAGAGCAGCAAGGGTCCACATTTACACATGATCTCATTCTATCCCTGCTTTATCTGCGTCTTTTAGACACAGCAATGCATTTATTTACACATAGCCTGTCTTAGCAGAGCCTTAAAAGAGACTCTGCAGAAACTAGAACTAGAGACTTTGTCTATCACTCAGTCTGTCTGTCAGCCTGTTTACTTGTGCGTCTATTTGTGTCGTGATACGCTCCCGGCCTGGCCTCATTCACCTCAGGGAAGCATGATAAAAAATGCTCTGAGGACAGAAGAGGTGGTTTCCGTGTTCTTCTTGCTTTGAAGACGGATGTCCAGATCCCCAAGGACTACATACTCTATCCTCCCTTTTCTTTCTTGCACTCTCTCTCGCTTTCTGCTTTTTCGAACACATATTTAAGGTCGTAAACATTTTTTTACAGACGAGTCACAGACTTTATCAGCTACAAGGCAAACCGGTCTTGTGGTGGAACAATACAGAGGGTGCAAAGTCACTTCCAATCACAATTCTGTTTATCAGGCCTCTCGAGGTGCAAGTGAAGCATGTTTGTGTGTGTTTGTGTGTGTCGGTATGCTGCAGAAGTCTTTTGATTATGATGTATTCATAAAGCTCATTCATATTCAAGTATATCTTCAATAGTGGTCCATTCACATTATTCTCCTGTAACACCTTTGCCTGCTAGTGCATTCCACTTACAAGCCTTGAGGACCAAGAACACACATCTTATCTTTTCTCTCTCTATCGCTCCCTCACACACACACACAACACACATACCTGCACATGTGAAACCAAACATGAAAAGGCATTCTTCCTGTACAGGTTGCCTGTAACAGAAGAGTTGCACAATGCCATAGAAATATGCACATGCGTCTAGACAAAAGAAACCATGTATGGCTCGTCATCCATGAAATGGTCGGCCTCCTCTATAGCCCTGCAGGGAGCATGTGAACCACTGGACTCCCCTTTCATCTAGGAACAGAGCCTGGACACACGGGTCCCCAGCAGAGGCATGAAGGACTTCAGAGGTAGCACGTGCCGGCCTTTTTCAAACTGACCTCAAGCCTGCTCTGAAATGACGGAGAAAGGGACAGTTTGGGTGAGATGCAAAGAGGGAAATGTGATTGAAAATCTAGGAAACTTTGAAAATTTACTTAAAGATTTAGTACAGAATCATGAGTCTTCCTGCTCATTCCTTATTTTTCCCAAGGTTAGTGGGAAAACAACTTGTTGCCCTCCACGTTTTATTCACATGGACATTCCTGCTCTCCCTCTTGCCCCCAAATAAACAAGAGACCCCATGATGATAGGAGATGATCATTCAGCCTGCTTTTGTTGACAGCTCATCTTCTGAGCTACTCCTCTGTGTAGAATGCCTGAATTCCATCACCTAACAAACAGCCTTTCACCCACACTCTTTCCACTCATCGTCTTGTCTATTTTCTCACATTTGTCTGTATACACAGATCTGATTCTGCTGACCTGTTGACGTGCGTCAAGATGCCATTCCTCTTTCACAGAGATAGTGTCTGCAATTTTCAAGGCTTTGGCACAATGCTGACCTTCTCACAGACACAACAGTGTCATGCTGCATTTTTTCTCTTTGTGATTCCCTCAAGGCCACAGCCTCAGAGAAAAGATTCAAAGTCACGCTCACACACTCACACAAGCACTTGAATGTGTCTGTTCAGGCACTCGGGCTGACACAAACACAAGTCCTGTCTGAGGGCGGCCATGATGTCCTAGAATATCATGGGCCTTTCATAAATATATTTATAGTGAATAGTTACACTGTCGATATGAGTTTCTTCTTAGTTGTGTGTGAGCGTGTGTGTGTGTAAAATGAGTGTACGTAATGCTGCTATGTTTGTCCTTGACAGACATAAAGGTCACACTGAATGTTTATGTTTATGTTCAAGTCAACTTCCTGTGTCTGTAAGAGGAGAACAGACAGCCATGATCACAGGCTGCTAGACTCTGTGCAATCCTTAATTTCTGATAAGTTTCCTGCCTTAATGTCATTTTTTAGCTGACACTACTGTTCACACTACAGCCAGCAGCCGGTCAGTTTAGATAAGTATCTTGCTTTTGCAGAAACATGTCATTTTTGTAGCGATGAAACATAAAATATATAACCTTTTAATTTGTGAGCTTTGTAAACAATTAGGGAGATTGTGTTGTCTATGGACAGTGCCAGGCCAGATAAGGTAACTGCTGCCAGCTGTAGCTTCATATTTATCATACAAACATAAGAATTGGATCAATCTTCGTGTCTCACTCTGTGCAAGAAAGCGTATTTCCCAAATAAATCTAACTATTCCTTTACAAGATACAAGGAGAACCCTTGAAATACAAGAAATTGGTTGTCATGATCTTGCACAGAAGAAACATCCATAAACACAGGGAACATACTGTATATCCACATGCTGTACAATGGGGGAATTTGTTAAAATGTAAAGGTAATATCCCCCAAAAATATTTATATGTAATTATACATTTTCCCTATATGCTTCAAGCGTTAGCTTTCCATCTTTTTTTGGCTGTGTCTGTCTGTCTCCCCCCTTGTAATCCAATAATCCATCTTAATCCAAACTGAGATTACCTGAGGTGAAAGAGCCACTTTGTGCATGAGATTATCCTCCAATTGAAATCACTCCTATGTTGGTGTATGTTGCATGAATGCACGCACGTTTTTAAGTATATGTGTGCACATGTGTTACATTATGTGCATGTATAGTTGGGGGTGGAGGGTGTTTAATGTGCTGGTGTTTCTGTAATGAGCAGCTGTTCTTGCATCCTCCCCCTCAGTTCTTTATCCCCTCTCTCTGTTCTGTGTATTGGAAGAGGTCAGTCTAGTGCTCATTAATCCTGCCAGTCTGATCCCCATCACCTCCCTCACTCACTCAGCCTACTGCCCCACTGCCAGTGTGTGTCTGCTTGGCTTGCTTCAACACTGACTCCCCTTCTTACCTTACCTGCCTTGAAACACCTGTAACACAGCCACACCTGACATTCCTCTAACATAAGAGCACACTCACTCTGCTCCAACCAGTCTCCTATGAATAAAACCAGACAGCCCAGATAGGACCCTTTTAGATAACTCGGTTTAATCATCGTCCTCTCTTGTCTCGTCAGTCATCACAAAGCTGAGAGAAATCCGCTGTGAATTACTATTGGACGGACGGTCATGTGTTCCCAGAGTCCCGTGCGGTTGCAATGCTCCACTCCGCACTATTTTTAAGCTGCCCAGCTGGCACTACCACCCTGCCACTCCCCACCCTCCCCTCTGCAGCCACAGATGCACACTCCCACCTAGATGTGTGTGCATGTGCAGGCCAGTACAGCGGTCCTCTGCCTCCACTATGCCCTTGTACGGTGGTCTGACCCACAGACCAGCGTGTCCCACTGGTGTAGATTTCCATTCCTGGAGCTCACTCCTCAAACATATATTCCCCTCAGCCAATATCATGTCCCGTCCCAGCCTCATGCCAGCTAGCTGTCCTACTCCTGACATACATATACAGAATGTCCACGTGGATATGCAGCACCCACACACCTGTTCACTATGAGACGTGAACCTGTGCCATTTTCACATAAGTGACATAAATACATGTCATTATGCCCCCTCAGTCTGTACTGGCTGTACAGTATAGGCATAATGCTGCGCTGCCTGCCTCACGTTTTAAGTGTACATTACACCAATTGACTGGATTAGTAACTTTAAGCCCTGAACCCTTGACTTAACATAGAGGATGGACTACCACTGTTCAATCCGGCAGGCCTCCCACTGTTTGATTTTTTGTTCATCTGTGTCTGTTTAAGTTTAAACAGTGTTTTGACTCTGACCTTGACTTGTGTGCACCATGCAACCCCCATGAGCCAGTTTCACCCTTCTAATCCATGTGTACACATCCATGATACCCAGGCACACGTGGGGCAATGAGGGGAGTTAAAGTTATAGTTCAAATGTTTGGAAATAGGGTTGTACAAATTACGTAATAATAGTCAGTGTATTACCTACAGTAGATGGCGGTCAGGCACACCCAAAGTTTGGAGAAACAGACTGAAATCCTGTCACAGAAGCAAAGCAAATGTATTGCTGAGGACGGGGGAAGCAGCAAAATGTATTTTAGCCACCTAAAAGAAAGACCCAACTTAAAAAAAAGAATGTTAGTTTAAGAGAAGGCTGTATACCGAAACATTTTTCCCACTTCACCTTGCAGGCATACCATAGCCCTTTCTGTCAGGGAAATTAAGGTATGCTCTCTTCAATGCCACCAGACTCCACTGACAAAACCAGTAAGTTTACCTCACAGTTTACAAAGCTGCTTGACTATCAATGCCTCAGTCGGTTAGTTAGTTTGTGTTATCGTGTGGCTTTGGTTACGTTTTGAGTGGGGATTTAACAAAGAAGATAGAAGGTGTTAATTTTATCAGAGGCAGGCTAGCTGTTTCCCTGTTTTTCAGGCTGTTCTAAACTATGTTGATCAGCTGCTGGCTGTATTGACTGGACACAAACGAGAGTGGAATCAATATTTTCATCGTACTATACAATTACCAAGTAAACAAGGATATTTCAAACTACTGCCTTATCTCTGGAGGCCTGTACATAAAAAGCTTTGCATCAGTTATTGTAACAGCAGTTTCAAAATGTTTCTGCATGAAACCTTCTCATTAATATTGTTTCCCTCTCAACACCAAGCTCTAGCTCTTAATATAGCAAAGATTTCCTGTGTTCAGCCAGTAGTGAAACATAAACATTAACGCAGTGCAGAATGACTGAATTATTGATGGCCAGCTGATGGGCTGTGTTCAAACATTTCCTCAGTCTCCCTTGGAGGAAAAGGACGGATAAAGGAAAAGGAGAATCCACCATGCAGATTGGGCTTTGTCTTCCCAGGGAAAATGTCCTCTCTTCTCTGCTGGTCAAAGTGGTTTCTGTCAGAAGCAGACGGAAAATGGCTCTCCACACTATGGAAAAAGCTCTTAGGACGACAATTCACCCAGCAGCTGCTGTAAAGGAGAAAGAGTGATGGATGAGAGAAAGAGGGCCTTTAAGAGAATGAGGCCACCTCTCCACCCCCCACACACACAAACAAACTATATTACAGATAGATACATATATATATAGATAACTGCTTGTTACACTGGTGGTTAGTCCTGGCCCAAAAACACACATGTTGTTTAATACAACATTTCAAGTGAGCTTCTGTCTCCTTGTGACAAAGTAATGCAGTGTGTCAAACTAGATTAACTGTAATCGACGTTAAATTGACTTACAAGTACCCCTTGGTGAAGAATTACTGGCTCTTATGAAAGCATTCAAAGTATTCAAATAACAGATGACCTTACTAAAGCACACTAAATTGTTGTTCTTGTAAAGCACAGCATGGACATTTCACAGAATTAATTCTTCAGTTTGAATAATATATTGCATGTTGTACTTGGAAAACAGTTCCAGTAAAAGTATAAACAAGACGAAGCATGTGACAGAAACTGATGATGCTGTATTTCCCCATGCACCCGTGAGCTTGTGTGTGTTGTTTGTTGTGTGTGTGTGTACACACACACAACAAACATTGAGGTCATTAAAGTATCAGACATAAGGGTATTCAGTCCATTTCTGCTTCAAACATTTCCACGGGTTTAAAAATGCCCCGAGTCAATTATGCTTCAAGGTTCCTGAATGTCAGTATGGACCTTGGCCCTGAGGCAGGAGAGGTACACTGAGGTATCTTAGCAACAAGGCCAAGGTTCATACCAGCAGATGAGTGTCTCTCCAAACTCCAAAAATTCCCGCTAAATGTTGTCCTGTTTTCTCTGTGAAACCTGAAACTAACCATAAATATCCCATTTACCCAGCAACAGAGAGGTTGTGACAACAGACAGCAGGCCCCTGACCAGAAAATAGGAGCCAACAGCTTTATCACAGATAACCTACATTGTTTTAGTTACATCCACAGAACATAAACACAATGTGAATCGCAGCGGCAGAGCTTGCTGTCGCATCACAGTGACATGTTGGAAGCCTTGGGTCACTCTGCTCATCAGAACATCTCTTGGTAGTGTGAGGGTGGACGTATGCAGGGAATAACATGTAGGGTTAAGATTATCATAGAGTGAACTGTCCCTTTATAACGCCCTTTACTCCAATGTTTTTGTTCTTCTGCATCCAGTTTTGATCTGTTGTTAGCTGGTGTGTTCAGTTTCATCTGTTTACATTGCTTATTTATTATCGTTGCTGCTGTTGTGTTTTATTGTATGTTAAGCATTTTATAAACCTTATTTTTAAGTGCTGCACAAATACATAAATATATAATCGTTTTATCGTGTTTCAAAAAGAAATAAAACGGTCCAAATTGCCGGTTATCTTTGTACAGTATAGTAGGATTTTAATGCATGCAATAATGCAGTTAAATTCATTGGTTATTGTGAAGGGGAAAAAAATCACGATAATACCTCTGAACTGCATGTTTTATGATAAATCTATTCATCAGCCTCCTTATTTTATACAGTGAAAGAAGAGCAGACTGTGGAAAATAACCTCCGCAGAGATTTTAAGTAGGTGGGCTATCAGATATTGCGGAATGAAAGCTTTGATGTGTCCTTGGAGCTTCTTCCCAGAGTGTTGCTAAGCAGACATGCTACCTTCAGGCTATAAGAGAGTTGGGGAGACAACCATAAAAACAGATGAAACCTTATCACATACAAACACTCGGACATATAGAGAAACAGACAGTGAGATTCATCTCTAGACAGGGGATGACTCGTGTTCTATTCCAGGCCCAACTGTGACCCAGCCAGATAAACAAGACTGAAAACCTAAATATGGGGTCTTGCATATGCAAGTGACAAATACAGTAACCACTGATGAGCAGATTAGGTTTCCACCAGTAAGATGAGTTAAAGGTCCCAACAGAATGCAACAAAAAACCAGAGGCAACGCATGCTCACAGATCCTCTACGCTGCAGTCTGTGTGGAATGTAGATTGGTGGGTTGGATGGGCATTTGTTCCTGGAGCACAACCCCACCTCTCCCAACGATCTGCATCTGTTCAGCCTGTGTGGACATGTGCTCAGCTGTGCATTTGTGTGTATACGACTAGTGTGCTCTCAGCTGTGAGTGTGTCATTGTGTGTGTGTATGAGCAAGGAACAGTAGGCTGGATTCTGCCTTTGTGCATGTGGGGACATGTGTTGTCTCTCTTTCTGTGTGTGTTGGGGTGGGTTTGCAGGGTGGGGGGAGTAATGTGGAATTCTCCTGCTGCTGCCATCGCAAAGCCAGGCGACACACATAGCTCTGGTGTGTGTCTGCACTCTATGACCCAGGACTGAGTGTGTTTATAGTTCTGTGTGAGATTTTCTTTGTCCCTTCCAATATCAAGCAAGAACAAGTATTGTATAAATGGAGGAGTGAAGTAAAGAGGAACCTGCGTTGGAGCGGTGAGTCATTGTTCTGGTTGAAGTTAGGGACCAGACAGCACGAGTTCCTCTGGTGGATCACGACAGAGCTCACATAAAGAATGTTTTATAATGTGCAAATATGTGAACAAACAGAACACCATATAATAATAGGCGGTGGCAGCACTCAGTGGAATCCTTCAAGGTTTGGTCATTCTGCCATTTTGCTAAATACAGGTTGGATGTCCTGTCACAATAAATCTACTGGAAGAACAAAGGGAAGTGCAAATGTACAGTTTGCATATTCTGTACTTTCAGAGCCTTTGTGGTAGCAGCAAACATATACGATAACATCATCAAAACTATGTAGGTAACAACCCTGCAAATTGATGATGGAAGCTTCGGGTTGCTTTTGGTTGCACCGTCCATTAAAGAAGCTTGCACAAAACATAAGAACAAGTAGACGTGCTTTAAAAAAAAAAAAAGATCAGTTAGTTACCAGCTGCGTCACTGTCTGGCTTGTTTATACCGTGTGTGCGTTTGTGCACCTGTGTGTGTTTGAATTGTAATCATAGCATTTATTTGTTTGTCACTTTGATAGCATATCAACATGCATTCGCAAAACCGTACAGGTGTGCTTTTCAGAAATTATTCAGTCTGAAGATGGGTTTCGTCCAAGCAAGCGGGACGGACGGAGGAGGAGGAAACAGGGAAGGGGACACTGGCCCCCACTGTACAGTATATCTTTAGCACAATTTGGAGTTTTCAACTGCTGTCATCCCTCTAGTTTTCGGACCAATTTTAAACTCCCAATAACTACATTTACAGCCGGCAGTTTATGTCAAACACTAAAAACATTGATTTAAAAAGGTTGGCTCGCAGTAATAACAAATCAATTTTCATATTTGCCTTGCTTGACTCTATTCAACTATATTTTAATGGGCTAGAGGCATATTTCAAAACAGGATGGATAACACCAAAGCAAATCTGCATAGCTAGCAAGTAGCCTATGTGAGAATAAAGATTGCGCCTCAAACTAAACAAAGATTCAAGCCTTTGATCCGTCTCAAAGTGTATTGACAACCAACTGCAGGAACGGTATAGATTGATTCCATTTTATCACAGGAATCCACATGACATCAACGAGGAGATAAAGAGGATAGAGAGATGTTTACACTTTGAGCCAAACATGATGCAACAAGCAGGTCAGGATTTCTTAACCTTGGTGGTAATCACAGAGCTGTCAACAGTCCCCGTCCACAACAAGAACTCCTGCTGCCGCTCCACATGGTCTGAAGGCTCATCCGAAGAGAAGAGAGAAGGAAGACACCATCTAACGTGTGTGGATCACAGAATAGAAGTCAGTGTGCCAAGGGGATGTAAGGATGTGAGTTTTAAACCATATGCTCAGAAGGTGACGGGATTGGAGTCTAATGGGATTGATCTAATCTGTTTTTACATTAATAGAAAGAGAAGAGAGAAACAACTATTTAGATAAAACTCACTGTTATGTTATGCACTTGGCTTGATGACGTGAATAACACTTACGCATAATTGAAGAGGAGAATCACCATTGAGCTCATCAAAACAGGGGTTCATGTCTCCTGTTTTAACAATGTCTATGTTTGTCTAATCTGATCACATAATATTTTGATTAATCCCGAACACCTTCCTGTTGATGGACAGAATGAGCCACGCCAAGACGGTAACGATACGTCATTTTAGCCTGAAGCAACCTCGCTCCTGTTGAAGATCAGCTGGCATTGGCTCAAAATTCTCCTAAACATACTCAGCCACCCTCTCACCAAATCGTGCACGTCTTATTCAGTAGGCGATGTTGCTCAACCAGTTCCTCCTCCTGTTACGTGTACCTGACTTTTTCCTACCTCAGGGCACCAGGCTGCGAGTGTAAACACATGAATCATCAGCGTCTCTGACGATCGGTTTACCGTCATCATCAAATAGTCGTCAATCTTTCCCCACTCTTGTCTTCACAGGAGAACTTGTGATGGTGTTGTGCATCTGTTCTGTTAACCCTACAGATGGGACACATGACACACTGGGTGGTATGAGAGGCAGGAGCAAAGCAGAGGCACATTATGAGGAGGTGTTACATAGTTTCACGTATAGATACAAAATAATCTTGGAACAGGTAAATTATGGCTAAATGTGATTTTGAAAAATGTCCATACCATTTCTTCTAGGTCCAAAGTGACGTCTTGTATTGTCAGTCTAAAACCGATATGCAGTTTAATATGATATAAAAAAAGCAAAGAAAAACAAAAATAATCTCAATTTTCAGTCTTAAAAATGGCATTTTTTATTTTTACTTTACTTCAAAAAGGTAAATGGATTATCAAAAAAGTTGACAATTTTCTGTTGACTAATCATGAAAGATTCCTTTCATGCGTCACAGCAGGGAAGAAGCAGCTGCAGCTATAAATTAAGAATACCACCAATTATTTTCCACACTAGCTCATTATCTCCCTGTAAACAAACCTGTGCATGTCATACATTTTATTAACTGCAGCTGTGTCTACCCGGCTCGGACACCTCGCTTCAACCACAATCTGATGTTTTGTCACACCATATTAATCAACATTTAGATGTGTTACGTTATTAGAAAGCAAATGCAGCCTTTAACTTAGCCTAGACACAGTCTTCACTCGTATATGTATATATATATATATATATATCTCACGCTTTGTTCTACTTATTCTGTGATCTTCATGACTTTCACTGTAGTGTATAATAACAAGTGGGTGTCAGTATCACACGCTGCCTCTAAATTGTGTCACAGGCTGCTGACTCATCAAGAGTCCCCAGTGTTCACTGGATCTGTAATCTAATCAGACAGAAATCCAGCTCACTTTATGATGATTCACCGTACCGAGTGAACCGGGGGACGCCTGGAGACACTTTTGTTTCACAACACGGGCCCCAGGTGTCGCATAGCAAAGAACAACACCGTAACTGCTGGTTACAAGAGCGTCAGCTTAGGCGACAAATGAGGAATTGATTGACGTTTTGTTTCATTTATTGTCACACTATCTTAACTCCAAGGTTTCCTCAGAACTGAGCTTTAAGATGTTTTGAAATCTTTCATTTTCTGTGGCAATCTTATCTGACACTGAACTGCTCAAACTGGACTTGGCCAAACCTAAAAAGGGAATGTTTGTGTACCCCTTCGTGGAATCGAGGTCGTTTTTATAATATCAAAATATGCATTTTCCTCATACTAGAAATCACCCCAGAGTAGCACATTTCAGTTAATAATCATTTTTTATTTTCTTTAGAAAAAGAAACTATCACAACTTCATTTGGTTACTGTACAGTTTCTCTTCTCATAGTCACTCATTCTGATAACAGTTTGTGATTTCATGCTGGAACACCAAACACCCTCCTACTAACGCACACCACTAGTTACAACATGACAGTATACTTTCCTCTTTTCCTGCATTTTAAATCCTGTGATATTCTGGACTGAATAGCAAATAGAATTCACTTCTATAGAAAAAGAAAAAAACTGAGACAGAGTAGAAATCCCTGACAGATTCACTGAGGGAACGAGGGACAAGAGAAGGGACTCTGAGCGGTGTGGTCCATACAACCTGCACCTGACGAGTGTGTGTTTTGGAGAGCACCATGGTTCACTGTCTGTGTGAGTTTAAGAGGTTCCCTGCCCTACATGAGACAAGAGTGGGAGAGAAAGAGTCGGTGGGGGGAGGAGAGTATCTAGGTCAGATTGTGGAGCATGCAGACCCCCTTTGCAGACACTCATGTACGCATTCTCTCGCTCTCTGCGGACAAAACTACATGCATGTTCATCAACAGTCGGGACAGAGGACTGTAAGTGGAACACAGTTAATATAAGATTAAGGGATGTATCAAGTATGTCTCCCTGAGAAACACTTCTTTCTTCATCTACACCTCATCCTGAAATTTAAAAAAATGTGGCTCATTGTTTTACATACCGTCTTCCTTTTTTCCTACAATTGAACGCACCTATTGTTCCATTAGGATTAGTGCACCGCTGCCAATGATCCCAGCAGCCAATAAGGGGGCAGGGGCTTGTGACATTCAAACAACTTTTAACTTTCCACAGCCAACTTTCCACCCCGCAGGTGTATGTGTGCCGTGACTTGCACCTCAGTGCACTTACACCAGTGTGTGTGTGTGTATATATATATATATATATATATATATATATATATATATATATATATATACTGGTTTATGGGAGCCAGCCTCACATGGCAGGCTCAGTTTGTGAAGTGTGATGGTGACACCTTTGTGACAGTTTGAGTGGAGCTACTGTCCTCCCAACACCCCCACTCTTTACACTAAAATGGGGGAGTTGGGAGGCGGAGGGCTGTAAATAGGTTGTCCGACAGCCTCTCGACAACTCCCACAGTAGCACCACAGGGCTAAAGCACACACACACAAAGCACACATACCAACGTCACATTTTGAGCTGAAATGCAAGCACCAGGGACCGGGAAAAGTAGAAAAAGAGCACAATTAGAACAGACAAAGAAGTGAAGACTTATTGCTAAAAAATGTATACCTCATTCTTCACCATATAATGCCAGTCCCTCTTTACCTGTGTAAAGGCATTTATTGTGTATTCAAGGGGACATTTGTGTACAGGGGCTCGAACATTAGCGCACGTTGGATCAGACAAATCTTTGCTTGCTAATAACTCTAGTGTGATAAGAGTAATCTCTGTAGCCCTTTTCAAGTTTCACTCATATGAACACTCTCCCAGGAAAGGGATGGCGTGCTCTGCGAGTTAAGAAAGAGTGTGAAGTGAGGCAAGTGACAGTGCAGGTGTGCTTGAGTGTGTTTTTACTAAAAACACACCATGACGTGAGAACACACGCAGGTTAAAAACATTTGCTCCTTTACGAAGCCGTCCACTCATACGAGGACGTTTTTAAAAAGCATTATCTAAAAATCAAACCTCATCAGTGGCTGTATAGAGAAATTCCACAGCCGCTCAAGAAAATCCTCTGTATAAAAACATCTTTTTTGAGTGTTTCATTTATTGTCTCTTGCTCTGCTCAGCTAATATTAAAAACCGGGAACTGGGGGTGTCGACACCTCTCAGTAGAAACAAATAAAAGAACAACCAAACGAGTTTCAAAACCTAGTCTCCATGTTCTCCTGTGCTCCGACTCCTCCTGAGGAGTGCAGAGGTGGAGAGGAGATGACAGCACTCTCTCTCTCTCTCTCTAAGAGACAAGTTTGGGTAGGACCGTGCGAAGAGGTAAGGTCTCTCCTGAGTCTCCCATCATGTGGCCCCGCAGTTTGTTGTTGGCAGCTGTGGTGCCTAAGCCAGGCCCCCCTTTGGCCAGGATGGAAGGGAAAGAGGTGCTGTGGTGCTCGGGGAGCCGTTTCATTGTGGCCCCTTGGCTCTTCTCGGTCCCTGGTAAGGGCTTGGGTAGGCGGCGATACAGCCAAGGGTGTCTGAGGGCCTGGCTAGGGGTGAGACGTGACGAGGGGTCCCAGTCCAAACACTTCTTTATGAAGTCAGTAAAGGTGGGGTCCTCGCAGCCCTTGAGCGCGGCACTCCACTCCTTGCTACCTGGGGGGCCTCTCATCTTGCCGCGACGAGAGCGAGACCCTGTCAGCACGGTGGCCCCTGTGGGCAGGGTGTTGGCCCCGCAGTATCGAGGGTGGCCCTTGGAGTTGATAAAGTTCTTTGCGCGTTTGGCCTGCTCCACCACCTTCTGGGGGGGCATGCCCAGCAGCTCCATGACACAGGCCAGCTGGTCGCCCTCGTCCTCGCCGGGGAACAGCGGGTAGCCGGTCAGCAGCTCGGCCAGGATGCAGCCGAAGCTCCACATGTCGATAGGAAGGCCGTAGCGGGAACCCAGGATCACCTCTGGAGCTCGGTAGAAACGAGACTGGATGTAGGTGTACACCCGCTGGTGTTCAAAACAGCTGGAACCAAAGTCAATAACCTGGTGGAGACAAGAGAGGAGAGTCAATGTAGGAAACCACTTATCGCTCTGCAGGGGCCACAGGTGAACGTGCCAGGGGTCTCACCTTGATGCCGCTGCGGCCCTGCTGCTTCAGCAGGATGTTCTCCGGCTTGAGGTCACAGTGAATGATTCTGTGCCGGCTCAGGGCCTCCAGGCACTGCAGAATGGAGTGTGCAAACTTCCTGACCAGAGGCAGACTGAAGCCCTGGAATTTGTTGCGCTTGATGAGCTCATACAGGTTCATGCTCAGAAGCTCGAAGGTCATGCAGATGTGGTTGCGGAAGGTGAAGTTTTCGAGCATGTGCACCACGTTCATGGTGCCGTTGCGATCCTGCTTGCGCAGGTGCTCTAGGATGCGGATCTCCTCCTGCGCCTGCCGGTGGAAACGCTTCTCGTTGCGCACCATCTTCAGAGCCAGGTGCTGCTGCAGCTTGTGGTCGTACACCTTCGCCACCTGGCCAAAGCTGCCCTTACCAATGATCTGAGGAGAGCCCGAGAAAAGACTGGGTTAGCTTCACATCAGAGAGAGACTATAGTAGTTCTACGGTGTCGTTGTGATCGCCCAAACACTTGACACACTGAAGAAAATCAAATCTCACAATATTTTGTAACAAAAACCAGGATATTAGTTTCATGACAATATTGTAGGCTTTAACACCAAATATTTACACAATGAGAGTTATCAAGTTATCATAATTGATCATCTGTAGCCAGGAAGATTTCAATACCTTGAGGAACTCGTAGCGGTAAGCCAGGTGGTCATGGGCGACATTAATGTATCCGCCCTGCTCATCGTCGTAGCCACAGTTGTTGTTGCCACCGGCGACGGCAGGCCTCTTCTTGGCATTGGGTCCCACGAAGTAGATGTCTGGGTAGGAGTGGATCTCCGTCTGCTCCAGGGTGGTCAGCTGAGATCGGTACAGCCTCAGAGCCTGGTCGGGGGTGAGGGGGCCGCACAGCTTCCCGATGTTCCCCCCACTTCCAACGCCCAGCGTGCCGGAGGATTCACTGGAGCCCTTACTGGATTCAGTGCTGCGGCAAGCAAGCATGACAGAAACATGCTGTGAAGGGGGGTTCCTCCTGCTTGTGAATGTGTTTTTGGCAACTTTAGAAAACTTTACTAGGATGTTTTTAAGTTATAGCGGCGTGTCCTTGTGTGTTTGTTTCTTACCTGTCTACACTGTGCTCCTTCGACAGGCTGGAGACCGCGGCGGGTTTACTGGGCGTCTGTCCTGTGGTCCCACTGTTCAGAGGGGCGGCCGTTGTTATGGCGTTGACCTTTCGATTGTTGGTGGTGTCTTCATACAGGTACTTGACCTTCAGCTGGCCACCTCGCACACTTACCGGTTCCCTCATTACAGTCTTGTTACTGACAACCTGTGAGAGGAAGAAGAGACAAACCATTGACAAAAAGGCCACGAGCACGGTGAGCACGATTCATTGTGTCAGACGTTTTGATCATTGCGTTGTATGAATGTGTTCAATAGAGAGAAGAGAGGACCGCTCTGTTTGTGTCAGACTAGAGAGACAGTGTGAACTACTAGCCTGTAAGGGAAACAGAGACAACTGAACGTTACTATTTATTAATATATAAAGTGAACTAATCTGTCAAACTAGTTTTGCCAGAACAGTAGGGTGACTAAAAATAGCATTGGGATAGTTGTGTGTCGTATTTGATATTTATTTATTAAGTTTAATGTTATAAGTGCTAACTTTTTCCTACTCCTTTCCACACATTTAATATTTACAGTCCGTTATAATATTGTTTAAGAAAACGTTACTTAGTTTGCTATACGTTTACTGTTTGACTTATATGTTACATGTTTTAAATAAATAAAAGAATGTAAAACTAACAAAGCGGAATTAGCTAGTGAGCAGATCTATCACAGGTTTCGTTTGACAAGAGCCTTAATATCAACAGCTAACCAGAGCAGAGAGTCATTAGCAGAGATACAGAAGGCAGCAGGTGAACCAGCGCAACTGGATTTAGACCCAGTTTGGCAACAAATTCAAACGCAGGCCCACCCCAACCCATACACAATGACCAACATGGTTCCTATTTGATTTGTTTGCAAGCTGTTGGGTAAAGGGTATTGCTATTGCTTAGCTGCGTATTTTAATTATCTTTTCATTTGTTTGGGCTCAATACGACTGCACAACGCACAAACATCCAATTTGAGTGACAGGGACTGAATTATCCTCCGGTCTAAACAATCACAAACACTGTAATCTATTTTTGGACAAATGTGCAGACAAACTTTTCAAAGTGACGAATCCACCATTGCCTAATACAACTGTAAGGTCAGAAGAGTTTCAGGAACGCTCGAGTGTCCTGCCCTTGCTTTAGGTTTCAGCAACCCCAGGAATTCATTCCTCCTCTCTCTGCGTCTCCCTCCCTTCTCTCTCTCTTACCAGCGGAAAGAGCCCTCCACAAGATTATGGAGCTCAAGGGAAATGACAGTCATTAAAGTTAGATTATATTCTTAAACTGTAGAAGCCGTGTGGATGTTAATAAGACACGCCAACATAAACCCAGCGTGGCCTTCCTATATATACAGACACATCTACCGAGTGTGTCTAGCTGTCTCTCTTTCACAAGGTCCTGTATTTAATGTCCCTGCAGTTTCACCCATTTGAGGGAAACTAGATCTTTGGACATGATGTCTTCTCTTCTGTGATTAAATAACTTAGCTCCCCTGTGGAGCTTCTGGCTGCGGCTTATACACACACAGCTGAGCAGGTTGGCTATGGCTGAAACAGTGTCCCCCGATTAACACAACAAGGAAATGTACATTAAAAGTGTTGACATGTTCCACTGAAAGAGGACTCAGCCTCGGAGTGTGTTTGTGTTGTATGATTGAGTCCTAAAATAGAGGTGGTATGCAGGAGGGGTTTGCATACATGTAACCATATAGTCTTAACTCATTACAACAGCCCTGCTGCTGACCCAGGGTCCGGTGCAGCTGTTGTCTCAAAGCTGTACTATGAACATAGTGAATGTCATCGATTGAGCCCACTCACCCCGCCACAAACACTGGCCTTAAAAATCAAAGCTTTCAACATGTGGAGCACTATCTGTGATGGATTATTGATTGGAATGGGCAAGGGGCGCATTAGACTTTTTTTTTTAAGTTATGAAAATGACAAGCACCGCAGGAGCGAAAATCTTCCCTAACACCAATGAATACCGAGTGTTCTTTGTGCAAATCTGCAACAGATGAAGAAGGGCTAATCTCTTTTTCTGTCAGAGAAACACCCAAGTACGCTTTCCTCCTCTCAAGCACACAGTCTGAGCGTTGCAACAACTCGACACATCAGCAAGTCGTGGTCAAGCGGAGATATGGGTCATAGACATAACAAAACTGATTAATGTTGCATTATGACCCAGAACTAAGCACTACTACAATGTATTGTAATCATTCTTGCCTTACTCTTACAAAGAAGCGGGAGTACATCAGTTGTCTTTAATAGAGCATGAGGCAACTGGGCTGTACAAAATGCTGAACTGGGGGCGGATATTACCTCGGAGAGTTTGACAGAAAATACAAAGGAAGAAGGACAAGGCTAAAGAGAAAACTAGGACTAACCTATGCACAAGCAACACTGATGGGAGGATGACATGAGATAGTGGAAGGGAAGGGAGAATGTGGATTGTTGATTTTGGGTCACATTTTCAAGCCCAATAAATCTTAACAATATATCACACCAGCCTTTTTCCCCCCTCTGCTGGTGTGGGGGGTGGTGAAGTATCATTGTTTGTGTGTGTGCATTTTCTGCCAAAGGGGCTTTTCAGAGGCAAACAAAGCTTACAGATACCCCACCAGGACAATTAGGGAACATGCATTACTTAATGTCCTAAGGACTGGTGTTGTCTGACCACTAAATGTACGTTTATTTACTTGTCAGCAATAAAAAGTCATTTATATTTAACTACATGTAAAGTCTATGGAAATCTATGACCTACATTCTATCAATAAAAAAGGGACTGATAACTGTGAATATGCACAGCTACACTGCATTACACATTCTTTTTTTAAAAAGACTTTTCTCTTAGCTAATGCAAATGGTGACATACAGTATGCTCTGTGCTTAATGTACTTCCAACTAACTGTAAAATGCACATTAAAACTACAAAAGTTCCCAAGACTGATAACTGCATTAACTTTGGCTAGAGACACAAAATGGCCTCTTCACTTCAACTGATCTGACACGGCCATGCAAAAATTGTACTCCAACATCACTTTTCCCCTTGGGCAGTGAATCAATATTGATCACATGTTACTCTCTTGAAGAAGAGTTATTAACACGTGATTGAATTACACAGGTTGGAGGAAGCAGATAAGACCAGAGATAAGCCTGCAAATCAAGACTAAAGGGAGAAGGAGGAGGGTTGTGAATGTGATGAATGGGAACAGGGCTGAGTGGGGAATACATCTCAGAGGAACAGGATGTGCTCCGGCACAGGAAATACAGATTTGCCGGGTTTGTGCATATACGTATGTGTGTTTGGGTGTGTGCACTTACTGTGTGTTTGGGCATGGGGGGCAGCCCAGACGGACTGTTTGTATCTGCGTCGTCTTTAAGGATGTGGTCTGTCCTCATGTACGAGTCATAGAGACCATCCCCATGGCGTGCTGAAGGAACAGAGCGGAACAAATAAGTCAGCGTGATAATGCGGAATCATCAGATCTGCGACAGAGATGCACTCGGGGATAAAGGCTGACGTTCAGAGGCGATGTCTATGGAAAACCATCTAATCTCCCTTGCTTGTTTAAACCAAGCAAAGTCCCATTGATTGGTTTACTAAGCAACCTACCGGTACCAATGACTACTTTGAGCCTGAAACAATTGATTTGGTAACAAATCCAGTGAACTAAACTCAGCAGGAGAGCCCCACACTGCTCCTCTCTACAGACCAGCGGGGCACATTGTCTGCCACAAAAACTAAACCCATATTTTCGGTGAAAAGCGGCCATTATTAGCAGATACATCCATTGTATCTATTGTGTCAAATACATTGTATCCAAAGCCAGAGCTCCGACCTGAACAGCTTAGATAGGGCTTATGGTCCGAGATCGCTAGCGCTGCAAGTGGTATTATTGGCCTAATGGGAGTAACAGATGCCTCTGACGACAGCATCTTTCCATCTGTCCATTCAGACCAAGTCATGTATTGCACACACCAGGTGTGCTCAGAAATAGAGCCCTATGGGTGGATGCTGGTGCTTGTCATTCAATAGTGTGTTCGCTCACCTCTGTGGCACTGAGCCAAACACCTTTATGTGAGATGACAGAGTAGATGGATGGGGGGGGGGGGGTGAGGACTGTAGGAGGAAGCCAGGTACTCAAATGACAAACCTCCACCAGCCGGCTGTTCATCATCTCAACAGTCCTGTAGTCCACACTGCACAAGACATAACAAACTCTAATGGCTTGAAATAAGGATAAGCAGCCTGTTAGCCCAAGCCAATTATAGAGCTATTGTGTTTGGTTAGCTCATTAGCAAGCAGACCGAAACTGTTGCGGATTTGAATATTTCTCTAGCCCTTGAGTGTTGTAACCATGTGCAGGTGCGTCAAAGCCTGTGTCCCTTGCGTGAGCTCAAAACAGGACAGTTTATACCTGCTGCCTGGAAACAGGCGCATTAGACCTGCACAGCACAGTAAACAGGGGCATTAGGGCACGCACAATATAAGGCAAGAACAGGCCTCATTAGCCCTTTGCAAACTGCTTATTACCCAGTGGGGGTCTGCACTTTCTGTAAAGCATCTGACTTTGTTTTCCAACTAAACTTTCTCAGGGGAGGGGGGGCGCGCGCGCACACACACTTCTATATCCCCTAACATCTAGTCTACTGCAGCTGGCTCTACACATTGTGAAATAAACCCTCTGCACAGCAAAGGCTAGAGAACAAGGTTCGAGCAAAGAGACCTACTGCAGATCATGCGTCATAAAACGTGGTGTGGAGGGGTTAAGTCATAGCTTTTTGTCTCCTCCTCTTCCTTGTGTCCTGGACAAAGTGTCTCTTTGCAGACAATGCGTCCAATGTACACTATCTGGAAAGCAATGTCACAAAGTGTTCTAACTTTGTCTAGAATGCAAACTTAAACATTGCCACAAGCCTAAACACACCACAGAAAGATTAGGAAAGTGCCCATAAGGCTACATATTAAACAACAACTATGACGGCCATGGAACACATTCCGAAACAGTTGTTTAAAAGTATCAAGGCTTATCACTGATAACAAAATAAATGGCTTACGAACAATGTGTAAAAACAACGCGGAGCTTCCTGGGCTGTCTTCCAAAACATTCACAGACATAAGTCTCGTTATCAATATCAAAGCAAAAGAAAACATGTTTACAACCGAAGACTTCTGAAAGGCCCTCAACATCTGTCCGTTCTCTGCACACACTGACACGACGTGCCATTTAAACCCAGTCAACGGTTTTTTTCAAAAGTGAATTAAAGCAATTTCAGGAACATTACATGTTTGTAAATAGTTACTTTAGAAACTGTCGCCACGCTGGCAGCTAGTCTTTGTTCCACATTAACGCCGAATCTGCATTAAACAATTAAGAAACAAAAAACACATTTTAAGTGCAAAATGTTTGTTGTAGTTACCTGTTGCTATTGGGCCCTCTGGTTTCCTGCTTATTATCATCATGATTGCAATTAAAATGTGATGCCAGCATCCGAAGCGAAGAAAAAATTCCGAATAAAAAAAGATTCACGAAGCAACTTTTCTAACAGCGAGTGTTACTCTGCTTAACTGTAGTGTTTGCAAGCACTTTATCAGAACCAACTCAAGTTATTCTTTCCTTTGGGATTAGCTAGCTGTTTCCTTGGCTCTAACTGTAATTTATCATGGTTTGATTAAACCACAGAGTTTTGTCTTCAGCGTGCTGGCTAACATTAGCTACAGTTGGAAAACCTAAGCAGGCGGTGGGGGTCGTTTTCCTTCAGCTAGCTAGCCCGCTAGCTCGCACTGCTACAAAAACACTCGTCCGCCGGAGAGCCGCTCCCTCTGGTAAAAAATAGTTTGAGTCCAAATATTGCAGCTCGGTGGTCTGACCCGTGTGCCCCTCGCCTTTCTCTGTCGGTACAAGGAGTCAATACAGAGCACCATTCCCGTGCTTATTCCCAGTTAGCTGACTTTGTAGTGAGCTAGCTGCGGAGCTACCACTCGGTGAACCCCCACGATTTTGTCCTCCTTCGGGACAGCTTGGGGCCGCTCGTCTTCTAGGGATGGCTAGCCAGAGTAGGCTAGCTGTACTCTAAGCCCCATGTTAACCGCAAACACACCCGGAGCATCGCCTTCGCAGAATCACCTGTACTCAGTGCAATAAAGCGGCGATGTTTAATCCTTCTTCTCCGCGGTAGGAGTATCTTATTCGACGCAGCTGTGTGTTGTTGCTAAGGGCGTCTTCAGTGCGCCCGGAGTCAGCAGGCAGACTGTATGACTGATGAGCTGGGCGGGGCTTGGTGAGCCCCACAGCCGGCAGGAGGGCGCCCCGCAGCGGACTCCTGGTGCTCTGCACACCGCCCAATGCAAGTGTGTTTCAGAAATACTGTGTTACTGTACATTTGCTCTTTTAAAATACACTCGGTGGTACAAACATGGAGTGGGGAAGAATAGGAAAAATGTGTCTATGTTTAATCATTTGGGATAGTGTTGCACTGATGGTTGTGCTCTGTAACTTGAGCTAAGAAGTGTTTTGTTTTTAAAAATTATAATTTAATAAAAAATTAAACCAAGTTATGATCACAAATGCTGTAACTGAAAAAAATACCAATCATGTGTTTGCATGGGTTTTTATGTGCACTTTCATTTTTAAACTGAACTATAAATGTCTATTTCGTCCCACATTAACTGTGCCTCTGATAAAATAACTGGCCCCAGCATTGACCCCCCCCCCCCCCCCCCCCCCCCCCAGTAAAAATGTACCTAGAACTGCAACCGAGAACAATAGGTTAATTGATATAGTAGTTATCCAAGTCAAAACATCAATACATTAATAAAACATCTTTAACGTTGATAAGTGACAAATCCAGAATAAAGGATAAAGTCATAAATCAGTTATACATCTTAAAAAGTCATTATTATTTATAAACATATTCAAAGAAGTGTGTGTAAACCTTAATAATTTGTTTAGACACTAATTTTGGTCCAACCTGAATATCACTTTCACAAAAGGTCAGAGGTCAAATAATGCATGAAAGAGAAACCTAAAAACACAAATAGAATATAAAAGGTTGTGCTTGATAATGGCTAATAACTGCTTTTTAAACCATTAGCAAATGTTTAGTAAACATATTAATTAACCCTCTACAAAGTATGAATTAAAATGTACCAGAAGTTTTTACAGATGCATGTTTGACAGTCAGGGGCGAGTAGAGAGTAGAGTTGCTCTTTTCATCAATCTTCTATCAAAAGAAAAGTAGGTTCTGGAACTTATGACATTAGGGAAGTGACTGATGCTCTATGGAGTCTCGGTCAGAAAACATAGGGAATTGTAAGACGTCAGCTTGGCCACTGTGATGGGTATTTTATTATCCAAATAACATGTTGATAAACAATAAACAGATGCATTGCATTGACAAACCAGTAGTTGCAGACCAAGGGCTCTGAAGACCTTTCCTCAGGTCCACAGTGCATCTGGCCATGGAAAGCTGAACCATGGACTGAAACTGGAGAAGTCATGGAGATCCATACAGAGCTCGATATAGCAAGAGGCAGGGCAGAGGACAGACGGAGTGAGACTGGGCCGGCATGAGAAGGGGAACAGGCTAAATTCAGACAGTGATACATGCTTGGCAGAGGGTGATGCTAATCTTAGCTCTTTCTCAGAGGTGAGAAGAGGGGTCTGTCTATATTTGCTGCCATAAATAAGCATACTGACACAGTTTTAGGTGGCCCTCTGGGCAGCAGCCAACCCTTAAGGCCAGCTTGGCCGTGCTGATTATTCTTGGACGGTGGTGTATAAGAGAGTAGGGTGACTATAAATTGATCTGCTTATTGCACTTTCCTCTTAAAGGGTTCAAGGTGTAAGTTTGTAAATTAAGAGGCACTCTAATCACAGCTGGTGAATTTACAACCCCAGCAAGAGATGGGACCAGGTGCAAAGCTACCTATAGGTCCTTGTGGGGGTTGTGGGTGGCTGTATTTGGTCTCAGAGCCTGTGACAGACACTGACACCTGCAGGTTTATTGGTCTAACACCTTTGGAATGCCCTTTGAATGAAAACAGACCATATCAGGGAAAGTATTGTGTTAAAGTGTCACTAGAACAGGTTTTATCATATCAAGCATATCATAACACATGCAAACCAGATCACACTTTATACACGCTGCCTGACAGTTTACATTTTGCATGTTATGATAGTACCTGCAGTGTAGAGGAGGTACTGCCACCTGTTGGTGATTACAACGCAATACAGCTGGCTTCGGGTGAAGAAAACTAGATGAAAAGCTCAGCACTTTCTACTTGGGGCATGTCTGGACATCACATTTGGCTAAAAGAGATTAACCACCTCACAATGCATTTAGTGTCTCTCTTATGAGATGTGAAATCAATCGGTATATACAATCCTCCTCGGGCACTTATTTATTAAATATGCTGTCTACAATATGAACATGATATGCACATGATTTAAGAAAAAACATCAAATGCTTGATCTCTTTTCTCGCACTTTCACTCCATTGGTTGGTCGGAATTCAGTTCTATGTATCTCATTGAAACAGATCAGCTTGAAGAAGGGGACAAAGTGGGAGTTCTCTTTGTTTTTGTTGTAACCCAACCCTGTACTTAAGAACTATGAGAAATGCATTTGCAATTCAAGTAACTACTCCTGGATTCATTCTAGAATAACACCCTGTAGTTTAACACTTTTCAAAATGTTTTTACGTGATGTGATAAAGGTATAAATGATTAGATTTTTCTTCAAGTAAGGGTTGAACAAACGGAAGCCAGAGAAATTAGGATATGAGAACATTTCAATAAAGGGATGACCTTTTTATTTCATTGTGATATTCTGTACAGTTCTACTGCTATATTTAAACACACTTCTTCAAATAAAACAAAAATAAATTGCAAAAAAAGCATTAAGTCTCAACATCCCTTGACACAATATCATATGGATGAGGTGGACCATGAAATAAATAACTCGCGCCACACAGAGGGTTTTGGTTGGAAAGACAAATGTGTTAAGGGAAGGGAAAGAAAATAAATGCGATACACCGCCCAAGAAACAGATTTGCACACATGCAAAAGCACCCACACAAACACTCAGGCACCTGTGTGCTGAAACACACCTTACCTTATCCACAGGGGGCACGTGAAACAAAAGGCACTGCCAGCAGGAACAGCTTGGGCTTTGGGTGGCGGCGTTAAAAAAGAAAAAAGACAGGTCTACTGAGAAACATGTGCTTATGGACAACGGGCCTCATTTATCAATGATTTTATGGTATTAAATAACAAAAATGTTTGTCTTGGAAATGTTTATAGTAAATAAGCTTTGGTTTAATGTATTCAATTTATGATACAAGCACGCCAAATATTTGTATCATTTTTACATCACATGTGCACTTGATAAGTGAGGCCCAACGAGGAAGCAATGGTGACACAAAGACACTCATTATAAGACATAATTCACATTATCCTCACTGCCCAAGATGAACACACACACACACACACACACACACACACACACACACACACACACACACACACACACACACACACACACACACACACACACACACACACACACACACACACACACACACACACACACACACACACACACATACACACACACACACACACACACACACACCAGTAGGAATGATACCAAAAGAATATCAATATTCACCGTAATAACAACAAAGTTAAACCTTGTCACTCTTTTTCCAGTGTCTACATTATACATATGCATTGCAAACACGTCATTGGTACATCATAGCCTTTATCTTGAACTCTACTTATTTTGTGTTTCCTTTTTTGAGTAGATGTTAGGGGGGTGAAAAGAAAAGAGAAGCAGAAATGCATGCCCAGCCCTAGAGTCATGAGCTCTTCAGTGACTGCATCTAAATGTGCAAAAACAGAAGCTGGTTTAATCTTTTTACATACACCACCTTTAAATTAAATACAATTCTGAATGTCTCTCTTCCCTTTAACATCCTCTCGATGGATATGTCCCTCTAAACTTTGGTGTAAAATAAATCCTCTCTCATTCAAATGCAACCCATAAATGAACAGTGTAAAATCACTTTTACAATAAAGTGTCAAATCTGTAACGGTTTGTGGATTTCCTCGCTCAGCGTTCATGCAGGGGTTGTGGGCTTGTGCATGAGGAAGGGATTGCTAACTAGGTTGGATTAATTTCTGATTCTGTTTAAGAAGTAAAAATAAACTGATCAAAGATCATTTTAATAATGAGATTTGGACACAGTGGGATAAAGTGTGTTATAGGGTTGAATTCTGTTTCTTTCCGTCTTAAGGTTTTCTCTTTGCTCAACGCATGCTCCCTGAGAAAAATCAAAGAATGATCTCGCCTTCTTAGAACTTTCTATTCCTTCTTGTTCTCGCATCCAAACTCTTATACCAAACAACTCCCTCACACGTCTTGTACTCCAGCACAAAAATATACACCTGATGATAACCCTATACATCAATTCCAATTAAATAAAAAGAAGACACAGTATGATTGTCCTTCCATCAAAAGAAACATGCCTTCTGTGTGCAGGGGGATGAGCTGAGAGAGACTCATGCATAAGTAACACTTGCAGAAGCAGCAGCAGCAGCAGCAGAACAAGAGGGAACCTTTTAAAAACACCACTGATTCATAATACGCCCCAAATGAGGTCTCAAGCTAGAGTTTTAGATGTTGAGTTGATGGGATCTTTCTGTGTGTGTGTGTGTCCTTGGCAACACTGCTTGTCCAATCAGAAAATGGACCACACAACCTGTTGCCTTGCACTTTGCTTTCCACCCATGATGCTCTCCTCAGGGAGGGGATGTGTGGGTGGTGGGGGGGCTTGAATGCGTCCTGAGAAAGGGTATGCATCAGTTTGTGGATGTACTGTATGTTTGGGTGCATGGGTTGGAGGGTGAGGACAAGTTCAGCTCCGGCTCCAGTCTGGAATAGATCAGGGGTCTTGAGGGGGGGGAGGGGGGTCAGCGTTCAGAGGGTCAGTCTCTCCCTGGGTTGAGGTCGTAAGGTAGCAGGTGAAGGGGTCAGGGGTCATGTTGTTGTAGGGCTCGTTGTAGTTTCTGTCGGTAAGCGGTGTATTTTTGCTCCACTGCCCGGGCGCGCTCCGCCTCCTCGTTCCCCAGGATCACCAGGAAGTTTTGAAGCTCAGGGACAGAGAACGCATACCACTGTCAGAGAATAACAGAAACAGATTAATACACCATGGCAGCACGTTTTTACTCATAGCCTTCTATGAATCTCAATCAAAAAGTAAAATGTATTCTCTATAATTCCCCTTAATGTTACAAAATAAAACAATTGTGAGAAACAATACAAAGCGCAGAAGTGTCTGCCTCGAGAGCAAGAGTGTGTGTATGTACCACTTATTTGGAGCAGTGAAATAAATGTATTATTTTGAGGATCATAATTGAACAAAAGGGAAGTATTCAGCCCTTAAGGGTCCATTTATTTTCTTGTATATTTGTGTAGGTATGTTCAGATGTATGTTTGTATGTATACTGTGTGTGTCCCACTTATGTTATCTTGTGTGTGTGTGTGTTTTTTCTCTCACCTCCACCTCTCCAGTCTCATTTTCTTTAAGGACAAAGCTGAGCTGCTCTGGGTCGGGTCCTGTTATCAGCCTCAGGAGAAGAGGACGGTCACACAGAGGAAGCTTCTGGAGCAGATCTGAACGGGACAGAAACATATAATTTATTGTTGTCATTTACACGTGTTTCCTGCAAATGAGAAATTGAAGCTTTGTATACGAACAATGTAATTCTTACGAAGCTTGTACAAAAATGACACTTCCGATCATGGACCAACACCCCTTTTACTTGTATATGTGTCATATTTCCCCTTTTTTATTCTAAAACTTAAAATGTGTATGACATAGTATGGACCTTTTGCTCCAAGTATTATAATTCTTTAAAATGTTCTTATGTGAAGTGTTTTCCAGATATTTTTGTATCCATCTTTTTGCACATTATAATTGTATTATGCCTAATATTAAGTGTTAAATGCATTAGGTGCATTAACTGTCTTCAAGGCTAAAGGTACTCTATTTACAAACACATTTCATTCAGAGGATACAGTATGTTAGAAATATTACATTTACAGAAAAAGTAAAGGGATATGGCGCCACCTTGTGTAATGTTAATATTCCGATTTTTGATCATTACCAGTAAATTAAAGTTGTTTATCCTTTCACCCAAATGAAACTATATTGATTGAATTATAATTAGATCCAAGTGTAATTCCTGTGATGATTTTTTTGCATCTCCCACCCACTGAATAAAGAATGATGAACCGCTCTCGGAAAAGAACAGAGCCATAAAAATACAGCTCCATTCACAGAGATGTAATCTCCATCGCTGTAATGAGTTAGCTTCCACCAGTGTTCTCTCCTCACCCTGTCCGTCGCGGTGCGTCTGCCTGTACAGCGCAAACTTGCGGGGATTATCCAGCACCATGAACTTCTTCAGCAGGCCCTGGATGACCTCGCTGACGGTGGTCAGAGAGCAGATGTGGATCTGCTTCACACAGTCGCTCGGTAGGTAGAAGGATGTTCTCTTTTCGCTCTGCCCACAGTCCGACACATCCTGGCCCTCTGACGGTTGAGTGCGGCCCCCCGCCTGCCTGGACGCCCCCTCCGAGTCCCCCGCCTCTACAGCGGGGACTGTGACCGGCCGACTGAGCCTCAGGTTGACCTTAATGAAGCCTGTGTAGGATCCGTCTGAAGCCTGCAACGCACAGAGAGGAAGAGGAAGACATGAGAGAGTGGAGGCACAATTTAGTGTTGAAATGTGCACTGATCATCAAGACTGGAACAAATTGTATGTGGTTCTTTTAAACATTTTGGGAAATACAGTTATTTGTTTTTTTAAGGTCTAAACCGATCTCATGCCCGTACTAGTTTAACATAAAGAATGGGCTGGAGGAAGAAAGCTAATCTGGATCCGTTTAATCCAACACATTTTACAAATATGATATATGGTGTTGACTCATGAGTTTTGAGGGGCTGGTGGGACGATTAAGCACGAGTCTTCTCCTCTCACTCTTGGCAAATAAACCATACACTGACTCTATGTATGAAGACAACGCGACATCACCTGTTGGTTTGAGGAATATAGTTTTGAAGCATTGGGTTTGGCATTTTGGCCATTGGTTATTTGCCAGGATGTGACACTAGAGGGTGGAGCTAAATACACCAAAGCTTAACATTATTAGGCCACTAAAACAATACAATAATCATCTTTCGTGAACTGAAATCAATATGTCATTGTTGGGCCCTGTCAATCACAAGTTATCCCTGCTTTTTTAGTGTATTTTAATCAAAATGGGCCAACAATTTACAAAATGGACACCATGCTGTAGTAAAGAAGACTCAAAACTAGTGATTAACTACATAAAGTTACGTTCACAATGTTTATAGAGTTAATAAATCAAGTAAAAGCTTTATTTTCTCATAGAATTCACACAGCATTTAGATGTTTAAAAGTTTCCCCTACGCTTGAATAACATTATGGCCCAGCTCAGTTTCCTGTTTCTATTCATCAGATGAAAGAGAGGAAGTTATAATAATCTAGTTTCATTGTTAGTTTGACCTTATACAGTACGGTGCACTCAACATCTACAACAAGTGCTGAGAACTTACCAGATTCATGCCATTTTCAGAGACTTGAGCATTATACTCCTCTATCCTTTTCGACACCTCCTCTTCTGATAGGTCCTTTGTTCCTCTCGTCTCTTCCTCCTTTGCTTCCTTCTGCTTTGAGGCAAAGAGAGAATGGTCAATATACAAATATTGGTTCGTTCTTATTTCTTTAAACCAGCAGATGGTGCTGCTTCAATAACAAGTCTATGAACACATTCTCCATCTAGCCTTGCTCAAGTTGACGAATACATATCGGAAAACACCAGAATCAAGAGAAACCATCCCAACCTACAAGCCTTCCAGGCAGAAAAGGTGTCATATGTTGTTGAATAAACAAAATCTAGCCCTGTTCCTGCACTACTTGTGGGAAAACACCTCCTTCTCATGTCCTCCATCTTTATCAGCTGCTTCTGTGACTGACGCTGATGGGTGACACTATCTCTTCCTCCTCAGTGTGGTTGCACAACTCTGCAGCTCTACATGGGGACAGGAAATGTGAATGGAGCACATCTCGCATTCAGCATCACAACAGGAGAATATTGAGAGCACAGCATCCCCCTTACTCATTTCCCTGTGACTATAGGAATGAAAAAAGGAGAGCGAAAGACAGAGAGGGAGGGAGGAAAGAAGCTATGAAAGATGGGAGGCAGAGAAAGAAAGGGGTGAGGACTGATGAAAGAGCGGCTACTGAGCCAGCCTTAGCAACACAGAGTTTGACTGGGTTATTTATAGTACAGAGGGATGCATCCTCTCTATCTCATAATTGTACTTTTTTTCCCTTCTCTTGTACGTTTGCATTTTCTGGGCCAGAGAGAGCGAGAGACAGAGTGTGTTTGAGAGAGAGAATGCAGGGCAGCTATCTGTAGGGGAGTCCTCGGGTTGTGATGAAGTCACTGTTTCCTTCAACACAGATACGGTGTGTAAGTGCACGAGTGTGTCTCAGTGAGTGCACACCTTGTGGTAATAAATAACACACAAACAACACGAGTGTAGCATCCTTGCAGACATTCAGCGGAAGAGGTGAAAAAAATGTAACAGTTAAAATGTCAAGGCTGACGATTGGAGATAGACAGACAGCACTGTGTATGTGTGTGTGTGTGTGTGTGTGTGTGTGTGTGTGTGAGTGTGTGTGTGTGTAACAGTGAGAACATAGCTTTTTGTTGTTGCTTTTATCTCTTACACATTATTATCAGCCTCTCCTCTGTCATCATGGTCCTTCTATCATAGTAATTGTCCGTGTTGCGATGAAACAACAGAGCTATTATGCTCACAGCAAGTCACAAATGCAATGATTACAACCGGTATCAGTTCGGACACAAACACATCAAAATACATATAAGAATTTACACTCTGACCAGTTAACACTGGTTTTGTATCTCTGCATCATGAATATATAAATACAAATAATAAAAACCCACACAACTCTGGGTGGTAAAATCGAGGCTGAAAATAATAATCCGAGGGGATACAGAGGAGTTGACTTGTTTTCTAGATTCCTCCCAGTCTAAGGCAACAAAGTGAGTTTGCAGGAATTCCTGTGTTTGTATGCAAGTTTCTAAATGTATCGGAGGCAGTGCCCTGCCCTCCGGGTCCGCATACCAGTGAGAGTGGTCAGGGGACAATAGAGGAGTTTCCGCCCCTGAGAGTTCCACAAAGTCCTGGGACACTGCTCTGTTAGACCGGGTCAAAAGGGAGCCAACAACCAGCAAGACACATGAATAAAGAGAGAGGTAAAAACACTGAAAACTCTCAATGCAGTTACACCTTGGTTAATTAATAAAAAGATGTGACATGGGAATAATTTACATTCCCATGGTGCATCTTTGGTTCCAAAGATCTATTACTCGTTTGTTAAAAGCAATTGATACCTATATTTTGAATTACACCACACTATCAGGTTTTGCTGCAATGAGCACACAAACAGTGCTGGGCACAGAACGTTCGGGCAAACAATATTTAATGACAGTAGTCAAATGTTTTCTCTTAACTGGAAGAATAGGAAAACAAAATGTCCGTTTTACTCCCCAAAAAAATCAGCCTCTGGTAAAGTGTCCATTGATGATTGTGCTATTGTATTAGCTGTACAGTGTCTCTACTGTAGGCTATTTTTATTATATGTACAGCACTTTGGCTCGACCAAAAATCGTTTATAAATGTGCTATATAAATAAAACTTGATTTGATAACAATATTACAGGTGACAGCACAGGACCAGGCCAGTTAATCCAGTTTAATGATAGATGTTAAGATAGATAGATGCAAATCAGCTTAAGTGTGTAAGATATCTAGCACTGTTACATAAGGGTCACACACACTCCCCCACGCACACACACACATGCCATGCAGACACACACACCCCCCTCAGGAGGACATGAGTAAGTGTTGATGCTGTCACTCTGATGAGATCAGACAAGAGAGGTCATGACTCGCTGAAATGTCGCTGCAAATAGTCAGCATTAAACCATGTGCCGAACTATGCTGTGTGTCTGCAGGCTTTTTGTGAACCTGACCAAACTCTTGACTGCAAACCTCCAAGTGTGTGTTAGTGTGTGTGTCTGCAGGGTTGACATCATGATCTTCAGGTAAGACTACACTCTAGGATCTGTTACAACTGGCCAAGATTGAGGACATGGGAAACACTCACACACAACACACACACATGTATGTTCACATATTCACACACACTTTAGCAAAAGGGAAAATGCTCTGACACTATGCTTATTTAAAAACAAGTATACCATACTCAGCACTAGGGATGCATACCGGTGTAGTTCCAGTAATCCAAAATTCGGCTCACAGATAGCAAATAAGCGTGACTCGGACAAAATACGTCTCAGGATAGTTTGTTTTTTACTTACACAAAAAGGTATCAAATACAAACACATATTCTCTCAGGTCAAAAACGATGTTGCTCTGTGCTTCTTTCTCCTTCTCACACACACACAATCACCAGCAGCTGCCGTCGGCTATAACGTCTCGTAATCACGTACAGCTGCGGTCGTCTATGCCGTCAATTTCACAAAGCTGGTTCAAATAAATGATATGATAGCACTAATAACAACAAATTTATTTTAAAAGTGAGTCCGTGGCCCGTGACGGCGGGTGTTATAAATTAGATTGCACAATCGTTTTTCTTCTTCATTGTTTGTTGAATACTAGAAAGGTAAAAGTCCCACAAATGAACTGAACTGTGATGGGATTTGTTTTCTCTCACCAGTGAAGGTAAATGTTGATTTTAAAGATGAGATTTGTTTGTTTGTCCAATGCCGAGATCTCATGACCATTATTCTATTATGTATTTGTTCTCTAGTCGAATCCCAGGTTTAACATGAATTATAACGGTGCTATACGGTCTGTTTGCATTGACAAGATGTGCTATTCACGCGGCACACCTGATGGCGGGTGTTATAAAAGATATTCCATAATCGGTTTTCTTCATATTTTTAATGTATTTTTCATTGTTTGTTCAGTACTAAAAGGTCCAAGAAGTCCCACAATTTAATTTAATATTCATTTGACATGTAATATGTAATATATCGTAAAGCGCTTCATGGGAGTAATTCTGGGATGATACATTTTCAAAGTATCACGATATGTATCGGTTGAGTATCGGTATCGTTCAGTGGTATCGGTATCGTAAAAAAGTCAACGATATGCATGCCTACTCAGCACTATATATTATGTAAACAATATATTGTTTCTTTAAATCGTCATTGTGCAAGTCAACTTGTGCTATTAACACATTGTGAAAGACTATTACGTTACACTCAGCTATAGTTTTTTTTGTAAGTTGAAATTGAGTATCAGTAGAAAGCAGCATTTTCTCTCATTGGTGCAATTAGTTGTATCTAGGCAGAATTCTGAAAGCAGCAAGAAGGCAGAACTGAACCTTCGTACCTGATTATATATCGCCAGTGATATTGTTATCACGATATTCAACATGATATCATGCAATCCTTTGATGCTTTTTCTGGTCCTTATGGTGCTAATGCAAGTACTTTTCAAAGCATTGTAATGTGAAGTTTTAGTGAATGTTTGGAACCTACTGCTGCAGGTCTCCCTTGAAAAAGAGATCATTGATCTCAATGGGATTTTACCTGGATAAATAAAGGTTTTGAATTGAATTGAAGTTATGCAAAAATATTTAAAAGTTTAACTACCATCTAAAAACATAAAAAATGTCCCTCTGAAATGTTGTTGAGTGTAGGAGTCGTTGTAACAAAAACACTCTACACACAGTTTCCTACCAATGTTACGTGATGTGTGCAATAAAATAAATTCTGCAGAGGTGTACATGTAAATGTGTGTATCTGCTTTTTATATAACAGTGATATAACTCATTCATTCACTACATTAAAAAGGACAAACTGAACAGGCCCCCTGCTTATCAACACACACACACACACACACACACACACACACACACACACACACACACACACACACACACACACACACACACACACACACACACACACACACACACACACACACACACACACACACACACACACACACACACACACACACACACACACACACACACACACACACACACACACACACACACACACACACACACACACACACACACACACACACACACACATTACAGCTGGCTGGCTAAACTGGAGCAAAAGGTTCAGCTCTGGAAATAATTCATAAAGAAAAGAAGGTCTGAGCTCCCCTTCCGCTGTTTTGATGAACGTAAGGATCTCCCTGAGCATGCATGGAGGACGACTTAACACAGTGACACATTTAGAATGATTTTAAAACAAAATATATGATTATGTCTCTATTCCACTCTGATATTTTCATCACTCTTTCATACTCAGACAGAAAAAGGACACTTGCGCTGCATATCTACTTTGAATGCTCTACCAGTGGATGCATTCAAGAACCAGCCCCTCCTATGTTATTTCTCTTACTGTACTGGTATGGCTACTAATATGTCAAATCATTTGTCTTTGGTTGCGTGTTGCCGTAGAAATCAGGCACCATCAGCTGGCAGCTTCTGTGCAGGCAGCCTAGACAAGCTAACCCCAATACCCTCATGGCAGCAAAGCTAACTCCTCATGCTGACAACACAGCTGGTCAATTATTCAGGAATTATACCTTCTCCAAGTCAGACACCAAAGGCACCGCCAGGACGAGGACAGCAGGAAGAGGGCTGCTGAGCGTGTTTTACATTAATGCAAATGTCTGTGTAGTTTAAAGAATTTGTATCTCCACTTCTCTATCTGTCACACCTTTCTATCCTTCAAAATATTCCCCTGCTGTGCATCCGGGGACCCTGCAGTGTGATTAACACGGTCTGTCCCAGAGTTACAGTATCTGACAGAATGTGTGAGGTAACACAATGTACAACAGACCAAACACAAGTATCAGGAAGTGTGTGCCAACAAACCCACGAGTTGCTATGGTAACAAGGAAAATGGTTTTTCTACAGTTAAGTAGTTGCCCCTCACAAACACAGACAAATACACACACTCACAGATCTAGTGCAAAAGTGCCAGCTTTGTTTCTACGGAAACCTCTCCCACGCAATGTAGAGATAAGGACTCTATGGAATCTGTAGGTTAACATCATTATCTCAGTTTCTCTGTTAAAACACTGCACACATATTGTTTCTGTGACTGATGCTAAATCCTTTAGCCCCTCACATGATAAATGAGCTGCCTTAAGGCATCAAGGCTGCTGAACAAGGCCGGCAGATCAATGGTTCACAACAGAGGTTTGACAGTAACCCCTTCATACACTCTCACACACCTACAGGCCTGCTTACACATCACCTCTTCCTCTACACACTTCTGCTTTCTGGTAGCATGTTTTTGATATAAATGGCTGTTTGGTTCCCAGCACATCTGAAAAAGCCGTAATCTGAGTTTGTCTCACTCTCACAGTTTCATCTATCAGAGTGAGTGCTGCCCTGATTCTGTACCTTAGGTGCCTGATTGGGCTTGCGGAAGAACGAGGTCTTGGCTGTGAAGAAAGAGAAGTCTTCACTCTCGTCATCCAGGCTGCAGTACCCGCTGCTCATGCTGTTACTGCTGGTCATTGAGGGGGTCAGCACTGCATTGACAGTCATGGAGAGGTCCAGAGATGGCCCCCGGCACCGGTACAGCACGTTGACTGCTTGAGGAAGTCCTTTTTGATCTCGAAAAGCACAGCAGTGATGTGACACTCAGCCACGATCAGAGTCCACCCGCTTCCAACTGTCCTCTACACATCCAGAACAAGTCAGTGCTCCTCTGCTGATGCATCCAGGAGAGTTTAGGTCTCGCCTGTGAGGGCGAGACAGGTGAACTCGGTGCTTTGCGTGCCACCAGAGAGGGGACCAGGAAATCCGAGAGCGAGACTTGTCACTTCCTCCTGACGCGATTGTGTGTGCTCTGACGCCGGTGTCACAAACAGACCATAGAGTATATGCACCTGGTCATTTGCAGCTGAACATGCTAAAACTCATACAGAGTATGTAACCATCTCTGAAACACACACACATATTTAGGTGTGTGCTGGGGTCATGGAGTCAGCTTACAGGTTGGTTTCAAGTTCTGCTCACCTGAAAGCCCCTGTCATACCAGCAAACCGACGCATGCAATACCACATCCTGCTCTCTTGTGTCTCTGAAAGCACCGGCTGTGAGGAAACAAAGAGTGGTTCAATTCAACTCCGACATTCATGTGCTTGAGCATCCATCCGTCCCCGCTCCGAAGTAAACAGCCGCAGAAGATCTCTTGGCTGCAGCAACAATACGTCCATAGACCCGAGCTACCTCTTCTCGTACGTTGCTTTGGCAATACTACCAGAGAGGCAGATGCCTCCCACTCATCCTCTCTTTTTTTCCTCTCTCGCTTCCTACCTCTCCTCTCTTCTCCTCTCCTTACTCTTTCTGCCCGTCTTTGCTCCCGTTGCTCCCTCACTCTAGCAGCCTCGCTCAACCATTTGTGGTCGAGTGTTATCAGCCAGCATGCACCCTCCCCCTCCTCTCTCTCTCTCTCTTCCTGCGAGCTACTGCACCCTGCAGAGCATAGCCACTTCCTCTTACAGAGAGAAAGAGGCATGGGTATGTAGAAAGAGAAATGCTGATGAGTGAGAGATATGATGCCTCACAGGTCCTGTTTTGCATACGTTAGAGCAGCAGCGACAGGAGGCAGCAGAGGCCGCATGGGGAAGATGGCTGCTTGTCTGGTGACAATCTGCAGCAGGATGCACCGGTTTATTAGAAGCCACCTCAACCCCTCTAAGCATGTGGCTTTAATGATAGACACAGACTTAATTAGAGCAATTGTATGACATATTTTCCAAACAGGGGACAGATGCTGTCAGGGAACAGAACATAGCTTCCACCGCTGGCTTCTTGGTGGAGGAAAGGGCTCAAGGTGAGATTAAGGAAATAATGAATGATTGCCCTCAGGATAGAGATTGCGTTGACTTCTAACCTCACACTGACCCTGCAATCTGCCCTCTGACTCTGGCACTGACCCTTTTGTCACAAAGCAGATAAAGCCCCCTGTCATTGCTGAGATTGATGCCGCAACTGTCTGCACCTGCTGTTGCATGATTTTAAAATCTACTCAGGCATGATTAAAGGTAAACCTATATGTTAGTGGAGGGCTGCAGCATGGAGGGGCAGAGTGTCGCCCTTTCATCGGGTGTCTTTCTGTCAGGTTTGAGGCAGCCCAAGACTGATTACCTGCAGCTCTGCGCCTCCCTTCCATCAGTGTAATCACTTAGGGACCAGACAGCATGCAGGACACACACACATACATACACACACATACATGCATACTGAGCAACACTGGCTGCAGGTCGATGAAGCCTGGTAACAGTGTATGTGCTTATAAGGGGGTAAAAGGGGATCAATTTATGCTGATGCACACACAAAAAGGGCCTGTATAGATGGAAGGGACATAAAACACAACCACACACACACATAGAGCTGCAGCTATAAAACAGAGCAAGAGGAGAGAATAGGATAAAGAGGACTGCAGGAAATGAACTGTCATATCTCCTCTTGTCTGCAGTACTGGAACACAACACAAGTGCAGAGAGAGAGAGGCCTTAGTCACAGAGTTCACATACCTCCGAGACACAAATCATCAACGCTCACTTAAATCTGACTTTCATCTCATTATATTTAACCACAGTCATTACACTCAGAAAGAACAAGTGGCAGTTAAGCTAAAAAATAAAATACAGAAAGTATATGCCATAGTTTTGATGCAGTAGACATTTTGGATAAATGGCCTGAGATGAGAAAGTTACTGACAGTAAAATACATTCGGTACTCAATTTATCCGCCTGCTTGCTTGCTCCAGTTCTTGCCATTTCCATCAACGTGTTTCAGAGCAGAATTATTGCGTGTATTTGTTCACAGAGTACTACCTGGCACTCTACCAGGGTCTTATTTTGTGTTATCTGCCCCCAAGGCATAGAGTGGCTGCCAACAATCTGCTGAAGGCCTGTGGGGTTATCCAGCTTGTCTCGTGCATGTTATGAGTGTGTGTGTGTGTGTGTGTGTGTGTGTGTGTGTATGAACTCCATTGCGTGGGTGACTGAGGATAGGATGCCAAGAGCAGCATGCACGCTCCCACTCTCTCAGGTTCCTGTACACACACTCATATGCTTACACAAGAGTGGGGAAAAGCCTATTCTGATGATGAATCTTACATCATTGTATAATAACTGTACCATGTGGCTTGTATTATATGAGAGGATATGAGAGTATGAAAGAGTTTTTGTTTAAATGCACAATATGTAGTTTTCTGTCACAATGGGGTCTCTCAATCAAAACATGAAGGAGACAGAGTTTGGGGAGTCATGAAGAAACTTTGGATCATTAGTGTGCAGTCTGCTCTTCCTGGTTAGGAAAACATCATTGCAGATAATTCGGATCCAGTTAAAAATCTCAGAGGTTTCCTCCTCTCCAAAAAAAAAAGATTGGTAAAAAATGGTAATACAATTCTGAATCAAGCAGTTTTACTTAAAACGTATTTTTTTTAACACTGCTTAGAAGACAACTATTCTTTCACACACAGTGACGTCACGAGCTACCCACAATGCAACACGCGCCATATATATATATATAAATACGCCATTTTCATGGAGGTGCAAATATCCTGGAAGTGCAAATATAAACAGCTAGCTAACGTAGCAAGGCAGAGCGCACTAACGACCGAAGAAATCGCTGCATGTCTTCGGATTACATCTCTGGACTTGAGGGGTGTGCTCTAGGTCGTTACCAGCGTAACTAGAGCTGTGTGGGTTGTCGGATTGCCCTTACAGACTCCGTCGATTTTGGCTGCATCTACGTCTAATTTCTGGAAACACCAGTCGAATACCCCACTTGTCACAATAATATTATCATGCCATTGCATATATGTGGTATTTTAGAGTTGACTAGATATTTATTAAGGCAATAGACTATGATATTCAGTACAGGAAGCTTAGCAACACCTAGACGGTGTACGGCTAAACCAGGGTCGGCTCTAGAACAAATCGAATGGGGGGGCAATCATTTACCAAGGGGGGGCACACACTGCCGTCAACAACCAACACACAAACACCAACGCAACTTCAATTTAAAAAAACATGCTGTAAAGTCTATTGTCTTTCACACACATTGCAGGGGTGTAGTGCTATTGTATAGTGCACCTATGACTTGTGCATACATGCACGGTTGTGGCACGACCACTAAAACAGAAACATATAAGGACAGAGGGTGTCGTTTTCTCATACTGATATTCTGCACAAACTGTGCTGTTGTATTTGCTGTAAAGTGTCTTTACTGTAGGTTATTTTGTATTATACTGTATATACAGCACTTTGGCTCGACCAAAAATCGTTGAAAAATGTGCTATATAAATAAAACTTGATTTGATTTGATATGGACATAGGCCATCATATAAAAAGTGTGCAAATGTATTTAGTATCCTATCCATGTGAACATGTTTTAGGTGGGGGTGGACCTAACCTCCTCTAGGAGGGTCTGGGGGCATGCTCCCCCAGGAAGATTATTTTTAAAATATTGAAGTTAAATGCATCAATCTGGTGCACTTTGAGAGCAAAGTGAAGAGATCTATGGATAGCCTACATCTCTCAGCAACCATATGAAACAGAACTGTACACAGATTTACTTTTTCTTTATGGATATTTCACTAATCATTCCCCTTTTAAACTGTATTCTTGTGTTACTGTCCTATAGTATTTCATACCCGTTTTTCATTTATTCTCTCTTTAATAACTATAATGATCATATAAAGGTATTCCTCGAAAATACTTACATAAATGGTGACCAAACTGTTTGAGACCCACTGAGATAACTTACACTAAAGTGAACTATCTAAACACTGAGAGAGTCCTTACCTCACTGAGCTGAGGTTATAAGATCCTCTCAGTCTGACAGGAGAGGACTCTCCTCCACCTTGGTGTAGAAACAGCCCTTTATATCCGTTAGCATAGCTAGCTAACCAAATGCTAACAACATTCCACGTTACCGCTCGCGCACTCACAAAATGCGCTCGTGCCACACACACACAGAGCTTGAATGAAACCCATGTACTTGTACTGTACTGTATATCATATTATTTTCGATGGCTTTACTGTATAATCAGTGTAACAGATGGACAGATTGCCACTGGGCTTTCATCTAAACACTCAGCCACGTAATGATAACAAAAAAAAGGTCGGGGGTCATTGGTCAAGCAACACACCAATCAGAGAGCAGCAGTGAGCACACCTCAGGCTGTGTTTTATATTTGTATTATTTATTTCTGATGTATTTCACACAAAAAACCTTTAGTGGAAACGTTTTCACTTAGCCTATATGATTAAAAAAAGAAAAAAACGGCAAAGTGGCAAGGCTTGCCCACCCTGCGTTGGGGGGGCACAGTGACTCATTTGGGGGGGCATGGCCCGCGAATGACCCCCCATGACGCCGACCCTGGGCTAAACCCATGGCCTGCTTGCACCTCGCGTAAATCGGCGGATACCGGAAGTACGGTGTCGCCCTCGGCCCAATACCCGTATGTGTGTGTGAAAGAATGTCCCTTGGTGCTGATGGACAAGCTACTGCTAACGTTAGCTTAGCTTGTTTAGCTGATAACTTAACATCCAGACATCCAATGATTATTACCTTTTATCTGGTGAAATTACATAGTTAACATAACTAAGACAATTTTAACTATAAATGTATCTCAAAACGAGCAAACAACTACAATGCTAATAAATGTGCAAAGGGAAAACAACGCCATTAAAAGAAGCAAACAAATGACCGACCGTAAGCATGATGGATTTGTCTAGGTTTGAACATTGTTGGAAACATTTATGATAATGCAAGAGCACAACTCAACAACATGTATAACATACATGTAACCGTTTTAAGACATATAAGAACTGGAAATGTTACATATTATACCTATAAATAGTGGATGACTAAATATTTACCACTAGCATACATAACATCTGAGAATAGATTTAGCAAAACACTCTATGCCATGTTGGAGGTCCCTGCGGAGAACAGTGATTAACCTAATTAGTTTGCAGTCTTATTAGAGAAGCTGATTGAACAAATCAAACACATTCTAAAGAATAGGAGAGATCCGAGGAGTCCCAGAGGAGGATAAGGAGGGAGACTCTATGAGAGCGAGAGAGCAGGTGAAGGGGGGAGGAAGGCACATCAGATGTGACGGAGCAGATTCTGTGCTGGGAACATACTGTGACCGAAAAAGGAAATGAGCGAATATATAAATTCACAAGTAGACAACCGGGGAGGAGAAGGGACAGCATGTTTTGAAAGAGGAGGATGGTTATGTAAGAGTGTAGGCTTGGAGAGATGCTACAGTATGAACTCTGCCATTACTCAATGTTGACTCATGAAGAGTTCAGCATACTCCATTTTAAATGTGCCTTTCTAAGTGCCTCTTAAAATGCCACATTTAGGCCGCTTTATCCAGTATGTTTTCTATTTAATTTGAAATGCTCACCCTATACTGAGGGGCAGCGGAGGAACAGCGTCTTCTGGGAGATGGAGTTTCTTCTTCTCTGTCCTTTCGGTTGCAGTCCAACTGGACCCGGCTCTCACACTCCAGGTGACAGGTGTAGCTACAGTCTGGGGAACAGAGAAACATGCTGTCAGAGAAAAGAGCACACACAGTAGGAGAGAACCAAATAATAATGAATAAAACATTACTAAACATTGACCTAACACTGTGATCAATAAGCCTCTGGAAATTCATGTTGGAGAGTGTAGTGCTCAATTGTGAATTCAAAATGAAGTTTTAATCAAACAGGTACAGTCATATCAATTCTCCCTTTACAGAGAATTTGCTCCATCTAGTGGCCAATGCCAGACTCACACATACAAGGCACCAGACTGCAGAGCGACAATGCATCAACAAAACAAACCTAAATACACCTTTGTTTGTAGAGTGAGATCTGCACACACAATACTTAATGTTATAACTTGTATCATTAACAAAGTAATAACCTTATGATAACAACTCCTTTAAGATCCAGTTGTATACCTTCAACCTATGGCAGGAGTAGTCTTCTGTATACTCAATATATAATGGATATATGGCAGGAGTAGTCTTCTGTATACTCAATATATAATGGATATATGGCAGGAGTAGTCTTCTGTATACTCAATATATAATGGATATACTGCACAAAGTCAAGCTAAGAGAATAAAGTAAACAAATACAGAAAGTAGTATAGGCATACTGTATGGAAACAATAGAGCAGCTTTTGAATGGCCAACTCCCATCTTACTGCTAAGCAAGAAAAGAATAGATTTAGGTGCTTCCCCCAAGGTTTCCTGAAATAGTCCACTGTTCTTTAATCAGTCGCTGGTCCCACATGTGACAGCCTCGGCTTGTTTATGTCTGACAGACTTTATTGCGGCTAGAGGTTTTCCCACTGAGACGCATAGCCTCACATCTGACTTCTCCGCTGTTGGTGAGATAATCCATGCTAAAGAAAGAGACATTTTTAAAAAACCACATGAGCAGAGAGCGAGAGCAGGGGGGGTTAAACTATGATTCAGATCCTTTTCGTGGTCCTCACGCAGGAACGCTCCGTGAATTCAACTCAGGCTATATAGATTTGATAAAAACATTATTATATTTCCATAATGTTCAGTTTTAGAAGCCGAAGCTTGATTATTTTCTTCAGAACAACACATTGTTTTCTGGTGCGCCTCTCCATGGCTGCTGTCAAAGAGCTGAGATCTGCCCGGTTGTTTTTCTGTCTGCTGATATTAGCGTCTCTGTTTGTGTCCTGCTGAGAGAGGGACACCACTGCGTCTCGCACGTTCAGCATCGTAACCATGGCAACAAGCTTATTGATGACCATTGTAGAAAGTGAAGAGCTCAGCTTACATAAGGGCCCCATTAAACAGCCATGTGTAGAGGGTTTTCTGTTATGTATTAGAAAAACAATTCACTTTTATGCCTGGGATTAAGGTATTTTCAGTATATCTTGTTTGGGGGAAGGAAATGCTTATGTAATGGCAGGTAAAGTAGTAGAGCTGATTATAGAAGCAGCAACAAGGAGGATAGAGTAAAGGGAGACATGACAGGGCGTACTGACTGGAGGAATTTGTGTAGCAAAAAGGAAAGTTCAGATAGGATGCTTTGCTCCTGACAGTTTGAAGGTCAGTGTGTTGAGAGAGGGAGACAGACGTAAGTATGTGTGTGTGACAGAGACCGGTTGGCAGTGAGAGACAGAGGGTGAGAGGATAGGGCTGCAACGCCTCGCTGACAGGAGGGATGTGAGGAGGAAAGTGTAGAGTTCAGATAAGGGATGCTCTGCTCATGATAGTTTAGAGGTCAGTGCAGAAAGAGAGGAAGAAAGGAAGCACAGGGGAGGGGAAGAGAGAAACTCCTTTCCTGTCCTGCTTACTTTATTTACTTCATCCAACCTCACTCTGGATCACAGACTGTGCCTCTACTTCTATATATTGAAATAATATAATATATGGGAGATAATCCTTGCTTTGTTGCAGTTGGATGAGAATATTGACACTACTCTCGTATCTGTATAGTTTGAAGCTGCCATCAGCAGCGAGCTAACTTAGCTTATCACAAATACTGCAACATTGTGACAGAGCATGGCTTTATTCAAAAGGGCCAAGATTCATGATGCCTATGAAACAGTTCATAACAAATGGGCATTTAGAGGAGCTGGTACGTTGATAAACTAAGCTGGCCACATACTGTAGGTAAATGTTTTTGTTGCCCTAATGATACGTGAACTCTGTGTTAAGAGTTATTAATGCTTATTTCACAAAATGTCAAACTTGACCTTAAAAAATGCTCCGTTTTCTTTAAGCATCATTTTTATGTTAATAATGTTTACATCAGAGTTACTTGTTAAGGTATAATGGGTTTATTTTTGTACCATGTGCATAAATAATACATGGTACAAAGAAACATGGAAACTAATGGAAAATAGTGGCCAGTGGTCAAGGACTGCAAAGATGAATTAAAGACTCCATTTGTTGTCATTCTCAACACTGAGTGGTGGTTACATAGAGAGCATTTAGCCGTCGTCTTTCTCCTGATAATTGATTAAGAAGACAGGAATTACTGCTGGGCGTACTGCAAGGAATATGGGCGGAACCCCGTTCCACACCCACAGTGAGATACACCACTGTCAGCAAGTCACGGCCCACCTAGGATCCTGAATATTCCCACACTGATAAGACAAAACTGCCTGTCTCTCACTCACACACATATACTGTATTTACACACGAGAAATTGACATTTGAACCCAGTCCTGCCTGATTCTAAAACCACAAACATACACATAAATAAACAGAAATTTGTGGCAATTATTTTTGTGATAGCGCAGTGTTAGTTTTTGCTGACTTCCTTGTGACAATATATGATCCACACCCTGAAAAAACCCTAGTTTTGATCAAAGTTATTACAAGGTTTTGGACCAACCTAAATTAGGTGAGTCAGACTTTTTCTTGTATGCATACGATGTGGACATTGACAGGCTCGCATTATGCTGGACCTCCTTAAGATGCTGCCTATGTGAGTGCTAATGAGCTGTTTAAAAAACCTGCAGCAGCAGTCCAGTGGCCCAGAAGGACTCTGAAGGTTATGCAGGCTTGCTGACTCCAACATAATCAGAGAATCAGGAGACGAATGTGAAAAGAGAAAGCAAGAGCGTCAGCAAAAAGGACAATTTTTCTGATGAGACTTTCTTTGTTGGTTGAATTCCTGGCACACAACTTCTCTGCTAGACTCTATGTTTGTGCTTACAGGGGTTTTCCTTGTTGCTCTTCTATGGAAAGTACACAACTATTGAATGGGGAAGTGGCTTTAACTTAAAGATGGCGATAGGCCGGTTCTGCTTTTTTCGATTTTTAGGAGAAGTTGTGTTTAAGTCAACTGATAGGAATGCCACTAAAGGTTTTGTAGAAGAACCTCTAACGTTGGATTTTGCACGAGAAGAAGTCATCCAGTCCGGCTTCCTTCCTATCCTAACGCCAGAACAATACGCACACAAATAACAATAACGCAGTAAATAATGAGAGGGAATGTTTTGGTGTATTTCATATATTAACCTGTTACTCAAACACACTTCATTCTTTCAAATAGGACTGGAAAGTACCGTGTACTTTTTTTACTTTGATTCTTTAAAGTCTGTACTGAACCAGGAAAAGTAGCCTTCATGCAGTCTGCTTCCTTTGAGTGAACATTTCTTTACACATTAACTTCAAGAACCTGTCCCAACAGACTCTTTTAAGAGTATTTATGATTTAAAGGCAAGCAGCTGTCAGTACTATGCTATATGAACTATATGTTTGGTAAATTCTACATGTGGCTGTTATGTTAGCGAGGACGCCCCAGTAAAATGTACTTAATCACAGCGAGGTCATTCCTGGTTAAATAGAGCTATTAAAAAAAAAGTAGACACTTTGATGACAATCATGAACGTGCAATAACACCTGCATGCTGCACCAAGTGATGACTGTAATGAAGTTGAGCCATAAACACTCATTAGCATGTGGTCCTCCCGCGCAAAGGCCAGAGTCTCCAGTCTGTGTTGTCTCAACAAGAAGAAGGGCCGTGGTGTTGTGTGTCTCCACGGTAGACTGGCCTCGACTGCTCGTCTTCATCAGGAGGATCGTGCGCAGACTCCCTCTTTGTCTCTCAGGCCATCTTTCCGTCCGATTGCTTTCAAAATGACAACGTCTCCAGACAGAGCTGGACGATGGTGCAAATGGATGGAGATGGAAAGAGAGAGAGTGCTAGGAAACTCCATCAGTGCAGTGTAAAGTGATGAAGGAGCTTTAATGTGGAGTATGTAAAGATCTATATGTTGTGGCTGTGTTAAATTCAACTGCTGCACTTAGGTCGATAACTGCCAAGGGAGCCAGGAAAAGGAGGAGCTCGATAGCAGAGTGTAAAAGGGCAATATTGTTCTAAAATAAGAGGACATTCGGAGCGGAAATATTTCGACTGTTTTCTTTCTGTCTCCTAGAATCTATGATGTTGTCTGTCCACTCCTATTATTCTCATTTCTGCACCATCTCCTCTAACGTCTTAGAAGATAGGGGATATGGGTGGTTGTTGTTTTTGTGGGAGACAGTGGGTGTGGGACAGACATGGGAGGGTAAAGACGCAGATTAGCAGAGTTTCTCAGGTCATGGAGGATGTCTGTACGGCTCCAGATAGAGACATTGGGAGGGGGGAGGATAAATAGGGGTAAGTTAGCTATAAGGCAGTGTCGATGATATTAACACGGTCTGTAATGAACCTAAAGGGGGCCCTGCGGGTCTTAGGCGGGAATTAAGAGCAGCTTTGGGGGGCTTTAGCCAGTCTGATCCCATCACTGCTCATTTGGAGCAGTTATCCATGTTCTCCTACTGTGAGGCTCACACACCATGTACTAGTACTGTTCATCATTATACAAATATCTAAATAACACACTCAATGAGCTCCCAGGAGACTCACACTCCATATGCTGACCCACCAGTTCAAATCTCTATTAACCTAAATAAAGTCTGCCCCAGTTCCTCTCTGACATCTGTGAGTGTTTGTGCACAAACAGTAACTTCATTTGATTTGACTGACATTCTTTATCTTCATCAACCCTGCATCTCTGTCTTCCCTTCCTTTAATTCCTCCATCTGTTGAGCCACAGACGCTCCCAGACTAAAACAAACGGGAGAAGATTCACTGCTTATTCTGTCCAGGGAGCTGCAAATGTACACAGCCATGAATGTTTCATTTTATACCAATACTTAGCGTGTGGGTTTGATGTTATAATTAGGTCTGTCAATAATTATAATTACGTTATTGACTTATTGTATATTGACATGACCTCAATATTGACCTTGTGTTTAAATGCATGTCGTGTGTACAAAAGTATGTCACCAGCCAACATGATGCCAGAAGAAGAAACACGGTTTGCCATCCCATGATAAGATGTTTGTTTATTGTTTTGGTTGCGTGGTTTCATTTGATTTATGTTTCATTTCTTTTATGTAATGTATTTTCCACATTTCTTTTCCAATGTCTGAATATTCATTGTAAATAACAAATGAAATGCTCTTTAAAAGAGTGAACCTGCTTTTTTATGCTATTAACAATTTGAATGAAATGGCCATTTAAAGTTTATCGCCGTATTTCCGGGACAATGTTCTGGTCCATTTGGAAAACACAGATTCTCTGTAAAACGGTTTTTAAGACCAGGCACAGAGAATGGCATCATCAGGTTTATCACACTCTAGAAAGTTACCCCAAAGGCACACAATACATCACACAACTGTTTTCAAAGACTGAGTGATGAGTAAACTGACCTTTCTGTGTCAAATCGGTGGAGTGCCCCAGCATTATGTATTTCCTTGTAAAAACCTTTTTTCAATAATTTTTTAGAAATACATGTTCAAATAAGTATAGAAACCAAGTCGAATTTGTCAAATGTATTGAACTGGTGATCACAGTTTGACAGCTATAGGCCTACAGCTTTCATGTGTGGAGGCGATTCACAATCAGGCCAGCTCTAGAGAAGACCCTCTCAGCCGGAACGGAGGTTGCGGGTATAGCATGTATATATAGGCTACATTTAATTTGGCATAGTTTGACCTCTACACCGCACTCACTAACCTGGTCGAAATATTTCCACACATTACTCCTTTTTGACGCCATGTCTGTTGTGTAGGACTCTTCTTAGAGTGTAAATAATTACCGGACTATGACTGGTAAAATATGTTGAATACCGGCAAAACTAAATCTCTCCTGTCAAAATGTCTATGTACTTTGCCGCCACACACGGTAGCCAAGCAGCGCTTATTGTTGTTTAGGCTGGCCACTCATGTGTCGCGAGTGTTGACAGGGGGCGGGGGAGCACGCTCATGAACTGTTAGCGCCGGAACCTCGCAACGGCTGCGGAGCTCATTTGCGCCACATTTGGGCCTAAAATGAGGTTTGAGTCTGCGTGATCTGCGTGTAGGGAGGGGCAGCAGCCATATCATTAGCTAGAACTAGCTAGATCTGATGGATTTGGACATAAACGCGAGTGAAGTATAACCGGACACGAGAGAGAGAGAGATCAGCACCTGCAGCTCTGCCCGCTGTGAGGGGCCGGTGAGCGGAGCAAAACACACCTTTAGACGTCACCTAACACATTTAGCTATGGCACAGTCGTATATATATACATTGAATTATTCAATTTTATAATATGTAATCAACTTAGGCATCACTCCCAAAAAAAAAAAAAAAATATGAATAACTCATATTCGAAAACCTGAATAATTATTCGAATACCTGAATAATTTCGAATATTCGATTAATCGTTCCCATCCCTAATTTGTAGCTGTTCAGAATATTTGGAAATGTCCAGACAGCATCATCCGTGATTATGATGTTGTAGACAGACAATAATAATAGATAGAAGAAGCATAAAAACAGGAACTGAAGAATCTGGTTTGGGCCAGTTAAGGATTAATAACTAGGTTTCCCTACAGGGAACACAATCTAAAAATACCCATTATACTGTCTGCGGTAATTGTACTGTTGATGCTGTTTCTGGAGCTTTTTGAGGCTGCAGTATGACGTCACTCAGGTGACCCATTGAGGAGCATCTCGCTAAGTCATGTTGGGTCAGGGTCTTATCAGGCTTACACAGGAGGAAACATACGCACATACAAAAAAGAGTAGTAACATCTTTTGTCAGTCTCTTGCTGACAATGAATCAATAATTCTGCAGCATCCGGCCACTTTTTACCCAACCACTTTTTACCCATGCCACATTGTGTGCTAATGTTACATTATGTATTCATCGCCCTCTAAAAAAAACTGCATTAGCCGGTTCTGTATTTGGAGGAAACATGGGAAAAATCAATACATTGCAGCCTCCAGCAGGCTCACCCTTATATCAAATTCCTGCTACATATATGAAAGTCAATATGTTAACCCATTTACAGAGGATCTTCTTGACAGATTGTGAAATTGTGCAAGTCTTTTCAGTTTGTGTGCGTGTTGGTGTGAAGTAAAGAGTAAACTGCAGATCCTATAATGCTTTAATTTGACCTGCTTACTGGACAGTTCTGTCATTTACAACCCTACCTGCTGCCTGTGTCGTCACTGATCACACACAATCTTACTCACACATGGGTTTTTACACAAAAGCGAGTGGAATTGATCAGCCAATAGAGATAAATGGGGGGGGGGGGGGAGATAGACAAAGAGTGACAGGGCTTGCAGTTAACAGATAGATAGCCTGATGCACACAATACCCACATATTTTGGCCCAAAGCCGATCGTTGTGAGGCCAACCCTGCTCAACTTGTCTACTCATCATGTTTCCCTTTTTTCAAAAATACTGACCCCTATCACCAGCAGCCTCTGGACCTCATATACAACTTTGAAATCCCAGTTTTAACCACTTGTACCACAGATGAAGGATACATCATGTATTAATCCTCCTAATTCTCTCATGGGATTAATAAAATATGTCTGTTTCTTGACACACTCTCCGGTCCGTACCTGAGGTGGTGAGCAGGGACCCGTTAGAGGAGGAGCGTCGGAGGATCCTCAGGCTGTCGCCCCAGGAGCGGGACTTGGGCAGCCTCTTCAGCAGCCGCCCCAGCCGGCGGGACACCTGTCCAAAGCAGGCACTTCCCACCTCCCCCTCCGAATCGCCCCTGACCTCATCCAGACGCAGGGACACCTGGCCCAGTAACATTCTGCCCGCCCCGACGCCTTCACCTCCCTCTGACCCGACCCCCTCCCCTTCCTCCTCCTCCTCCTGCCCCGGGACGAGAGGTGCTATCTGTGCCATGGATGGCGCATGGTGACACCATCCGGCAGGCACCGACCTGTCCTGCACCCGGCCGCCCCTCTGAGGACTGCCCCAGCCCCAGCGCCAGCCCCCCCAGTTCCCCCCTCTGCCATCCCAGCGCAGCCACTCTGCCACCGGTGCCACGCTCCGTATAAACAGCCCCCTCTCCACCCGCTCTGCCACCCCTCCACCTGGACTCCTCACACACTCCCTAATGCTCTCAACTTGCCTCACAATTTCCCCCCCCCTCTCGTCTGTACCCCCCTCACACCTCAGCGTGCGGATATGAGCCCTAAATCTCTGCTGTACCACTTGTTCCTCTCTATCATCTCTCTGTTATCAATGCACCCTCATCCTCTCTCCGCTCGTTCTCTCTCTCCTCTCTCTACTGCAGCACCCACACACTCTGCAGCAACAAACAGCCAGCTTAAAGAGACAGAGACCCCCTCGCAATCCTAGCTTCTCTTTCCCCCCGTCTCGTCGCTTTCCAGCAACAGGAGCCTTTTTCCTTTCCAATTCCTCAGTGATGGACTGTTCAAACTCCGTTCAGTAGCAGACACCAGGGTGGGATCTCCATACAGAAGGGGAGAAACGTCACAGACCACTGCAGAGGGAGTTATTGACGCTGCCTCCTCTCTTCTCCCTCTCCTCGGTGTGACACCCTACAGCACTGGTTGAGGAGAAGTGAGTCAGCCGTCCTGTCTAACCCCTCAACGGTGACATATCTTGCCAGGAAGAAAGCATCACCTCAAATGAGTGTGCATGGGTGCTGGTGAGTGTGGGTTGAGGTGATGCGCAGTCCGGAGGTTATTAATATGCACTGTAAAATAGAAAGAGAGACAGAGAGCTACTGGGAGTTCAAATGCCCTACTTTCAAAAAGAAAAAGTTTGTGAGGAACATGATGTGCTCCCCAGCTTCACTCAAAAGCATATGACATAATCACGGGCATCGACATATGAAGGTTATGCTCTGATCTTATGCCACAGTTTTTTAAATGCAGTACTGAGTATGACGTTATGCTTTTATTGTAAAAAATCCCTCACAAGAATCGCTCTTAAGAATGTCCTTGTCCTGTCCTTTCTGCCCTCTTCCTCTGCAGTTCTCCGATAACTACCCACCAAGGGCGACCTAAATATAGCCTGGTTGAAAATCCCCACTGTTCTGTCATACATACTGCTTAGCAGCGATGCACAGCAGAAGAGGAGAGCACAGAACACCATGCAGGTCTATCTGCCCAAACAACAACAAAAACCCATCTTGTCTCTTTCTCTATTTTTATCAAGGTCAAACAATGCCAAGTGGTGGGCGACCTGACTCTTTCCTCGTTTGGTTAAAAAAACGTTATGTGCAGTGTAAAACAAGTTTGACATCATGTGATATAAGAGTGAGATTCAATGCGGCCTTGTATTGAGCTTGTGTTTGTTTTTGAGACATATGAGCTCTGAATGAATATTTTGGTTGAAGTTAAAACTATATCCATCACACGTCTGGTGAAGCGGCAGCAGTGATATGCCGGGACAAGAAGGTTACGAGCCATTTAACACAACCTATGTTTTCTTCCTCAACTGTGAATGGATCTCAGAGAGGACTGATGAGAAACAGCCGAAAGGGTTCATAAGACAAGCTCTGTATTGTGTAGACCCTGGGAAGGGGTAAAATAAGAATGAAGTAGAGTTTAAGGAAAACGTACATCCTCTAGAGGAATGCCATTGGGCAGAGAAGGCACTGGGGAGGGTCACTGTTAAGGTCTGTGGGAAATGTGTGTGTGTGTATGTGTGTGAGCGTGTGGGCTTTCTGGAAGCCATGTGTCAAAAGCAGTATCCCTCGTTGTCTCTGCAGTGGCCAGCACACGACCTCACATCTGCTGGTGTAAATGCACTGTAACAGTCTCCACTCTGCTTGCAAATATTCAATCACAAGTATTTCACAAATGTTTTTTGTTGTTGTGAAATCCAAGTTTTTAGGAGCTCTGATCTCTGGGGCATTCACCTCTTCCTACAGTGCTCTGACACGAGGAGCAGAGATAACCAGGCTCTCTTGCAGAATAAATAAACAGTTAGGTTGAAAATATAAAAGTCACAGCAATCCGTCAAATGATAGAATTCATTGCACAAAAACATTTGAGGTGTTTATAATGTGTTTGTTTACAATTACTACTCCTACTATGGAGCATTTATAACTGTTATAAATGGAATAATAAAGAATAACAGCTTTAAATATATAGTCATATTGGACTGCGCATGAACCAATCCTTATAGATATTCATTACCCTCTTTAAACACATTCAGATGTTGTATTTACAAATACCAAAAATGCCCTCACATTTGCTTACTATCTATATTGTCTTGTGTTATAAAGCAACAATTGGTCATCTGTTGCTTGTGCTACTCCAATTAGGTTTGAATGACAAGCATGTAAGTGTACATACAGTAAGCATGTGTTTTTTCACGACAGACAAACCCCAGTGTGCCACAACAGCATGGTTCCCTGGAAGCTTTAATTCAATATTAATCTGACATCTGACTGTCTGCCAGTCTGTAATCCCAACCTCTCCATCCCTCCAGAGACATAATCTCAGGCAGGAGACACCCAGAGCTATAGGATTAAGGAGGCTGCCATTGCCCTCACTCACTTCCTCCCTCCCTGCTTCCTTCCTGCCATCCCTGTCATAGCAAATGGCAAATCACTATAACACAGATCAGCCACTAACAGGATACCACCTAATCTACTGTACAGATTGATATAACTGGTAGACATTGGATTTATCTGATCTTATTTTAAAAACATGTTTAAAATAGTTTTTCATTTGATAGTAACTCTCTTTTGTGCATTACACTTTGCTTCTCTGTGCACATAGCAAAAGTGTTTTTTGTTACACAGAGGATAGCATCAGTAGAGTGAAAGTGGAGTTCCCCAAAAACACCAGATTAGTGTTAGTAAAGCCGACATATGTGGCTTATATGTCTAGATCATCATTTATCAAACATGTTTGTCATATGCATCATTATTTGTTGCCCCATTAATGCCTGATGCCACATATGGCTCTAATCTTTGTGTGTATGTATGCATAAATAGTGTGGGGGGTTGCGGTACAGCATAGACATGCTACAAATCAACCTCCAATTTGACTCCCATGAGACGCTTTCAAGTTGTTTTTCTAAAGTACAAACTCAGACTAAAGCTATAGCAGTAAGAATGAATTCAGAGGATCACACAACATCTGAGCACGATGAGACTGGGAGCTCATGGCGGGATCGACAGATTTCACTTTGGGGTAAGGCCACATCACAACGATCCCACAAGCACTCGACTGTCCCGGGGGGAGGGGGGAAGAGCTGCATTACTGTTTCTATAAGCTGCATATGCAACAAAGCCAGCACAGCTACAGGGAGGGTGATCAATTAAAGACAGACCGAGGGAGCGAGGCATACAACAAGACAAAGAGACTGAATGATGGTTGTTTACGGTTGCAAGGCCTCCGTCTCTCACTCCCTGTCATTTGCTGGGTGTAGTTCAAACAGAGCATGGCTGCATGTGCGTGTGTTGTTTCTATTTTTGGCAGTTTTGGTTGCACACAAATACCCAGAAATTCCTACATTTGTATTGCATGTCATAAATGACCCGGTGACCCCCTGTGACTGTAAACCGCATTGAGCTCTGATGTTTTTTCAGAGAAAACGGGGAGCAGAAAGGACCGTTTGATCTTGGGTGCAGCTGCTGGCAGGAGAAAGCTAGAGTTAATTAGCTTGATCCATAAAGACAGACTAGTGGAGACAAAAAGTTATCGGGGTTGTTAAGAAACTCATGACTGTGCATGTGTGTGTTTCTCAGGGTGTGTGTGTGTGTGTGTGTGTGTGAATAGCGCTCCAGTAATCTCTGCTCTCGCTCCACTGAGCTCTTGCTGATAGCACACTAAATCAGACAGCTCTGCAGTGCTGGACAAACCCTCGCTCTTTTCCTCCATCCCTCACTCACATTGGCTCTTTTTCTTCCCCATCGTTCCTGTTCTGGCTCTGCGTCTCTCCTCATTCCAATCACCCGGCCTCCCTCCACCTCTCCTCTGACTATTTCCACTATTGTTGACTTCCCTGTTTCCAACCACTTGTAATTCTTTCCCTATCCCTTTCTTCCATCACTTCTTTCAACCCTTTCTTTAATTGCTTTATCTCACACTGTTCTGCAGCAGCAGCCTCACAGTGACAAAGCGCTGCTGACAACATGCCAAGTCAGCAGCCGCATGCACTCACACACACACACACCCATTGACAGCATGCATGTACAGTAAGGAAAAGCCAACACATACACACACACCAAATAACTCTCCAGGTTAGACTTGCAGCAGGTGTGTTTGTGTGTCAAAGTGAACACTCTATCCGGATTAAATATACGGTATATCTGCCAGGTCAAATTGGCTTGGCCCAAACTGTCTGCGTCCCAGAGCTGTGCAGGTAGGAGTGTTCTCCTCTCAGCAGTACAGTAAAGTATACAGTCAGGTATAGGAATGTGTAACAGGTACAATACATTTACAACATTTTGGTTTGTCCTTACATACACACTCAACTGCTACTACAAGCCTCCTGGTATAAACACATTCTAATCAAACACATCATTTCATCCCGATTACAATTAAGCTTTTCCAGAAATGTCCTTTTTTATTTTTGGATCCAGCTCAATGCACCACTATTAATTCTACTCTCCCTCACTCTTTGAGCTGAGGCTGCAAATCCCAGAGTTAGAGATCTGGGAGGCGAAGCTGGAAGGACAAGATAATGGGATTTCCATGGAAGATTTTTGGCTGGCTCTATGGATTTTTGGAAATGTCCTTCCTTTTTATACTGGTTCAGTCACAAAGGCACACTCACACATTTTCCTTTCACACAACCACCAGTATTGGAAGAATGTACCACTCGGCTACTTGTGCCCTTCATAGAACAATCCAATATTGTACCAGAAACAAGATACAGGCCAGAAAATCAACCATCATTTTTCCTAAAAAGGTATTTCTGTTTCATTCAGGGAGAATACAATGAACTGATCACACAAACTGAAAACAGTGTGCTGTTTTAAAGAAGTAAAGTTAGTGCTCAATGGCAAAGGATAACTATTATCATTTAACTCCAATTGTTATGCAGAAAAAGCACTCACAGGAGAGATAAAAACATGATTTGACTCCTTACTACTTACTTTCACACTTGAGTGCCTGCGCAGTGATCTGGCGGCTACAGGCGTCACACCAGTCCTGCGTGCAGGGCTTGGACTCGAACCGGTGTCCTTCACCTTTCTCTGTCCTCACCCGAGGGTCCACTCCCCGGGGGAAGATGGACCAGGCCTCTCTGCGGGGAACCTCGGTGCGGGCCAGCTTGACGACCCCCGTCCTGCCCTGTGTGAGCCGCTCCAGAGAGAGACTGCCGCTGAGCCCCGGTGCCGGCCCGGGGGGGGAGACGCTCGGCTGTCCGCTGTCTCTGCTCCGACTGTCCCGCCTCCCGTCTGCCGCAACCCGGTGCAAGCCTTTGTGTCCATTCGTGTCCGCTCCGTTTGCCATGACATTGATGCCCGACCTCTTGAGAGAAGACCCCCTCCGGCTACCTGTGTTACGGTTTGTGTAACAGTCGGTGTTGCAGTCACTGTTGATGTTCCCGGTTTGACTTCCGTGAAGCCCGGCTGCGGTGCCGCTGTCCATGCTGCCCTCCTCTCTGTCCCGGCCCGGGCTACGTGGCGCAGCAGGGCCGGTAGGAGCTCTGCATCCCTCCCCGGGCAGCGGTCCTCCTTTCACCGCCGTTGTTCCAGCCGGTCCCGGAGACAGGGGATGAGTTCCCGGTTGTCCTTCAGTAGTGGCCGCCCCGCAGTCCCCGCCGCTGCCCGAGCTCCTCCTGAACATCATCTTCTCCCAGGAAGATTTCCTCGGCAGGGTGATTTTCTTCCTGGCTCCAGCCAGTTTGAAGAGCAGCGGTTCCGAATCCAGCCTGTGCGGACCCGGGTGCTGCCCCACCACACTCATAGACGCCATTATCCCGTCCCCTGTAATGCGTGTAGTGTGTTGGCGGTTTGGTGTGTGTGTTTTTGAGCGTGTTTTCAATCCGTGCCCGGAATGTAAACTCAGCTCACGCCCGCGACAGCGTGGAGTAGTGACGCGAGGGACCTGACTGCTTTAAATGCCAAGGGCGCGCTCCCTTTTTGAACGCCGGGGGCGCGCACTAATCCCTGGCTCACACTGGAGGTTTGATTTACCATTACTAGATGAATTATTAAGCAGTTATTTAATGGATATACTTATCTTAACTTCCTGAAGACTCGTTGTTAATTTAAGCGTTTAACCACATTGCCACAAGGAATTTACTCATAGCCTAATCATGTTAACATCGTATGGAGTAACCTGTAGGCTATTAAAGACAGAAAATAGAATGGAATAATCAAGAAACTAAAACCACAAATGAAGACTTTGTGGAGTGATACCAGAGACTGAATTAGGAAGTAGGCTATGACATACACCACTTATAATAATGCTGATATAGTTTTAGGGAAAGATATTTAAGAGCATTGTCTTACGACAACTACATTTGAAATAGTAAAGTCAGCTATTGTATGTAATCAATTATTTATTTATTTGTGGAGGTGAATAGAGGGCTCACACAACTACTTAATTAATTTGATGTGTAAGACTTATTTTTAGGTGGGCCTACAGCTTGTCTTTAGTATTGCCTTGATGTTGAGAAGTCAGGTGATAAAAACACAAAGTAAGACTTGTTTGTGTAGGCTAGTAGCAGGAAAGTTATCAAAGTTTCCACTTTGATAACTGCCAAGAGCACGTCATATGAGCCGCATAAAACCACAAAAGCTGCATGAGTCCCCTTAACTCAACCTAGAAAGCCCCTGGCCCGAGGACACCCACATCCCTCCGAGCGGAGAACTTTCAATTTCATTATTGTACTTTGCAGTGTCACGACAGCTCACTTATTTTCTGTTTTGTTAGAGACCTTATATTTTCCGGTTTAGCTAATCACATCAAATGTATTGTGAAAGTAAGTTGACTGTGAACTGTATATGAGACTGTTATCACAGTCATTTGGGACCTTATTTAATTGTTTACGTTGCCACTGTAAGCTCACAAGAGGGAATTTGAAAAGATTTTACTTTCACTTTTCAGCATGCATTACTTCATCAAGTGAGATAACATTCTTTCTACATACAGAATACAAAAAACAAACATGAGTTTTAACAGTAGTAAAAGTTTATTTTATCGATTTGTGTACCTGTGACCCCTTTATAAACAAATAACAAACCCTGGGACTTCCCCATGGTGTTGCCCACGCTGCTTATGTGATTTCATACACTTAATATGCTGTACTATCACTGGACTTTGTATACTTCTGTTAAAAAGGACACAATGTGGTGAGTGTAGTTTCCCTGGTTTTGTTTCTTCTCTTTTGCAGTGAAACCTACGATAACATATAAAATAATAACTTATGATACAAGAAACATCCACAGAAATAGAGACAAATGTCACATAAAAAAACCAGTGCTGAGTGCTTGGAGAAGCTGGCCATCAAGGGTGTAATTATAGGTCACATGAAACAATTTGAATGATCAACCATTAGGAAGAAGACAGAAAACGTCTCAAGCCTTCTAAGTACAGAGACAGAGAGATATAGTGTCAGTTTGGGTGTATTAACACAAAGATGAAACATGGCTTTAGAAAAATACTAAGCTGCCTTTGCTTTCACTTTGCTTTATCCTGACGGCCCATCGCTGTGGGAGCGTATTAGAAATACAATAACACTAAAGGCATTAATGAGGTTTGTATTGAGCTGCTACACACACACACACACACACACACACACACACACACACACACACACACACACACACACACACACAACACACACACACACACACACACACACACACACACACACACACACACACACACCACACACACACACACACACACACACACACACACACACACACACACACACACACACACACACACACACACACACACACACACACACACACACACACACACACACACACACACACACACACACACACACACACACACACACACACACACACACACACACACACACACACACACACACACACACACACACACACACACAAAACCCATCAGTGGCATTTCCTCCTCATCCATTCTGTGCATCTTATCTCTAAATTGAGATTCACATTTTATCGATTGTCTTCGCCTGCTTCCTCTCCATACAGAATGACCTTGAAAAGAAGATTCAATGCATCGTCCATAACTGTTGGGTGAGTGGGTGTTTAAATGCAGTGCTTGCCAGAGTGTGTGTGTGTGTGTTTGTTTGTTAAGATGAGGCACTTTTGTCACAGTGTAGACGGTCTGGCCAAGCTCGACTCTGCAGGGTTCCCTGCTCCCAGACTACAGGAGAAGACAAATGCAAACCGTCAACATCATCCTTTCTCACTTGGGGTATATGGGACTGTGCGTTTCCATAGAGACAGGATGTTGCTCAACTCACCTCTCAATAATGCTGTTGTTATGATGTAGTTCCCTGACCAAAATCTCCATGTCCTGCTTTAGATGGTGCATCCTAGAAAAAGAAGGAAGATATTTTTATTAGGACAAGCGTCTCAATCTTGCAAACACACACACATTCACAAAATCACACACCTATTAACCATCTGGTCCTTGTCTCTAGGTGCAATTTCAGGCTGTGGTCCTGTTCCAGTGGACTGCAGAGTGGAAAGGATTCTGTCCAGAGCCTGCGGAGGACAGATGAGACATCATCACCGAGACGCTACATGGGTTAAATCACTAACATGACCACTGAACTGATAATGATAAACATCAGGTAACCATTTTGTGTTATGTTACAATATTTGATATTAGTTCCATAGAAGGTGAAATGTTGACCGTACAGTATTTTGCCGCTGCTCACTCATCTCCAGGTCTGCCAACAAGCCAGTGGAGAAAGAGCAGAAGTCCTGGAGTCGAGTCTGCATTTCCAGCAACACACTGCAAATACAGAAGGGACACACTTCAGTTAGTCAACTCAACATCTTTGCAACGGGTTAAAGGCCAAAGCAGAAGAGAAATCCAATGTGAAGGTATTTTGTAGTGTCGAAATGTGATGTGTAGAAGATAAATACAAATATAATTTCGAAACAAAGGAGAAAAACTAGAAATGGTCACTCAGTGGTGCATCCCTCGCTCTCCCCCTAAACAAAGACACGTTGGAAGTCCCTCAATCATTCCTTTCATGTCCCTTACAGTCAAGGTGGCAGCAAAGATAACAGAAATGTGCTTTTATTCGTCACGTATCGTACCTTACTTTAGAGCTTTGTAACATTACGAGTATCATATCATCTGCAGATGCTCCAGTTCAAAATAAGACGTCAGTTTGGATTGGTTTATCCGAACAAAATCAAAAAGTAATTAAATAATGATAGCGTAAAGTCATTCATAATGTTAATATCACTTCCTAAACAAGTGTATTGTGAAGATTTACAATGAAGACTACCAATTCACTCAGTTTGAGAAGAAACGATGAATAGCAATGCCCTACAGTCCTGTGCTTATCTCCATATAAGCTTCCATCATAACATCTAACAAACAGTTGTCTCATTGTGAATAAATAGTTGTAGTGGTTGGGAGCTGAGGTGATTCTGAAGATTGTTTGCCGTGTGAAAAGGACTCGAGAGGCGGCTCTGACCTGCTCCATGTCCTTGTTGAGGCCAAAAGCTCTTTGTATCTCTGTACGCAGTCGTCTTTAAGGAGAGATTTCACTCGCTTAATGTGGGCCGACAGGTGGAGTCTGGGATGGAAGAGTGACAAGCAGATTACAGGAGAGTTCAGAATGACATCCTTCACAGGCAGGGTGAGCAGGACATTACATACTCACTTCTCAAACTTGTGGATTTGCTCGTCATTGTACGCCAACTCTGTGGAGAGATACAGAAAACAGGGAGGTATTGTCAATTTGAACATGTACAAAAAGAGTAATAAAGTCTATACCCAAAAAGGTAAACACATACTGCCAGTCATTCTGTCTTTGCGGTAATGCTGATGAATTGCCATTATCTTCTGCAGCAGCATCTCCATCTTCTGACAGCTGTGGGAGGCAAGAGGTCAGAGGTCAAACACCACAAACTCATGAGGCCACCGTAAGGCTTTGTGCTTGCTCCCCCAAGCTAACAAAAATGTTTTTAATGGTAACATTGACAAAAAATAAAAAACAGTTCTGCTTTTTATCAAGGTTAACTGCTGCAACAATCAAACAGGTACATTAACATCTTGCTTTAAATACAATAGAAAAAACAGTGACGGAATAGTCGTGGCATTGAAAGGAAGTGCAACATTAGAACAGCCATTTGTGTTGGAGAGCAATTAGTTACTGAAGGGAGGGAGTACCTCTTGTCACTGGCCAGCGTCTCTGCTAACTTGGCCTGTTCGATCTGCAGATGGTCCAGTCGGTTCTGAAACTCTTGGATACCGCCAGCGTAAATAGGCAAGTGCTCACGGACCTGGAGAGACGGCAGCCACATAACAAAAAAAATCACAAATCTGCCCCAAAATGAATGGTATACAATCCAAAACACTGGAGTTTACATTTGGAGCGTTCCGAATAAAAGTGATTTGAGTCCAGTAATGTTGCATCTCAGTCTTCCCAGTCCTACTCAATAATGAGGATATGTATCCCTACAAATGATGTGCAATTCTCCATTACACGCTGATTATTAAAAGGAATAATGGCATAACAATAAGGGGAAAAACCCATTGGCAACAGTATTTCCATCTGCCAGAAAAGCTGTAATATCTGACAGTACTTACCAGATGCAGCTTTTGCCTGCCATCAGCTGAACCCTGGTTTTCAGAATCATAATGGCCTCTTAGAAAAACAAAGAGGCCATGGATATGGGGAGAGAGTGGGAGAAAAAAGAACGAGGTTGTAGGTTAAATATCAAATATGTGATTTGTCAATCTACAACATCTATTGATAGCAGTTACATTAACAGAGTAGTCAGACACCTACATCACAATGACTAGTTCTATTAGCCTCTGCTGCTTTGTATCATAACACACGTCATTTAAACACACAGTTGGACATTTCAACCCTCTAAGAGATCTCAGATGCATTTTACTCACAGTGTGTGAGTCCTGTGTTCTACATTGAGACAAGACTGCAGTCTGACGGTGACCATGGCGATACTGTGCATCGCTTCTTCACACTCTCTTCGCAGCCTCATCCTGAGAAACAATGAGTGTGAGGGAGGAGGACAAATGGAAGTGAGAAGAGTTTGATAAGGGTCATTACGTACAGCCCGTACACAACCTCAGAGGCACGTCAAGCAGTGCATTTAAGAGTGTGTGTCTCACATGTAGCTGTAATATCCTTGCAGCAGCAGCTCTTGGTGTGTGTGCAGCAACTTTATTATCCTCAGATACTGGTGGACCACTCCCACCATTACCTACAGAGAAGGGAGGGAGTAGAGGAGATCATAAATAATGTGTTGGGTGCTTTTATTACATACAATACAAATATTAATAAGGCATTTGGATGGCAGATAAAAACGGTGAATCAGCAGTACCTTAGAGAAATTGTAGTCTGCCAGAACGTCAAACCTGGACGGGATGATTGGAGTCTCTGCTACAGAATGAATGGAAACACACCAGAAACAATCCATGACATATGGAAACACTCTAATATGAGTGTGCCTGGGCATGCAGACGTTATTTTTAAATGTGATTACTTTACATTTTAACCAACATTCATCTTTTAAAATATAATTTCCCTTTATCTGAGATTGGCATTCACATAAATATTACTAAACACATTTCGCTTAAAAAAGCTCATTCACAAAGATGTGTGTGTGTGTCGTGTGAGTCACTGTGATACTGGAAAACACCTCGTATCAAAGCTCTTTCATATCAAGGAATAAAGAAGAGGAAAGGCTTGAGGAAACGTATCGTTTGTTGTCTCACGTTCTCTGAAGGGCAGGCTGGCGTTTGCTTCAGGCCCGTAGCTGAGCAGGATGAGGGGCCGGGCAGGTGTGGTAGGTGGGAGGTTGACCACCTTCATGTTGCCCTCCAGAGGGAGGTCGTGACCCAGGTACAGCAGGTGTTGCAGCTGAACTGCGATACCAGTCTGAGCCGCCACTTCCTCAAAGAATACAGACACCCTGAGAGAACCGAGGGGGGAGGGGGAGGGGGCATTGTTTTCATACATTATACTCATAATCCTGAATTTGATCCACATGTTTTGCTTGTTGGTGGTATCATCAACTGATGAATCATATATTACAATAACTTTGGACCAAAATACCAACATGTGTTATCATCCCACATTGCAGTACCTCATCTATATCGATCCTTAAAACCCCACCAAGTAAACAAAAACACCAAATAAGCAGTGAGGCACATTTCAAATATATAATTGGCATAGCGCTGCAGCAATAATCTTTGGGCAGCCTTGAAAATAAATACCTGTGGCACCAATAACACTGCCACCATAATTACAAAATGAAAGTTGGGAAAAAATATTGACACAAATCAGCAGTTTAAAACTCAAGTTTAGTTTTGAACAAATAAATGACATGCCAAAGTTGTGGCATCCTCGCTATCTTTACTTCAGGTATCACTGACTCTTATCTGACAGTTAGCAAATTAGCTTTGCATCAAAGTCTTCTATGTAGTAAACAGTCCTGTGAACATGTGGACTGATTACTCTGTGTTTTATCAGATGAATGTGTGTGAAGATACACCTGTGCAGTCTTACGTGCTGTAGTGGTGTATGTAGATACAATGTTCCATGGCCTGTTGCAGAGAGAAGAGGTGAACTGGCTGCCGCTGCAGGATGTCTGTGGTGGCTTTGAAGAACTGCTCAAAACCCCAACACCTGTCTTGGTCAGCCTCCACTATACCAGCTAGAACTGGAACCAGCTGTGCCGTCAGACCCCTACTCACAGAGAGGGACAGAAAGAGGTTAAATCAAGACAATGTAAGCAGTGTGTTGTCATTAAAGACAGAGATGCATGATTACAAGCTCTTTATTTGGTGACATACTGTGAGAGTTGGCAGCTGTGAGGGAGGCGGTAGCCCCACTCTATAGGCCCGCCATCCATCCGCTGCACTCCAGCTATTGCTCCTGTGGGCTTCTCTGTAGTTATTTTGAACCTACAAAATAAAAACACACATGTAATGCTGATGGGTGATTGATAAATATTCATGTTCTCGCAGATATTCCAGGCTTCCTGAAGAAACACCATGCAGATCATCTTTTTTCTAAGCAGCAATCTAAGCGTTTGGAACAAATCAAATGGATGGTGGGGTTTTATTCAGACTGAGAAAATATAAGTTACTGGTAGGATGAGAAGGAGCTTTAGATATTTAAGACTCACTGTCAACATAATGTCCCGCTCAGAAAAATCAAATAGAAAACTGGCAATATAATAAAAAGATAGAGTAGAGTTAGAAATTCAGAAATGTGTGGTCTGTGATTTAATGTATTAACTCACATGGTGGGCTTGTTCCTGCGGGGTCCTCCGTACGGTGTGAAGGGAAGACTCCCAGTGGCAGCGTGGTAAAATGTCACACCAATACTCCACAGGTCTACGCTCACACCATAGGACTTCTGTTGAGGCTTACGCAGCACAGCACGTTCATACATGTCTGGGTGCTACACACACAAACACACACACACACACACGCAGGGTAAGAAGAGAGGATACAAGCAAGTCATATGTTGATATGACTTTATTTTGAGATGTATTTAAGTGTCAAGTTAATGCAGTGTTCTGCCTTAACATGTATTATATCCACAATTTAGTAGCAGGCACAAGTGTATCAGTGCTTTTATGAATGGCCTTACACCCATTTGTCCACTAGAGGGATACCAAGGCTTGAAAATATAAGTTCTAAGATTACTATAAAACAGTCACTATCAAACTTTATTGACACAGGGTGATTTTCACATCAAGCTAGGAGGGGATTTAAATGCAATGGTGGAGATCGTAACAAAACACTGAAATGGGGCTTTTTTAGCAGTAAAAGTAATATGATTTTAATTTAAAAAAGGAACAGTGATATACTATAATATTGATTGCGTCCTTGATTTTGAAAATGGATACTGCAAAGAAATGAATGACTAACTATATACTGTCTTTTCACAATAACAAGCTATTACTACAGCAGTTAAAAGAGATGCCGTTTCTGCAACCAAACTGCACTGATTGATCTACATACATATATGTATTTATATGAATACAGTCTATAGATAGATGTAATAATCTTGTAACTGACCTATAACAGAGTGCAGCGAGCTGACTTAGCCCATTGATACAATGGTATTTATTATTTCATCACATTTTATCAATTCACTTTTCTATCCAGGGCTTTAGCTGAGCAGGAATGAACTTCCTCAGCAACGCCCCCCTTCACTGAGGCAGAAAAGCACATTTCTGTTAATAACGTCCCCCCAACTCTTAAAGGCAAAAGTAGTGAAATATGAGTGAATCTAATGATGTAAGGGAACTCTGAACAACACATGGTGGAGACAAATCTCCATAACAGAACTGCTACGACATCAAACAGGTTTATGAAATTGTCTTGTAGGCTGTTCAGGGTATAGGAAAAACAATCTTCAAAGAATTTTACCTACTATTTATATCGTCATTGTAATTCATCTTTACTATCCGTACATTTTATATTTGGGTGAATCAAACGTTTTTTATTCTAGGCATTGTGCGGCATAGACGAATGCATGAGCTCATCTAGTCTCTTTCAAAGTAATGATGATTATTACCAGATAGCACTTAACATAGGATTAATATGTTTATAATGTGACTGTCATCTTACCAGATACTCTTCAGTCCCGTAAATAGACACAAACTTCTCATCATCTTCCAGCTCTCTTGCTGCTCCAAAGTCAGTCAGCTTGTAAATCGACTTGCCGTCCTCCGCAACCTGCCGCATGATGTTGCCCGGCTTAATGTCTCTGTGTACCACCCCCTTTTCCCGCAGGTGGTTCATCCCCTGCACTGCAGAAAGGAAAGGGAGGAATACTTCAGCTTAAACGTATGAAATGATTGGGAAATACAAAGATATATACCCACCTACACACTGCAAAACTGTGAGGAACTCTGCTTCAGGTAGGCCAAAGGCGTTTTCTGACTCCTCGAGCAGGCTGAGCAGACTTCCTCCTGAACAATACTCCATCACCAGCACCTTCTGTTTAGAGGGCAGCTGGAGAAAGAGATAGACAAACAGACAGAGAGAGGCAGAGAGAGAAGAGTGCTTTCCTTTAAGATTGTAAATATTAGGAAAATGTAAGTTAAGTTACCAGAGGTACTAAATGCTTTCCTATCCCATGTTCCATTTAATTTGGAACAAAACTGAAGCCTTGGATGTGTTTTCTTTTGTCTTTCCTCCACACAGTAGCCTTACCTCTTCCACAGCAAATAGCCTGACAATATTGCTGTGGTTGAGCTTCCTCAGCATCTCAAACTCTCTCATCTGGACCTCATGGGGACGGTTGTAGCTCACCATGTTAAACACCTTGACAGCCACCAGTTCACCCGATTTCTGCACACACACACACACAGTCCTGTTAACATCAGTTTAACATGTCACAACACCATAAAAGACCAGCAAACTTCAGCACTGCACTGCAACCACAACCTTTTCTTATCGCACATCCTGGTGACGCTTTTTAGGCCAACAAGTAGGCTGAAACATCAGAGATATTGGCAGCAGTGATGTGAGTGAGCTGCTCAGGGGGAAAACAACTTGACAGTGTAGGTTAACTTAACAGTGTAGGTTAACTTAACAGTGTAGGTTAACTTAGCAGCGTGGCTACCTTGTTGCGTGCCTTGAAGACACTGGCAGTAGCTCCTTGGCCAAGGACATCCTGTAAAGACCACAGGTAGTTTGGTGTACTGGCCGTCATCCCCGACATGCTGGGGGTATGAGACAGAGACAGTGTCTTTTAAATATCAACAGAGACAAGACCTGATTGTCTTTGCATTCTTAGGGAGATAAAACCCTTAAAATGTGTTATTAATATACAGAACTAAGTAAACACATACTATCTGTTAATAAGCTAAGTGGGTAAGCATAACAACATTGTCAAATAAATCCATATTCCTCACCAAATATAAATATTAACAGGTAACCAGTGGTGGAGGAAGTATTCAGGTAACACCACACTTTACAAATGCTATGCTATCTAAAAGTCAAGCATTTAAAATCTAATTTAACAGAGACAAGCCTTCATTGTATACGAAATGTTAAAAGTTAATCAGTGGGGGAGGAAGTATTCAGTAATACCATACTTCAAGCATTTAAAGACTAACTTAGCATGAATTAGCATCAGAATACACTCAAAGTTTAAAAAGTAAAAGTAGCCTACTGAATAATGAAGAAGTTTATATATTGTTTATAAATACTGAACTATAGTTCAAGTACCTCAAAGTTGTAGTAAAGTACTTTGATACATGTATGTACATTTCACAGCTGCAGTTTACTTAATTTAGTTATTATGCTACACATTATGCTCTGATGACTTTTGTTAGCTAATTTAACCGACAGCCAGCCTACGTTGGTTGTCTGTGTATTTAACAACAATTCAGTAATAACTAAATTATTTGGGAATTACGTATATGCTGGTAAGAATTAAGCAGTTCAGTAAACTATTGTACAAGTTAATTTATAAAAGTTAGCAGCATTGTTAGCTTACCTGGACAGCTGCAGTTGGCTGTACTTTAATCCGACCTGAAATCGGTGAAAACTGAGTCGCTGATTTCATCTACCAGCAAGCCCTTTCCGTGAAATGTAGCGTCAAAGTAATTGTCAGTTTTGTAAATATCAGCTCAAACTGGTTCGTGAATGTACGGTAAATTCAATTTGCTTGACAAACGAAACACGCCTTCTTGTGAAACTTCGTCCGTACTGTGACACAGCTGCTGTCTAAGCAGGTACAGTTTAGACCAGCTGCACGAGAGTTTCCTGTTGTTTCCTTCTTACGTGGATCCAAAGATTTCATGAGATCCTTCAAAGTCTGGCAGCCTTTGTGACTGATTTAGGAAGTGTAGACTTCACACCGGATATGTCTATTCATAAATGGTGGCGGATATAAATGGCAGATTTGACAGTTTCGCTGACCTTCTGTCTGTGACATTCAATGAGAGATTATATTGAGTAAAATGTTTTTAAAAACACTCTCTATGGGACATTACTAGGCGTAGCTATATAAAGTTGTTTCCTCAACTTGTGACTGTTTTTTCTCTTAGATACATGTTGTACACATTCATGTTAAAGGGAAACATCGGAATTTCCACCGTGCTATTTCCAATTATCTGCAGAAGTGGGAAGTAGCCTACATTTACTCAAGTACTGTGCTTAAGTACAATTTTGAGATACTTACTTTACTTGAGTATTTCCATTTAAGTCATTGTAATTCTACTCTATTACAATTCAGAGGTAAATCATGTATCTTTACTCCACTACATTTATTTAATGCCGTCAATTACTTTACAGATTGGGATTAATGATGTGCAATATAATCAACATTTAAATAAGACTTAAATTACACCTGGAGTACACTCTCAAAATACCCTGCAGTATACAAAGTCATTAAAACTAGCTGCACATTTATCAGCTTTGATAAACAGATCAAGGCAACTTAAGACGTTAATATTGTTAATTACAGTTAGTACAATAACAATGTAGATGAATGTTATTTGGTTTGGTGTATGACCAACCTTTTCCATGTTCACTGTGTTGTCAGGTACTGCAGTACTGTCAGGAGCGCCGTAAGGGGGTACAAAGTTAGGACGATTATAAGGGCCCGTGACTGACAGGGGCCCAAACTATTTTAGAACATTAAGAAAAACATGTTTAAGTAACCAATGTGATATATTTTCATGGGGCACAAAATCCCTGGCGGCGCCCCTGAGTACTGTACAGTATGTGACTGTTCTGTTAGAGGGGAATTCCACCAAGTTCAGCTACTTTATTAATGTTTTTAATGGAAGATTTTCTGAAATGAAACGTGTCATAGGTTTTCTTTATTGTTACAGACATCAAATAATTCAAAGCTCTTTATAGCAAGCAATGTTTATTAAAAAACAGATCTACTACAAGAACTACACATAGAATTATATAAGGCCTATTTGATTAAACTACTATTGCTATTACTGTACAATATTGTACCAAAAAAGAGTGTACCTCTGTAATGTACAACATTGTATATACAAAGTACATCTGAACACAGGATTCTCCAGTAATACAGAGACAACTATAAATAGATTTGACATTAGTCATTTTTTTAGTTCTGCTGTTTTCAAATGGACACAAAAATGCATATTTAACAATATTCAATTCTGACAAATCATCCCCACACAGTTAGTCCACACGCAAGCCAAGTTGTTCAAGTGCACCATGATTGATTTAAGATCGAAGAGGGTCCCAGCTCTCCGTAACGGCACAGCCAGGACAAAACAAACCAACCAACCACATGCATATCTGTATGTGTGAGTGTGTGTGCTGGTAGGGCAAACACACAGTCACAGTCCCTCCAGTTGTTCTGATGAGGTAAGAGCAACACGAATACACCAGGTATTACACGAACAGTAAACAGATATAAAAAATAAACCTTAACAAGTATAATTCATTACCTGGTAGACGGGGAACGGGCGTGATAGAGGAGAATATGTGGAAGCCTCTGTAAAATGAGCTCAATACTGTTTCAAAAACAGGTCTTATGTTTAGCCATTTGTCCAAGTCAGTGTTTACAAAAGTATTCATGTATTCTTTAATTCATCATCAGATCTAATTTGGCAAAGGGTACATTTTAGCAGATAATATATTTATTTATTTAAGATTTAATTCTTGGATTCTGATGTTCTTGTCCTGATTCTTCCAGGCAAGACAACATATTTTTCTCTAAACACATGTACATAGTGATTATTTTGTAAGAACTAAGGCTGCTTGTACTCCATAATATGGGAGAGGCATTTTCAAACAGATGCTGTTGGGAGGCATCCATATGTAATGCGTGAGGCAAGGGGTGGGGGGTGAGGTGCATACATACTAATACACATCCACGCATGCTCACACAGGCACACACCCAGACAGATACACAGTTCAACATTTTTTTTTTCATTACAGATTCTGAGCATTAATTAACAACTGGGAACAAAAAGTAATAACAAAACATTTTTGCTTAAGAGCCCATTGGATGAGGTGGTTGGTTGTGCTTCTATCTCAAAACACACTCAAGAGGATCCTCAGCTCCATGCTTCCAGTTATCATCAAGATTAATTAAAACATACATACACACCATTAGAATAATATAACCCTTTTTACTGTTAAGTATATAGTTAAAGGAGCAAGCTGTGTTTGTTTGAAGTCGTCCCGTGGCTGGTACTGCAGATATATAAGCTGCCAGCTCGCCATAGTGGCTGCCCTCTATGGCCCCAGCATGCAAGGAAAACCTGAACGTTTTTTTTAGCTGCCACAAAACACCAACACACACACATTTGGAGGGAATGTGTGTGTATGTGTACAGTCCAGCATTATCTATAAAAATGCTGTGTTTCAGTGGTCCCCTACACACATAATAGAGCTGCAGGAGAGAAGCAGCGTAATGCCTCAAACTACCAGCTTTTATCATCTGTATTGCTATATGTGTATTCAGAATTACTAGTGGCCATGTTAGGCTTTGGAGAACACTGCTCCTGTTGTGACGAGTACTGAACAGTAATAAAAAAAGAAAAAAAAAGAAATCACCAACATATCAAACACTTGAGGAAGAGATCAAATAAAGCCCTGGATCACATGACTTACACTGATATTTGGCCCAGTTTTCTTTCCTTTCATCATCTCAAAAGACCACCTTCATCTCCAGTCTTCCACTCCTGAAGCAGCAGGTCAGTGTGTTTGATTTCTACACAGAGCAAGAGCTTAGCATTTCACAGTCTATTCTCGGGAATCAAACGTTCCCTTCCAGTCCGCTAGTCATGGGTCAATAAAATGAAAAGAAAAAAATGTCTACTATACAAAAATCAAACAGTGCTTTTTGTTCCTCACTTGATCTGTGTGTAAAGGCAAGTAACACTCCTGCACGCCCACTCAAACACAATTTTCAAACATCACAAACTAGTGTATGTAATCTGTAGGTGTCCGTCCTGAGTCCTGTTCCCTTGTGAATAATGTTTTAAATCCAGTGATGCCTGGGATCTCTGCGATGGCAAAAGAAACAGAAGTGTATTTTTTTCTCTCTCGTATTAACACCCTCTGATAGTTGAACTGCAATAAGCAGAGCTGCCAGGAAAGGGCTGAAAAAACTCTTGACCAAAGGGAACAAGGCGTCTTAGAAACTCGCCTGGACACCAGGAAGTGCATGCTACACATGAGTAGTGGGTTAGGTCTTGTGTCAATCAAATGAAGTGCTTTCTGCATCTGCTTGTAGAAGAGCTGTAAGAAATCTAAGAGTTTGTGAGAATCATTATCGTGGGTCAGATTGGGAAGTCCTAAACCGGGCAGGGTTTGTCATTAGACTGGGGTGAGGGCGGAGGAGGAGGGGTGTGAGGGAGCGAGTGGCTTGTAAGTGGAGGAGGAGGAGTAGGGGGCACAGTGGAGGTCGGGGAACCCATGGCTGGACTGCCGCTCCCATTCTTTGGGAACACCACCGGCTTGGGCCTCGTTGCTGGGGGGCGCAGCTCTCTGAAGGAAGGTACAGATGAGGAGAGGGAGGAAGAGGAGAGAGAGGGGGAGGTGGCGGAGGGCAGGGGGCTCCGCGGCTGGCTCTTGGCCGGGCGGAAGGAGGAGGGCACGTCGCTGGCCGAGGAGGCGCTGCGCTGAAGCGGGTGTGCATGTGAGGAAGCCCCCTCGCTGTCCCGTAGCAGACGGGAGTGGAGAGGACTGGAGGGCTCCGAGGCTCCTCCTCCCCCTCCTCCTCCTCCACACACACCTTTCAGCTGCTCCAGTGTGTCCAGCACCACGTCCGGGGTGTGTGTGTGTTTCGATGTGCTCTGCCTCTCCAATTTACTGAGCTCACTCAGCGCAGAGGTCATCGTAGCCTCAATGTCCTGAGAGAGACAGAGAGAGAGAGAGAGGAAAATACTTATTATCTTGTGCATTCAAACACCCAAAGTGGCAGCTGTGGATGAAGGTGATCTGAAGCAGTACCTGTGAGCTGTGCTCCACCTGGGAGAACACCTCAGGGTCCAGCGGTCTGTGGTTGCTGAAGCTTTTGGAGCGGCCTGCTGAAGATGTCTTGCGTAGCTGTGGACTCTCCACCTAAATGTTCATAATGTCCACAATTAAATGCTGGCCAAAATTAAAAAGTACATTCACTACAATGACATTCCCTTGAGTTCTTAAAGGGACAGAGAAAATAATTGATGAAACAAAAGACAACTGGATCAAAAAATCATCCAATTTTTAATCCAGGTGTCATTTAATCAGTCCTATGCTCTCTACTAATGATCTTGCAGCACTCCAAGATTTTAAAGACATTTTGAAACTTTAATACTTTTTAATGTTGTAACATATTCATTAAGCTGTTTGTGGCTCTTAATGTGCCACAAATGTAATGTATGCTGTGTGCTGTAATGTAAATGTCCCCTCTGTGGGACTAATAAAGGTATTCTGATTCAACAACAGATCTGTAAATATCCAAAACATGCTGGAGTTTTGCTGAATCTCTTTCACTCAGGTCAAAGTTTTTAATATACAAAGAAATTGAAAGGAAGTCACTCTAACAATTACATTCGAATAACACTTATGGTTAACAAGTTATTGACTCAATGGAAAATATCAAAACATTATTCAATAAACGCTTCGATGTAATGAGTCGCTTTTCACACACGGGGGTGCTGTTGGTTTGGTCTCTGCTGTTTATGTCATGAATGTTCAAAAGGCATATTGTAATAGAAGTCATAGCATCAGCATAGGTTTGTTTAGCAGGTCCACACTCTTTTTTACTGCACAGACGTGTCAATATGGAAAGTAGGACACGCAGACAGTGGACAGAAAGGGATTATAGTATAGGTTTTTAAATGGCTGTATAATGTCTTCTTTCTCGGTTCACATCTAAAAATGCAATGGTCAATAATATAGGGGGTATAAGGGTTTGATAAACCTGGCCTGACACACTAGTTTTTTTTTTTATCTTACCGCTTGAAACTTAAATAGTAATATAAACAGTTTCATTGCATACACAGGTGCACTAAATAGTTACGTTTAAGCAGAATGGTTTTAGCAAGAAGTGAGCATAGAAATAGATCAATGAGATCGAGTTATACTGCACAAGTTGATTATTTTTAAACTGATGTTTTTGATATAGTTTTGTTGTTGTTAAAAATCGACACCCATTTACTTTAATTCATCAAGGTTTTCTCCATTTTTAGATTCTTTGTTTACCGTGAAGACATGAGGAAAACAAAGTTCTTTTTTTTAAGAATTCAAAGTAACACAGGGCGAGTAATTGATATACAATTAGTCATTTTAGGATGAAGTGTTTCTTTAATGTGTTGAAGGAAAGCTGGAACAGTACCTTGGTCTTGAGAGAGGAGTGGCGAGTGACTGAGTTGAGGATGCTGTGAGCGCTGACAGGTCGTTTGTCTCCGCTCTCTTTCACCAGAGCCCCACCAACAGGGAGGGAAGCGGTTCTCACCCCTCCTCCTCCCCCTCCGCTGGGTCCTGGACTTACTGGACTTCCTGGACTTTCGCTCTCTGAGCCGCGGAACGATCGACGGATGCTGCCGGACTCCGGACGTTTCCTCAACCTGAATGAGACAAATATTAGTTATATTTTTGTATTTACGATGTTCACTCTGGAAAGTCCAAAAACGACAGCAAAAATCTTTAATCATAAGTCATCTAAGATAAGAGATAAGACAGGACTTTAATTATCCCGAAGGAAATTGTTGTGCCAGAGTTACAAAGATACAATAAACAAAGCAGCATAATAATAAAACTGAACACTAACAGTGCAGTAAAAACTACAAGTAACATAGACGGTCAAATAATTCATGTAAAAAACTTCACAGTGACGAGCAGTATTGAGAGGTGCAAAACAACGTAGTGGCAGATACGTAATTGCACATTATTATAGAACATTATTAATAATATTGCACATGTTATATAGCACAGAGTGTTTTGTCATGATCGTCATGGTATTTATATTGCACATAGTGTGGAAGTTCTCAGTTCCCTTTACTGAAGGGTGAGGAGTTATAGAGTTTGGTGGTCTTCGGTGGTCTACAGCTGAAAGAGCTCCGGTAAATAAGAGATCTCATGGTTCTTACTTCCATATGATTTATGAACAGTCTGAGACTCACTTGTTGAGGTTGGCCAGGTAGATGTCGGCCACATGAGCTCCAGTAGGAGAGGCAGCGCTGACCCTGGTGGAAACTCTCTCCTCCAGCAGCTCCTTGCTGTCCATATCAGGCTTTGGACTTCCCCTGCCCCCGTCAGGCCTGAAACAATAGTTTATAATCACTTACTTATGACTCGTATCCAGACAGACCACGGGAAAACTTCGTAAGGAAACACAAGTAGTGATCAAAACTCTTCTGCAAAAACTGTTCTAAATGAATAATGAACACTGATTCTTATAAACTCTTTTGTTACCCGTTTTAATTTAAATTAAGGAAGCGGTAACCCAAAGTGAAAAGGCATATTTGTTATCCTGTGTATTAATCACTAAATTGTTGTCTAAAAAGCTCATCTAGATTACTTTTTACTTACTCCCTCTACGTTTGGTAATCATGAACGTTGATAGGAATGTGTATTTTGTAAATTGTGTAATTTTTCTTTTAATTTTGTATCTTTAATATTTTTAATTCATGCTTCTTGGGTAATATTAAGCTGTCTTTTGCTCTTTTCTTGCTGTAACAAATGCAAATGTCCCCTCTGTAGGACGAATAAAGGTATTCTGATTCTGAAATAAATGTTACTGTCAAACACTTTTTGTTTGCATTGACAAAAAGCCCGCCCTTTTAAAACCCTTTAGCCATATAAGTGAAAAAAAAATCAGAAAAAAAGTAAAAATATTACATGTCTTGCACCACGATGTACTGATGCGGCACCAGGCCCACCACGCCGTTATGCCGCCCCTCCCACCAGTCGTCAGAGGCCCGCTGGTAGAGAAGCAGAGATGCGCCCTTCTTGAACGACAACTCCCGACTAGTCCGGCCGGAGTAGTCAAACCGAGCGATGGCTTCGAAGGCGTCCGACTCTGAAACGGCCAAGGAGCCTGAGATTCAGAGAGCGGTGGACAGACACAGGGCGTGGACAGAGAAGCAGGAGGCAGCAACGAATGAAGAGAGGAAAAGAGAGGTGGACGAGAAGGGGAGCCAGATTAGTGCATAGCAGATTAGTGCAGCTGTATTTAGTGACCGCACAAATGTTAAAAGTTACAAAGCAGAATAATAAACGAGTTACTGGGAGAAAGATGTGAGCTGGTTTAAACGGTTAGAGCCATAACTGGTAAGCAAAGCAGGATGAGATTTCATAAACTGGTGCAAAAGTAAACATTATGTACAGTATATAAACCACATGTATTGCACGTATTCCTGTGTGTGTGTTACACGCACCATCCTCGCTGTTGCGGCTGACAGAGACGGTTTCAGGCGCAGGCTCTTCCACAAGGGGGGGCTCACAGTGTGGACTATCACTGAGGAGGACACAGACAGCAGACAAGTTAGAAAATACAGAAGTCTCGGATGGACAACATGTGTTGATGACTCACAGTCTGACCTCATACTCCTCTTTATAAATCACATAACATCATACGGCATGCACCACACCACTGCTTAGTGTCGAGGTTATAGCCAGGTCGCAAACCTCTACACTCCCTGAAAAACATTATTTATTTAAAATGTGCCTTCTTTCTCTGCTTGGATTTAAAATAAGGTCAAAGACAGGATTTTACTGAGGTCCTGAGTCTAAGGCTAAAGGCACTCTTCATTCTCCCACAGAAAGCTGACTTAACATAAAAAAATAAGTCTTCCAATATATGTGAATATATATATGCTTTGTAATATTTTCTGTAAATTGTAATTCTATATATAGTCACACTGCCATGGATTTAGAGTTATCAATGTACTGTACAAAAATAAATGTGGTTGTGGATACATTTTATTGTTGTAAAGATAACTGTACACCGCGATGAGTGCAATTATATTAGAATAACTGTACTTGCTTTATTAATTTATCTTGTTGGCTTGAATGTTGACAAATTCTGCTTTAATGAATCAATATTGAGTCTGAAATCAACAAATTAAACACCCACTATATGTCCTTTACATTTGTCAATGTGGACCTTCTCTAAATGGCCTATATGTCCTAGAAGTACAGTACTGATCACAGGAAGTAAATACTAGCTATGGTGCAATGAAGCCCCGCCAGTGTTACAGTGTTTTCCTGTCTCCACTCTCTACAGTACAGACTGAGAGCTGCTCCTCCAGCATGACTAACAGCCTGAGCCACCGCACTGACTGGCAGCGATCATGATAACTGGTGCAGAGGCTAGTCATTAGTGTCAAATTGACCCTCGTATGCATTGTGGTGTGTGTGTGTGTGTGTGTGCATGCTGATGTGGTCAGGCGCTCCTAAGCATGCTGTGTGATGGAGGGTAAGCTGATCCCCGGGGCCCCCCCTAGCCCTAAGTGGAGCAGACAAGTTGAGCCCCTCCATCACTCTACGACAGTCCCTAAATCAACCACCTGCCCCCCTTCCTTTTTTAATATTAACTTTTTAAATGTATATTTTCGATTTGCCTCAGAACATATTTCTACATGTCTACAATAGAACCTGTTTTCTACATTTGATGAATTTACCTTAAATTGGTTTTTACTAGCTTTAATGTTGCCTCTATTCATCTACTCATCTACATGACCAAATATGTATATATGTTCATTTGAATTAATTTCTTATTTTAAAGTACATTTCTTTGATTTTATCCTAATTTTATTAATCTGTGTGAATCTGTGCTGTCCTGTTTTTCAATCTTACCCTGTTGCTGTTAAACTACTGAATTTCCAAATTCAATATTATCGATTTTCATGCTGTATATTAATCCCTGATTTAGGTTATCTATTTCAGTTTTTAAACTAGACACACCTTCTTCTACCCTTTTAGTTTTTACCATAATCTGTTTTGAATTAATATACTGTTTTCCTCGCCTCATCATCTCCAACCCCCCTGTAGTTAGACAACACTCGAAGGACACTCCCTGAAGTCCTTAAAGTCTTAGCTATTCAACTTCCTGTCCTCACCAGAAGTCATCTCCAGCTCCAGGGACGATGTAGATGGCGCCCTGCACTTCCTGTGGCCCGGGGAAGATGGTGTCGTGGTGGATGATGATAGTTTTGATGAGCTCGTTAACGTGAGCTTGGCAGGAGACCTGGTCGTTGCCCTCGGGGACGGACATCAGGGTGGGGCCGAAGCAGATGGCCAGGTTGTATGGGTCCATCATGTTTTCATCGCTGTACTGAGACAGGCTGGGAGGAAAGGGGGGAAAGAATCATTACCTCACCTTCATTTCTTTAACATATACTATATACAAAACCCACTATGCACACAAACAACCATGACATGTCATCTATAGCCTGCATCTGCCCCCTACTTGTGCATAAGCTGTGAACATGTTGAATTGCACAGGTCAAACAGTAAACAGTACCTCAGCCTGTTTCAACATATCACTTCATTTTGAGGCTCTGATGATGTGTGTGTTTCAGTGTCTGAGAAGAAGCAGGTGCATTGTGGGGACTGTAAATCACTTGTGGAAAAGAAGAAGCTCCCCTTCTGTCTCTGCTTGGTTTACTCAGGAGTCTCACATTTCAGATCTCCCTCACTCCCTCTGCTACCTCCCTACCACTGAAAGGCTTCGTTGTTGTTTTTCAAAGATGGATTTGATAGTGTGGAATTGATGTCTCTGTTTGTTTGTTTGGCAAACATTCAAAAACATTCTGCATCAAATTGAGTACTACTTTTGGTTTAAAATCTACTACTTACTACAAAAGCACCTTTAAAAAAAACTAAATGAAAGAAAATCAGGCAATTAGAACAGTCTGAAAGGAAATAAACTACCCAGAAGTAATTTGAACATATTAACTATGACACAAGCCCTTCTATAGCTCCTATTGAATCTACGAATGTCAGATGAGAATGTCTTTGTTTTAATTGGCCGATGCTTTTTCGCAGAGTTGTTTTCCGCAGAGTTGTTTTCCGTCCTTTTAGAGAGCCTGGGTTTGTGGCTTTTGTGAGCCCATTGAGACTGCAATGTGGTATTGGGATATACAAATACACTTGAGGGAAATTCCTTGAGTAATGAATAGCATCAAAAAATGTTGCACTCAGAACATTTGATCAGGGTCTTTACTTTACCCAAAAAGGTTAAAAGGATGTTTAGATGTTTGTGCAAGAAAGCGAAATGAAGGTCTTTTGTAGTTGTTTATGAAACTAATGAATGTCTGTGTATGGTAATGTGCTGAATATTCTGAAATCTTTATATAAAAAATGACTATAGATCCCGTGAATATAAACAATAGCTTCTAAATGTTTTATTAAATGATGTACAGCGTATCCAAGTATCCATTTAATAAGGAAGCCAAAGCTTGTTTTCTTGATATTCCTCAGATCTCAGAAGAGTTTAAGACCTAACAAGAAGCTCACTTGACATTAAACAAGTTGTCAGAGGTAATGGAGGCTTTAAAGGCCAGCCAAACAGCTGGACCAGATGGGATACCGTGTATACTGTTTTGCCTTTGGAGGTAAATTATATTACAGCAATAACTTAGAATAAATGTCTGTTTGAATTTAGTATCTGTGTGTGTGCGTGTCCTGCTACTCACTGGTTGAGGAAGGCGAACAGGTATCTCATGATGATGAGGGTTTTGTTCGGCAGAGATTTCAGAACTTTCTTAACGTGGATTGCTCGCTCCTGGAGGCTCTCCATCGCTGGAAAAGAACACAACCACAACACCCAGGAGATTACTCACACAATCAAGCACATAAACACACACTCACACAGAGAAGAGGAGGAGAGACTTACCGACACAGGATATGATGTCATGGAAGACTTCCTTGGGGAAGAGGGCATGGTCCAGTCCTCTGAAGTAGAGCTTTAGGACGCCAGCGATGGAGTCCATGTCGTGGTCATTCTGGTCCCCTGCCAGCGGGTCCTCACCTATATCCGGACAAGAAGACAGAGGGAGCAGGAAGTGGGGGAGAAAAGATAATAAAAGCACTGTTTGTTGTTAAATGCTCAGGTGTCCTAATGGATGATAGTCTTACCTCTCTCAAACGCATTCTTGATGTCATTGACTTCCACCTGAGAGCCCGACACTCTGAAGATGCCCTCATGCTGCAGACCTACGTAGACATGAAAATATTGTATATTAATTTCACACACATAGGATTGCATTCAATTCAGAACATAACAAAAAAACATGACAGGATCGGTCAAAAAGCCACAGACTTATATAACGGACATCCCATCTAAAAAATAATATAAATAACAAGAAACACACAAAATGATCAACAAAAAAACAACCAATCCATTAAAAAGCAAAAAAATACAAGAAAAACAATACAGGGGAAAACAAACAAAGAAAAAGTGTGATTACAATTGCTTTTTTTTCATTTATTAGTATACTGAGCTCTTTGGCCTTTCATATCTTTACTGTAGGATATCTGCTGAGAACTGGCCATATTTTATTTTGTAAAAAAGGAAGGTGAAGGTAAACAACCCATCTAGTCTTATATTTATCCAGTATTATATAAATACCTTTGGTTATAACATTTGAAAGTACACATTTGATCTATTGCCAGAGTTTGAAAAGGTTCCCACATTAATTTGATCCAGATCCAATCACACTTCATTTTTCAATGCGACCAATCAGTGCTCATAAAGAAGCTGATGCTAAACCTATCACTTCACTGGAGAGTTTCACTCACCATGGCGACTGATGAAGCGGATGCAGCTCTCCACCATCAGAGGAATGACTTCCCCAGACTCCTGCAACAGGAGGAGAGGAGTTACTCCCCAAAGAGGAACACAGGGGGCCGGTGTGCACATACAACAGTGCACATCTTGTCAGGAGGATTTCCGCACACACGTCTGCACATGCACATGCATCGGTGAACACGTTTATGTGTGTGATTAGGGGAAGGAGGGTTGGCACATTACCCAGCTGTTGCTAGGAGACAGAGCTTTTTCCTTTTACCTTTGTTTGTTTGGGGTTTAATGAGATCTCCGGGAGGTAAGGCTATGGAAGGTGTTTTGGCCGATTTATGTTCATATTGTTACGGGAATCCCCGTGTGGTTTTGATATCTTTTAAAAAACAGACTTTTATTTGAAATACACAATCATTGATTTGTCTGTTAAGTAAGAGATGGGGGGCCAAAAAAAACAAGCTACCCACAAGGGGGAGCCACAAACAAGAGATTCCCCAATGGAGCAGTTGCTTTTGATCACTGATGTGTGGTTTCAAAATGCACAACAGTTCACCAAATGCAGTGAAAAATGTATATATATTGAGTTATAATATCTGAGGTTTGGAATAATAATCAAAGTATTGTCAACATCTAGATGCCTGTTCCTGCTGTGGGCAGAGGACACTGTGAGAAACATGTGGCGTGAGTTAATAACAAAGTTACAGCGTCTCTAACTGAGAGCCTGACAGTCGCTCAAAAACAAAGACGCACAGTTATGACAGATAATTACCTGCTTCCGTAGCGCCGAGTTTCTCCGTCCGCTACACAGAGGGGGAGAAAGAAATGTCACTGTCATTATGTCTCCGGAAGACAGTCTATTTATACTCTGCTAACATATTTGTATACACAGACACGTGTTGAAAATATCCTTAAAGAGTGATAGGGGAAATAATACCCCTGGCTGCCAAGAAATATATGCTGTTAAAATAAATGCTGTTACGGTATATGCGAGTGTGTGTGTGTGTGTGTGTCTATGTGTGTGTGCATATTTCCTTTCTTTACCACACCTACCTGGCAAGGCAACAGTCACTCTTCTGACCTAAAGAGACAGGAAGAGGGGGAGGGAGAAAGAGAGAGAAAAAGAGTTATAGTAGAAGCAGGACACACAAGGAAACAGCTTCTGATGGACAGAAAACAAACTTCCCGACTGAGGACACACACACACACACACACACACACACACACACACACACACACACACACACACACACACACACACACACACACACACACACACACACACACACACACACACACACACACACACACACACACACACACACACACACACACACACACACACACACACACACACAACACACACACACACACACACACACACACACACACACACACACACACACACACACACACACACACACCTTTAGAAGAGGTTATCCTGTAAGGTTGTGGAAATGCACAACTAGCCCAGAGGAACCCCGTAATACTTAAGACCACAGCTGCTTCCCCATATGGTCACTGTCACTGTGACCTTTACCTCACACACACAGACACACACATATTACTTGTGACTATTAAATAAATTAAACCCTCTCTGCTTCCCTGCATGAGGCCTGATGTGTCACATTAGACCACTCATCTCTCTGATCTGCTTCCTATTCCGCCTCGGGGCACCAAGCCTTTCCCTGAACCCATCTCCTCATACTGGGGGGGCCTCCCAGGACACACACTCACACAGGACACATGGACAATGTCTTAAAAGCTATTAAGGACAGTCCCACTCACTCTCTCCCATGGTCTTGTCGATGAGGTCATGCTTGGCCTCCAGCTTGGTGATCAGGCTCCTGCCTTCCAGAAACTCCTTCAGCTTCTACAACACACACACACACACACACTGGGGTTTTAGGTTATGCTCATCACATATAACAGACATATCAAGGATGGACACAACTAGCACTGACTGTGAAGTAAAACTGCTCCGTCTCCTGCTGATTGGCCCGTCGCTTGGCCAGACTGGGCTTGCTGAGATATGATTCGCTGAAGGTGGATTTGACCGACTCCATGCTGTTGCTGTGGTGGAAGCACTCGGAGACATCGTAGTCCTCCACTGTCACCATGTCTTGGATGGTGGACAGAGTAGCCTCCATGGTTTTCTTCACCTGATGGTTGGTAAGGAAGAGAAGAAGAGATAGAAAGTGAAGGCTGTGATTAACACACACGACAGCTGCTAAGGGGGGAAAAGATGAAATATTAATATTAAGCAGGAAGATGTCTGACCTCTTCATTCTCAATCTTGAGTGTGGAGAGGCGGGACTGCAGCTGCTGACACCTCTGGAGCAGCTCGCTTTCCAGAGGCTGCTGGGCACACACCACTCCCCTCTACACACACAAACATAAAGAACACAGATTAAAGATAGACGGCAAACAACTTGTGATGACAGCATAACAAAAACAATCTTTTCACTGTGCACCCCAAAATCAAAAATACACGTTATAGATTATAAAAGCACGTTTCTGTCAGCTTGGTGATGCAATTGGCGGATGTAGAGTTCTTTCATGAGACTGCACTGATTATTTTGCGCACCTAGGTCATGATTTCTGTAGAGGGACATTGCTGTTGAGTTTTTCCGAATGCATTTTAATTTACTTAACATTAATAGTATTTGTCCCATTATAAAAAATATAAAGGCAGACATATCAATAGCTGATATCTTGAACACTTGGCAACTCGCAACAACATTTTTTGATTTGTATTGATACATAGCAATACAGATTAAAGGAAAAACATGTATTTTTGATTTTGGGGTGAATTGTCTCTTCGGTCTTCAATCAGAAATATTTATCCCTAAAGAGAAGACCCTCCTAATACTGATTCAAGGACTACAGCTTTACCGTGTCTCCCATGTGGGACTGGAAGTCGAAGCGAGCGGGGGGGCAGAAGACGTTGTTGTAGGTCTCCATCAGTTTCTGTTTGTCCCCGTTGGCCTCCAGACTCTCTGCAGCCCCCTCCAGTGTCTCCATGCCAGAGTGTTTGGACGTCTCTACGTTCTGTTCTGCAGACAGGTACGTCCTCAGGGCTCGGTGCAGGCTGGCATGGTAGCCCAGGTCACAGCACTGTCACACACAAACACACATAATAGAGATTACAGAGCTGCAGCAGATCCACCAGAGCAACTACAAGTGGAAACAGTAATGTTTAAATCTGCACACATCTTTTACTAGGGCAGCTGTTTTTGAGAGAGGAACAAAGTCATGCTACATAATACAAGACGACTTGAAATTTGATGCAAACACTTTTAAGAGAGCTACCTAAACCTTAATTCAACAACAAATCTGTAACCATTTCCTGCTTTTATGTGTAAGGTTTTTAAGTTGTCTCCTTTCTATCTCACAAATTAGCATCCGCCCTAAACAATATTATAGTTGCATTTCGATTGCTGTTTTCAGTTTGTTTATGTATTTTGTATTTGTCCCTATCAAATAAACCATAAATGAATACACAAAATAATTGCATAGTCACACTTAGCATGCAAACACTTGGTAAAACACATGTGCACATTACAACACCACTCTGTTGCAAGGATTGTTGGGAAAGAGACAAGGAAGAGGAAACACAGCGAGGGGACCGGTCTACTGCCTTCATTAGGAGCACTGAAGCTAATGTGAAGAGACTGACCAAGGGGCCACCATCGGCTAGAGCACACACACACACACACACAAATATAGACACACTATGTCTACAAACGTTAGCTGCTCCCACAGAGTAACATGGTGTGTTTATACTCACGTCAATGATGTCGGAGAGGTCGTGGATGTAATATTTGAAGACACAGCTGTTGGTGGCCTCGAGAGCTAGCAGGTACTCATTCCTTGCCTTGATGGCCTTCAGCTTGTTCTCTGTGTACTTAGCTTGCCTCTGATAAAAGAGAGAGAGATGGATACAATTAGAAAGTAGATGGAAGGGAAAACATATTTGAGAGGATGAAAAATATCCATAAAAGATGGTAATGATAAGTAAAGAGATGTAAGGAAAGAAGAGGGATAATAGGTGTTCGAATGAAACGCCTCTGTATTGATTTTGAATAGGAAGTGGAGAATCATGTAGCTGTGACCGGCTCTACTGTAGTGGACAAGGTTAGCAATAAGCCAGTCATGCACTCATAAATCTTTCATGAGACACTCGTCGTAAGTCAGAGTGACAACAGGTGGAGCACTCTGAGACAGATTCCCTCTCTACTCCCCTCACCTTCTCCTTCATTTTCTCGATTTTCTTGACACTGGAGCGCCTGACGGGCTTCTCGTCTGTCTTGATGCTGGACAAGGTGTCGGGGGAGCGCGGTGTCTGTCGGTCGGAGCGTCCCATCTGCTTCTCCTCCTGCTTCTCTGCATCCTTGAGCTTAGACTCTGCATTCATGCTGTCAGTGTTGTACATGTGGTACGTCTTCATCACCTGGGAAGGAACAAGAGTTGAGATTTGCAAGGACAGGAATGTGTGTGTTTTCCTCAGTGGATGCCTTACTTCTGTATTTGGCTCTGAACCAACCCGCATAACGAGGATAGTGAAGCATTGAGGCTTATTGCACAAACAGCACAGATTTTTTTTTTGGGTCATTTGATGAATATGACAGCCAATTAGTTGAATAACCAGTTGTTTAATGTACATCATAACTATGCTTCGACATGGTGGCGAGAGTTTGACTTGGAGATTTAAACACATGAAGCGTGTGTGCACGTCAGCCTTATTCATGCGACCACTACCAGAGCGGTCATTAAACTGCTCTAACCCCGCCACAACACTGCAGACAAAAGCTTTATGAGTAAGCATGTGAGCGTCACTAAAACCAGATCTATTTCTATCTCTTACTATAATTACAGCATAAGAGCTGCTATTATGGGCCAGGCTGAACTAAGCTACACAGTGGCTTGCTGCTCAGAGATGTGCTGTGAGAGGACACACACACACACACACACACACACACACACACACACACACACACACACACACACACACACACACACACACACACACACACACACACACACACACACACACACACACACCACACACACACACACACACCCACACACACACACACACACACACACACACACACACACACACACACACACACACACACACACACACACACACACACACACACACACACACACACACACACACACACACACACACACACACACAGTACTTTTGACAGTACTGTTGATATATGTGAGCAGAAGCTATGAAGCGCGAAAAGACCAAAACAACAGACAGTCATAAAAAAATCAATGATCAATTCAGACGGACTAATTATTATAAATAGTAATGATGAGCACAACAGAGCCCAGTAACAGAGGCCTGAGTTTACAGAACAGACTCCCAACTTGCTTTGCCCGCAGGCAAAAAGAAACCTTGATTATATCTAACAGATAAAATACATACACATTCAAGGCTAATCAATTGTCATTCTTCAAAATTCTTGATTTTCTAATTAACTGAGATAGAAACTTCACTGATTTAAATTGTATAAACTTGGCAGAAGTGGGGCACTTATTTATTTTAAACAATCTCAATTAGTCTGTTTTGTAGCTTTTTGGCCCATTGGGCACCTGATTTACATTTTAAGCACAAAATAAATCCCCAATTTGAATGCTAACATTACGTAAACCTTAACGTTAATTTGCCCAAAACACAGACCACAGCTGAGACTAACAGGAATGGTGTTAGCTCATAAACCAAATGACCGTACCAACTGAAAACGTAAAAAAATCTAAATAGATATTTTACGTCAATGTGTAGATGCGTGCTTCCTTCTGTGTGCTATTGTTTGGTAGAACTAGTGGTGCAGCTAAAGAAAAAGTCAGGGAATCCACATAATTTGGCTTCATCCTCTGGGGATCATAAACGTTCATCAAGTAGTTTTTTATGAGATATTTAAATCCTGACTAAAGTGGTTGACAAAACAAACAACAGCTGGCCAAGACGCTGGTGTAGCCAGAAATCCTAAATCTTTATAAGATGTAGCCAAATTGTCTGCTTTTTCTCCACATCGTGTCTTTGTGTAGTCTTTGAGTTTATTGCTGGAATCTTATGTTATACATTGTACCTTTGTTTTTTTAAATGTGCTCTTTAACAACTTTAAACATCCCTGTAAGTAAAAGACTGCTAACCCTAACACTACAACTGCAATGCTCTCCCCATTGAGATGCAAGATACTACAAAACATTAATACAAATCTACATATTTTGATTGCAATGTCAGTGATTTTTCTTACCGTGTAAAGCTCATTAAGAACTTTCATCAGGTCCTCTTGCAGCTGTACGCCAACCTCTTTGCTCTGAAAGGACAGAAAGAAAAAGACAGAATAAAATATCTGCTTCTACCCGGCCATCTCTCTGCCAACTAATGACATCCCTCCCGCTCAGTCGAACAACTGCAGCATCATCAATCAAGACTAGATGTTCTGGCTAAATGAGAGTGGAGGAGTCTCTAGTCCAGATAGATGAGCAAGGCAGTAATGGACTTGATGGATGTGGACTCTAAGGAGGAAGATACTGATCTTTACACATTGGCAGGGAGGAGAAAAAGTCCCAGACAGAGAAGACAAAAAGACGACGGAGCCAAAGACAGAGGGCAAGATGACGAAGTTGCAAAAGATTTTAAAAAAAACCAGACAAAACAAGGAGGACAGGGAGTAATTCAGGCACTACCATTCTCCAGACATAACTGCCGGGACCCACTAGTGACTGATGACTTCCCAGCAACCCACAGATCAGAAGACTACATTCACTTACACAAGCGTACATATTCACACTTGGTTTTACAATGACGCAAACACTAGTAAAAATAGAAACTTATCTGCACACACAAATACTGAAACAGAATTGACTTAAAATGACTGCACAGACGTTATAACTGTTTATGAAAATCATATTTTAATATCGATTATTCCGACGTTTTAACAGGCTAAGTTAAAGTGGACCTATCATGCTATATTTGAATAATATATTGTAGGGCCATACCTATATAAAACATGTCTGTGAAGTTTTTTTTCTCAAAATACCAAACAGATCATGCATTTTAGCCATGCCTCATTTAGCTCTATTTGCTCTTTTTTAGCCCTGTTTTTAGCAAGGGCTGAATCTGTGAGAAGTCTTCTTCGCTGCTTTTGTGGCAGACTACAGCACCACCTACAGGCCTGGTATATGTACTACAGCGTCTCCAGCGCTTTCAAGCGGCAATGGTCGTGGCCGTGGCCCAACCCCCCATTCCCCTGATGGGTGGAGAGTTGCCCATATAGGCGGAGCACCCCTTTTCTGACGTCAGAAAAATTCAAATCTGTATCAGCTCCGTTGCAGCCCCGTTTTTTGAGATTTGGGTATGGAGGAAAATAGAGAGGGTTGTGTTTTCTGACACTTGGTGAGTTCCCTGACACCGGGGACACATATTCATGTATAAAAGACGGACAAAAGTGCATTTTGCATGAAAGGTCCCCTTTAAGTCATGTTAGTAGTAAAGAATATGCACCAAAAAAAGGTTTAGAGGAGTGTATGTTGAGCATCTGTCTTCTCTTGGAAGAGGGCACTGGAGGGCGGTGTAGTGGGAGTTCAGAGGTGAGCCGGTAAAGAAGAAGGGAAGGGTTGTAAGGTGAAAAGAGTCTCATGAAATATGGTTGGCAAAATGTAGGAAAGTGGAGGGAGAAGAACATGTATGTGAAAAAGAAAAAAGAAAAAAACGGAAAGGAAGAAGCGTTCTAATAATAATTGTTTAAAGAACATTGTTTAAAGGCCATCTTCCAAACTGCTCTATTAAATACGTGAGGTCAATTAAAGAAGGTTAGAATAATGCACGAGATTTTTATTTCAAAGTAGTGCATCCGTTGATTGGATATTGAATACTGTAATAAGTACATGCAAGTGCATTTATATATAGAGGAAGGATTATGGATACAAATAAAACGTAATTTATATTATTTAAACTATTTGTGAGAATTACAGAATGCAGCAACAGCAGGATGTGAGGAACAGAAGGGTAAAGCAGCAGGAGGGTTGGTCAGCAGAGGAAAGAGGTAACAGGATAACGGAGGCTGTCCCGCCCACTTCTTTAAAGTGCTGTGGGAGGATCATAGGTGACAAACAGCCAGACTACAGACTGTCAAAAAGCAATGAGCCCTCCTATCTATCAACCGTGGATCTCTACCTTTCAACTTCTCATCTTGCCTGTGGTTGTCTGGCTGGCTCGGCACGAATGGCGACAGAAGCTAGCACGCTCCGTTAGCCGCTGATGTCTGTGTACTCGTTAATACAGTTTGACTCATTAATGCTTCCTCGCCTTCAGTGACGAGATCTCTTAAACACTCCCGCTGCGTCAACAGGATCTTTCTGCACTGCTTTCCACACAGGCAGAGATGAACGTGATGACTTCTCTAACACGGGTGGTGGGGTTCGCCTTCATGAGTTGTGTGTGCTGTGCGTGTCATGGCCTCTGGCACTACTGGTATTCATGCCACTGACTGGAAATGTTATAAATGAACTAATTATCAACTTAATTAGCCATCAGAGCATTCTCTGTGTGTATGTGTGCAGCCTGTTTATGACCCAGACATGATGAAGGCAACCTTCGTGCCAAAGAACAAGCACAATGAAATAAAAATAGAAATCAATGCCCGTGACTCGACCAATAAAAAATGATTCTGGTGTTTTAGATGAGGCTGGAGGTTTGTGTGTGCATTTTCTCATGGCCTGCGCTCACACTGTAACTGTAGTTCAAAGACAACCTATCGGGTTGAACATCAGCACATTCCAGGCACAGACTGCTTCACTTTGCCTCTCACACAAACACTTATCTATCCAAATCTTGCTGAACTTGTGAGGCCTGCAACTGATTACAGTATTTTCTTACACCCCATCCACACTCCTCCTTACCTTAAAATTAACCCTCAATATTAAACCTAAATGAGTACATTTGACATTTTTCAAATAGTCATAAATCTTATTTAAGAAACATTTTCCCTTTATTCATTAAGATGTTTAAGCAAGGGGGCATCATAAAACACACTTAATTTAAACTCAACAAAAAGACAAGTTTAATGCAATTTGTTTAATTTGTATGTACGGAAAAACGTGCCAGCTCTACACATGTTTCCCTACTGTCTCGAAGGAAGTAAATCGATTTTTGCCTGAAATGCTTCAGATCTTATAAAGATGTCGCACAGAACCAACAAGGATGCATACAAATCAAAACCAGAAAATTAAGTCTTTACACTAAACTGACTTCATATTTGAAATAAGACTCACTCTGAGACCCTGCTGTTAAAACTAGAGTAGATAAGGGTATAAAGCACAAACTGTACATACACGCTTGATTTCTGCAGTGTGGGGCATTAACCCGTGAATCTGGTCTAATGTGTTCAGCCTGGAGGTGAACAACTGTCTCCCTGGGGAAGACTCAGCCTTAGTATTTGCTCTACAAGGTCACAGTGAGCTCCGATCTCCAGAGAAATCTCTCTCCCCTCTTTCTGTTCTCCATCTTCCCCCCCCCCCATGGTCCATTTCCCTCAGGTCCCTCTTAGTTCTGTTCTTCCTCTTCACCTGCAAATACTGCGGCATGGTGATGCTGGACCTACAAAAGGCTTTCGACACTGTCAATCACCCCATTCTGATTGACAAGCTAAAAGCAATTGGTTTTGATTAACTATCGGTGAGCTGGATGCGGTCCTACCTGGAGGGGAGAGAACAGATGGTGGAGGTAAACGGTACTCTGTCCCCCCCCCCTCCCAGTGAGCTGTGGTGTTCCACAAGGAAGCATATTAGGTCTGTTACTGTTCCTAATTTATGCAAATGACATGTCATCAGCAAGTGACTGCAACTTGTTCCTGTTCGCGGACGACTCAGCCCTGCTGGTCTCTGACAGGAGCAGATTGCAGGTTGAAAAAACCCTCAGCTCCGAGCTCGGCAGAATCTGCACCTGGCTCGCCGATAATAAATTATCATTACACCTGGGTAAAACAGAGTCCATTCTCTTCGGTTCGAAACATAATCTCAGCAAATCCGACGACTTCTCAGTTGCAGTGGGCGACATTATTGTCACAAGTAAGAAGGAAATTACATACCTAGGATCTATTCTTGAGGCAAACCTCTCCTGTGACAAAATGGCATCCAATGTAATAAAAAAAGTCAATCAAAGAACTAGATTCCTATACCGGATCTCCTCTCTGGTAAACAAAAACACCCTGAAAACTCTGGCAGGAGCACTCATTCAAGGGTACTATGACTATGCTTGCACGTCATGGTACCATAGCACCTCCAAGGCGCTAAAAATAAAACTTCAAACATCGCAAAATAAACTGGTCAGACTACTGCTTGACCTTTCATCTAGAACCCACCTCACCTCTGCCCACTTTGACAACCTAGGATGGCTTAGAGTAGACGACAGAGTACAGCTACTTGCAATGGGCCTGGTCTACAAGATCCACTACACCTCTATGGTACCCATGTACATGTCAAAATTATTCCCAAAGGTCAAGGAATACCATGATCATAACACCAGAGGGAGCTCCACAAATCATGTGAAACCCAGATTTGGCTTACCTTCAAAACCTCTCTTAAAGAGCACCTTCGGGGGAGAGCATTGCAAAACTGGCCCCGGTAATGGTACAAATCTCAACCTGTCGTTCAATGGACAGCTTCCCCCCCCCGTATATACTCGCATTTTAGACTCTGTTACTAACTGTATATCTGTAGACTTGGTATGTCTTAAATGTCCGGTTAGGATGTATTAGAACGAAATCTAAAATGAAAATTGTAAATAAGCAATCTGTATGTAAAAAACCACCTGTATGTAAATTGTAAATAAGCCATCTGTATGTCAAATATGTCTTATATGTCTTAAATGATATGATGAATTGGAAATGGGGGACCCTGATATAAACAAGACGAAAGTCTTTCTCTGGTCTGCATCCCCTTAACAATTGTATGTTTTGAGCTGTACTGTACTGTACCCAATATACTAGCTGTTAATAAACTTTTCAATCAATCAATCAATCAATCTCCTTTTTTCTCACCATCACCTTGCCTCATCTCCTTTCTCACAGACTATCCAGGCAAAGACCAGAGGAGACAAGAATGAGGCTACTGTATGAAACACAGACAACATAAACTCTCCTGGCCTGAGGTTCAGCTGAGTTTCCGTCAGTCAATAAATCAGACGAGACAGAAAACAGATGCTGGAGATGTAGAAGGACAGGGTAAAAAACATGACATGGATTCAGCACATTGGGCTTGAGTCCAACTGTGTGTGTGTGTGTTTGAGTGTGTGTTACCTTCTTAAAGAGGCGTCCTGAGTCCTCGCTGATCTGAGCGAAGCGGGGGATGATGTTGTTGAGGTAGAGGTCGGACAGAGTGGCGTGGTCGCGGCTCTCCCTCTTCACCTGAAGCAGCAGCAGGTTCCAGCAGTTCACAGGGGATAAGATGCTGTGCTCCTTCCTACACACACAGAGAAACAGGAAGTCTTAAAATGTATTCAAAGCACTCCGAGCATCTTTTTTAGATAAATGACTAACATTAAGATCTTCTAATTTCCCCCCTTTCATCATGCTGATAGAATTGGGTGTGATACTCTGCGTGCCAATGCAGTAAAAAAAAAAATGGAACACACACAGGCTTACACAAACATCACACACACACACACACACACACACACACACACACACACACACACACACACACACACACACACACACACACACACACACACACACACACACACACACACACACACACACACACACACACACACACACACACACACACACACCAAAGAGGGGATTCAGTCAGGGTACAAAGCTCAGCAGGAGGAGGTTAGAGTCCCCCACAAGCACAGCTGTCACAGAAAGGAAAAAAGGAAAAAGAGAAGAAAGAGACATTTAAAGACGAATTATTCCACTAACTGTCTAATAGCTAAACAGTGTTGCATTGTCTTGGCTTCAAGTGGCCATAAAGCCATTGAACAAATGCAACAGCCAGCTTGCACAACAACACAACCTCTTTGTGTGTGTGTGTGTGTGTGTGTGTGTGTGTGTGTGTGTGTGTGTGTGTGTGTGTGTGTGTGTGTGTGTGTGTGTGTGTGTGTGTACAGTATGTGCTATGGATGATCCATGGATGATCTAGTGGGTAAAATGGATTATGAGTGAGTGTAAGTGGATGAAAGAAGGTCTTTGTGCCGTTAAGAGCAGCTTTAACGGGATAGACAGCAAAAAGCTGCGAGGCATTTAGATCACACACACACACACACACACACACACCCACACACCCACACACCCACACACCCACACACACACACACACACACACACACACACACACACACACACACACACACACACACACACACACACACACACACACACACACACACACCACACACACACACAGACAGAGATAAGGTCAGGAAAAGTAGAACAAGTGACCCAAGCATCCACAAGGTCAGACAGACAGAGACAGTCTTTGACCGAGGGGTATAGAGTGGGGGTTTTGTCTGTGGGGAGGTGTGTGTATGTGTGTGTGGGAAAGCAGGGCCTGATGATGACAGTGATGTGATTCGCTGGTACTGGCTGTCGCTGGTCATATGGTCAAATGACTGTGTGTAATAATACAAATGAGTTCAAGAACAATAGGGGAAAAAAGGCACCTACACAATACAAAGCCCAAATAGTGAACTCTCCTTGAATCGTATGCTAATTTTGAACAACAGTCATGGGGACACACGCAGGTTTGCCTCAATTTCTGCATCAACTTCTCTCTGCTGTCTGCCTCCTTTCCTGTCTGTCAGTCCTCACCAGTTGCACAACCTTTTTTCCACCCAAATAGCAGGATCGCAGTTCCTCTATTTACTCAAGAACCTCCATGTGACATGTCACCCTGGGCCCACCAGTGATTGCCATGGTGATGGCACTGCAGCAACAAGGTAAAATATCACCCACTGTAACTCACTGTGACCCCGCGCTGCCAGAAGGTAAACACTTAAATGTCACTGGCCCTCTGAAGGTCACATGATCACATTTTGGGAACAGAGTCCATCCTCAGGTCAGGTGCTGCTGGGGACTCACAGTGAAGGGAAATGCTAAATGGTCTTCTACGTTCAAGATCAAAAGGTTTAGCATTGCACAGGGCATCACTGCTGGAGGGCTTTTTCTTCAACTGGTGCAAGTCTAACAGTTAAGTAAACATGTGGTATTACTGCTCTGTCGAGGCAGTATATACACTTGGTAGTTGAACAAGACTTGAAATGTTTGTCTTTTTAAGCACTGTTTATTAGAGATGTTTTTCTGTGACTGTTGTGAAATAAATACTTATATCATAACTATACTGATATCATGATTTGAGACCGTTTTAGTTATTATATTATTATTATATCCATTTACTTTTATTTTTACTATGCATACTCACTTCAGTCATTATATCCACAATATCAATTACATCTTTTTTTAATCTTATTGTGAAAAATATCATTAGCCAACCCTGAAATAGGTGTGGATATTTGGTGGAAAATATTATGATATGTGTTTTCCTCCATATTGCAGAGCCATAGTTTTTAATATTAGCATTAGCTCTTTCTGGGGCATTCAAAATCGTATCTTCTTCCTCTTTGCAGAAGTGAAAGCTGTGCTACATTAGTACTGAGCATATTTACAAAACAGATGCATAACAGGACTTTGCAGTCCACGTGTGGCCATACAACCATTTGATCTTAAGAATCAAAAAAGCAAAACTCACATTGAAGTAATATGTCGCTGTAGCCGGGGGTTCTGAATGGGGCTGCAGCGTATTAACGGTGAAGCTGGCCTAATATTTAGCATAAGGACAGGCTTTGAATCAGTGTGCGACTTGTGAGGGCTACTCCATGTGACCAATCAGCCTGTCAGCCTCAGGGCACACACACACAGACATAGACACACACAAAAACACACAATACGGTTTAACCGTGTAACCCCCCACCAATGCTCTACGCAGTTGGCCAAATAGCCGGAATACCAGGGGTCTCCACGGGATCAACACACACACACACACACACACACACAACCCTCACACCCCACATTGCTTGGAGCACCATCAACGCCTTGCTGTGCGGAGAAACAGCTCAAGCACACACAAACCTACATTCAGACACACAAACCTACACACACACACATAACCGGAAAATAGCTGGAATTCCAGCGTGGCACTCAGACTGAGCAGCAGCAGATGCAGGGAGACTGTTTAACACACAGATGTTGGATGTAGGGAAATGCAAAAAGACAGTGGGACGGAGCAAGGAGAGAAATGAAAAGTTATGATTGAACACGTGTCAGTCAATTAATTGATTGATGACATTTCCTTATGACATATTTCCAGGTTGAGACATAAAGCAGTGACACTGGCTGACCTGATCAACAACATGTTTTATTCTCTGTCCTTTGCCATCCCTTCTATTTTACTCAATTTCCCTCCCCCAATAAGCAACACACACACACACACACACACTGCAACTGTCTCAGTATTGATCTGAGCTGGAGGGTGTGTGTGTTGTTAATGTGTGTGTGCGTTGGGGGGGGTATCTCAATTGGAATTGGGTTTCGTTTAGAGGCCCTATCGATCCCTTTCAGTCCGTGCCTGCGTGAGAGAGCATGGATGTGGGTTTGCCCCCAGCAGAGATATTAATGTTTCTGGAAAAGTCCACGATGCATGAGAACGACATAAGAGCGGAGGAAAAGGGGAAGGTGGCTGTAGAGGAGGTCAGGGTGAACAGGAAGCCAGAGAGAGAAAGAAGACAAGCAGTGAACAGTCTGCTAGTGCTTCCTCTACTGCAAAGAGCAACTAAGAACACCTATAACACTGTGAGAAGCGAAATCAAATGCTAAATGAAGAAAAAAAACGTTTTAATAAATGTGAAAACATATTGAGTAATTTATTTTAATGAGAAAGCAATGAAACAAATGCTGTGCCTTCGCAATGTTACTGCTGCACAATTACTGATTTTCTATTTGTGTTCATTGGTGGATTAATTAACATCAAGGCTTGTTAGCAACAAACAACCAAAATGAAACGTTTTTAATTGCTGTGTACATTAGACAAATAGTAATATATTTGTATGATAATTGTTGTTTTTGGCTGGATAAAATGCTTTGACTTGTCTTTTTTATACAATGCAATTTTATAAAACACACAATAATGGCTGTAGTGACAGAAGCAGAAAACAACCTACAGTTAGACACTAACACTATAAGAGCTTTCTACAGCATGTGTGTCCTCGTTTATAGGAAAGGGTGTGGATGGTATCTACTGAAAGGGCAACAACCACACATGTAAAGAGTAAGCTATTACTATAAATGCACAGCTGTTGTACGAATCACTACACATTTGGTGCAGCTAGCAGTGGATTGTTTGAAAAAGATACACAGTATACGCTTTAATGTAGTATTAATGATACTGCAGTCTGTTTACACAGCTGTAGCGATTACACATGTATTTTCTTACTTGCACTTCCTCTACATTTGAAGTATTAGCTATTTCTACATCACATGCTAAAAGACGGAAGAGAGAGGAGAATGCAACAAGCTAAATGTAAAGTATCCTCTGCCTCCATGGTTTATCTCCATTCAATTGGTGTGTGTGGTTTATGATTAGCTAGCAGGTCAGTGAGTCCTGCCCCACAGCGAAACAGACCGCTCCCTCCCACCAAAAGCCGGCAGATAAATTATACAAGAACAGACCATGCTGCTAAAGCTGATGAGCTTTAGTGTGTGTTTTCAGGGAGTTAGAGAGAGAGAGAGAGTTAGAGAGAGAAAGAGAGAAACGGAAAGGAGAGATAGAGAGATCGACCTTCTTAGGTGTGGAGAGAAGGTTACACAAACAGCAAGAGACTGCAAAATAGTCAGAGCACAAAATCGCCACCTGGCCACACACACACACACACACACACACACACACACACACACACACACACACACACACACACACACACACACACACACACACACACACACACACACACACACACACACACACACACACACACACACACACACACACACACACACACACACACACACACACACACACACACACACACACACACACACACACACACACACACACACACACACTCATTATAGATCAGATGGTGTTTTTATTACATCACACCGGGAAGCAGTGAGTGATGCAATTAGGTATTTTCCAATATGGCCTCCGTTCTCCATCCGTTTAATTTTGTTACCCATCTCTACTTCTCTTTTCTCAGGAAGGAAGTCACTAACCTTGAAGACGCTTGAACTAAATAACTTAATAAGTTGTTTGTCTTTTCTTTAAATCTTTTCATCTTACTTGGAATCCTAGAATGGGGTGTAAGCGGTCAAAGGTTCTTGAAATTAAGAGTAAAATCATTCGCAACCACAACATGCTCCCCAGTGGGATGGGTCTATGTGTGTGTGAGTTTCCCTTACTTGAGTAGATGGTCCTTGGTGCTGCGGGTCTTGGTGAGGAACCGCTCGGCCAGCTTCTCCAGGTTGCGGCTGTAGTCCACCTCGATCTCAGCCTTCTTCCTGAAGAAGTCCTGCAGGTCCTGCAGCAGCTGCACCCTCAGCTCACACTGCTGATCCAGACACTTGAGCTGCTCCACCAGCTGGGCGCGGATCTCTGTTGGGGTGATAAAGAGACAGAGATGAGTTAAACGCCTTGGTTAACCTTATTATTCCAACCCCAATTAACACATTCAGGCACTAATAAGGACGGCATACACAGATATTTGTCTTTTCTAAAAAAAATGAAAACTACATGCAATTATCCATACAGCTGGGGATCAAGCTGCTTACATTACTGTTGACAACATAGTGCTATCATTAAGATACATGCCATAACAATGTGTAAGATATAATTTAAAGTCTTAACAGCTGATGTGGATGAAGCCCAGCTCCACTGTAACACCTGGCAGAGCCCTGTCACATCAGCCTGCAGTCTTGGCGGAAATCCACTCCCCTCCTTAAAGGATAGACTGCTGTGCATGTGTGTACATCATCATTTACACACATGTGTGTGTGCTTGTGATCAGCTATCCTCTTCCACACAGATCTCCAGAGGCATATATCCCAGCTTATCGCTTTTTATTTTCCTCCCTCCACCATGCTGGTCTTTCAGTCTGGCCTCAAATTAATAGAGTGCACTCAGTGCTGATACACTTGGTAAGTTTATTCAATCACTGGCTGCAAAAAACTCCTCTGGTGAGTCCTGCCCGCTGCAGTTATAGACTGGGACACCAAGCGTCCACAGCAACATGTGCATACAAACACACACAGTCACATCGTGATGGTCATAAGCTGGATCAGTGCTGACAGCTGACAGATTAATGCTATGCTCTCATAGCTGCCTGCCATTGCCGAGTAGGCTGCACAGGCAATCTTTTAAGAGTTGAAAACACACACACATTAAAATCGCAAGCCTGTGCAACTGTATTATGTCTGATCTGTCAAAGCTGTCCTACCTTTACAACGCTGGCTGTAGAGAAAGCGGACAGTTTTGGCTTCCATCCTGTCTTCGCTGCAGTATACACACTAATTTAAACACACACACCCATAGACAGGCAGACAGTCAGCCGTCCATCCGCCCGGCTGACAGTGACTGTTGATGCTGCCTTTGTGTTTAAGAGCTGAGAGAGCAGTTTTCATTACCACAAAGAGAAGTGGGATATCTAAATGTGTCTGTGACCACCCCGCTCCTCCCCCTGTCTCCCCACTTCTCCCTCCCTCTCTCTCATAAACACAGACCTAAACATTGTGCCACTAGCCAGCGGCTGTGTCCACTCACTCATTCTTTTCTGATTAAAAGGCCACAACAGAGGAGTTGTGTGGCCTTATGGCACTATGAAAACACTCGTAGACGTAACAAATAAATACACAGTGTGTGCTAATGACCTGGTGTGGATATTTGCTTTAACAACACATGTTACTGTCTCGTGGTCTGTGTGTGTTTGTATGTCATTTCCTCATTGCACAGCGCTGTCAATAATGGAATTGAGTCAGTGTTCCGCCTCTCAAGGCTGCAACATAAAAACCTTCAGAACACACCACGAGAACAAACGTATACAATTAAAACTGCTCCTATCCATGAGGAGAAAGAAACCATGAGTTTATCAATGGGGGTTCAGCTTGAGGGGTTACAGGAGAAATGGAGAAGAAATATGACTTAAGCGACCCCGATGTTTAATAGTAAAATGATGAAAACACGGAGGCCCTAACCCTAACCCTGAAGCCCCTCTAAGGCCCCGAAGATTCACGTTAGCATGGAGAGTGGTTCTGGCCGCACGCTCCATTTATAAAATATATGGCTCACCCCAAAGCTGGCCCTGAGCTCTCCACACCATACAGCATGGGTCGGCAACAGGCGGCCCGCGGGCCATTGTTGGCCCGCCAGCAATAATATTTGGCCCGTAATTTGGAGAATCAAAAATAAAATATTATTTTGAGATTTTTTTTTTTTTTTTTTTTAACAACATAGGACCGAGAGTCGCACATTAGGGTTTCCGTTAGCCGGTAATCACCGGTTTTTATCTGGTAAAATTAATTAAAACCCTGTAAATTCAAAACCTGCTGGTCAAAATGTCTGCTAATAATTAGGGATGCTCCGATCGATCGGCCGCCGGTCATTATCGGCCGATATTCACTCTTAATAGTTTGATCGGTGCTCTCTATAAAGGCCGATCAGCAGAGCTGGATCTGATCGATATGGACATAAACGCGAGTGAAGTATAACCGGACCCGAGAGAAAGATCAGATCAGCTGAAGCCCCGCCCACTGTTTAGCGCGCTGCATGAGAAACTGACGGGCTGTCAGGAGAGAGGGAGAGGGAGAGGGGAAAAGAGAGGATCCCTTTCTCCCGTGTTATTATCCAAAGTTAATGTAAACTTTTGAATAATGTACTTCATCTACTACAAGTAGTTTGTTTGAATGTAATAATTATGTTGTTTGTTGTTTGTGGAATCATTTATTGAAAAATGAATCTGAACTTTTCGATCTGTAACGATTATAAACTGAAGCAATATAAAAATGACTCCCATTAACTGAGTTTTAAACATCAGCATATCCTGTCATAGTCCGGTGATTACCTGCTAACGGAAACTTTGCTACACCATTCTTATTATTATTATTGAAACATGACCGGTAAGTTTCAAATTTGTCCGGTAAAATAAATTCTGTCCCGAAATATCCGCTTACATTCATAATGTCAGCGGAGGGAGGGGAAGCGGCGCTGTGGAAGAGCAGAGTGGAGGGAGAGCTGTCATCTTCCCTTTACAAGCTTCAAACATGTATTTATCGTGTGATTTTGGAAATATAAGTTCCATATTCTGAAAGCCAAGACTTTGTTTATTTAAAATCAAACAAAACACCCGAACCCTGAAAAACTATTTTTTTACGCAAATCCACGTTTATTTTGAAATGAGCCGTTGCGACTTCCGACTGATTTCGATAGAGCGGGTCACATATGGCAAATGTGTGGTTGTGGGGAACCAGGTCAATTCAAGTATTTATTTAACTATTAAATACATTGAGTTTGAGTAAAATACTTGGTTACTGATTAATTTAGGTTATAATAGCCTATATTAAATTGCAAAGCAAAACATGCTGTAATTGATTTATTTTGTCCTTTGATATTTTTTAAAGGTTTTCAACCTGAAAGAATCCTAATGTGTCCTTGAAAAGTTGAAATAAAGAAAAGGAAAAAGGATTCGAGTTGTCCATGCGTTGCCCCTCAAGCCTCTCAAATGTGGGCAAACACTCAAATAAATGCCAAAACCCCAGAGAACTTGACAATACTTATCAGAATAAAAGTATGTTAAATAACACTGCTACCTAGTTAATAACTCTACTCAGTGGAGGCTCGTCCATTGAGGAAAGGGAGGACCATCCTCCCTAACATTTCAGAGAAAAATAAACTTTGAAGAGAACAATAAATACACCTCAATTTAAAAGATAAGTCTGTTAAAATACAGATAATAGCCCTGGCTTTGGGACTGAAATGGGGCTAGAGAGGACGAGCCTCCCTTTGGGCGGGTCTAGCCAGAGGCTCTGGATTGGGCGCCTATATCATCAGTGAACCAATCAGCGGATCTGACTGCGCATCAGAGTGTTGATGGGGAGGGATATCAGCGATATCAGAGTTTTTTTCTGAAACGGGGAATAGGGGCGCTGCGCCCTCTTACCAAAATCAATTCCTTGAATTAGGCTTTGATTATGTTCTGGCCCGCCATCTTGTGGCTCAGCAAAAAATTGGCCCGAGGCCAAACTTACTTGCCTACCCCTGCCATACAGGGCTCGACAGTAACGGTTGCCATTGGCAACCGTTCAGAAAAAATGTCAACCACTTCTTGGCCTTTGGTTGCCATCAGTGGCCGCTCCCGCCCCGCACCCGCGATGTGCAATACCAAACCCGCCCCGCTACCCGCACATATTGCCAATTAGTGCCGCAACCCGACCCGACCCGTCGGCACAAGATCCGCAACCCGACCCGAACCCGCATATATATGAGCAGTGAAAACGTGCAATTATTAACACACGCAGTTGCATATTTGTCTCAAAAAGCGTGGGATGTCGGTTATTTTCTCCATCTAGGATGACACCAGGGGCGTCGCCTGGGGTAGGCATCCGGGGCTTTAGCCCCGGATGTTTTTTCTTTAGCCCCGGACAAATTCTCCCTCAATAATATAATACATTAACCTACTTTACCTATAGGACGGACGGTAGAATTGTAATTTCCCATGTTCAGTGAATGCAACACAAAGGCAAGACGACGCCACCAGACCAATCAGAGAGTTGAATGGAAATAAACGTGTTTTATTGGCTGACAGGTACGTACCTCTCCTCTGTGACAATGTTTAAACTTTAAACTGTCAGCCCCGGACGCGGAGATTCTGAAGATGGACATTAGACATTTCTTTAATAAAAAAGACGGCAATTCTCAAGTGGTGGCTCACACAACAACCCCAGAGCCACCACCTGAGCCAGATGAACAAGGTATGTACCTGTCAGTAAAATTACAAGTTATGCGAACATGTAAGCAAAGCATACATTATAGCTACGTTGACGTTACTTTGAATCGCGCGGGTAAGCTAAACCGTTAGCAAGTAGCTATAGCTAGCCAGATATATTAAATACACACTTTGTCATACAATCTAAATGTTGTGTTTTTTAGCGTTACTTGGTGATTTCAAAGAAAGCTCTCTGGGAAATGTTGACTTACTGTCTGTGTTCGACATGAAGCTAGAAGCTACCTTACAGTAGTACACAGTTGATCCTGATTCCTGAGTCCTGTCAGTTAAAGTGTTTCATAGTTAGCTTAGCTAAGCATCAACCTAGCACTGAAATATATATATGGATGTTATGTGACAGTATTTCTGAGAAAAAGTCAGCTGAAATGGTGGCATAGTTGCCACTGCTTTACGTGTCGACAGCATGTTTGAACGTATTTGCAGCAGTAAATGTGGCTGTCTGGCCACTGACGTTGCCATAACAACACCTGCATTTAAATGTGCAACCTATTTTTGTGACAGATTTTGCATGAAAATATAATTCTTATGATTTATATTTCCTATTGACAGCTAGTTTCTATGTGAACATTATGAGATGGACAGCCAGCTAACAAGCTTTTTATACGAATATTTCAGATCAAAGCCAATCCAGTGGGGCTCCTGAAAGGGAGCAAGGGACACTATCAGGCATGAAAACGGGTCAGGGGTGAAAAAGGTGAGAATGATATTATCCCTCTAGGGGGGTCCGGGGGCATGCTCCCCCGGAAGAAAATGTTGAATATTCCATATTTTAAAGCATCAATCTGATGCATTTTGAGATGCATTTTTTTGCCAACCTGGGGAGAGCTGGAGAAACTTAACTTCAGCCATGAGTCAAAAATATTATGGCCTCGTTACTAGTATTATCAGGGATGCAAACTCATCAGGTATGGAAAAGGTGACAAGGACCCGAGCCCCCCGACCCCACGGAATATCGGCTTTAAAATGAGGAATAACAGGATTTTAGCAGTCAAAACAACTAAAGCAGCAGTGTTAATAATAACAGAAACGCTAAAGAGTCACATCTAATAGAAATATATAAAAGCATTTATTTTAATTGTGTAGCAGTCGGTTTATCATTTTGGCTGTTGAGCATTTTGAAAATCTATTGTCATGCCTCTATGCAAGGCTTAGTCTTTCTATCTTTATGGCATCTGGTGTAAAGTAACTAAATTCATAAACTCAAGTACTATACTTGGGTACAATTTTGAGATACTTGTACTTTATTTAAGTATTTCAATGTTTTGCTACTTTGTTCTTCTTCTCCTCTACAGTTCAGAGGTAAATGGTGTACTTTGACTCCACTACATGTATTAATACCTTTAGTTACTTTACAGATCTGGATGAATGATGTGAAATATAATCAAGTGTTAAATCAGACTTTAGTTCCACCTGGAGTAAATCCACAAGCTACCCTGCAGTATACAAAGTCATTCAAACTAGCTGCACCTTTACCAGCTTTGAGAACACTTTCATGATCAATCATTATAAAACATATCATATATATTATTCTGAAATGGACCAATCTGCACAACGACTACTTTTACTGTCGCTACTTTCACTATATTTTGATGAGAATACTTTTCTACTTTTACTTGAGGAACATTTTGAATGCAGTACTTTTACTAACAGAGTATTCCTACACTCTGGTACTTCTACTTTTACTCAAGTACAAGACCTGAGTACTTCTACTTTTACTCAAGTACAAGATCTGAGTATTTCTGCTTTTAATCAAGTACAAGATCTGAGTACTTCTACTTTTACTCAAGTACAAGATCTGAGTATTTCTGCTTTTAATCAAGTACAAGATCTGAGTACTTCTACTTTTACTCTAGTACAAGATCTGAGTACTTCTACTTTTACTCAAGTACAATCTCTATACTTATACCACCTCCGTTTATAGCCTATGAAAAAAAAACTATTAGAAAACGAAGGCTAAAGCTAACGTTAGCAGATAGTGACAATGTATGCTAGCTAGCTAGCTCAACGATAATATTGCGACAGAAAAACTTTTCAGTTCACATCACGCTCTGCCGCTCCGACAGGGAGCTCTGCGCTGAACACCTGAACGGCCCGTTCTAACAGCTGTTCACCAGCGGTCCAGTCTGTACCACAGTGACTCCGGACCGCACAGTTAATATTAACGAACGCACCCGTAGGTAATGTGGCTGCTGAAGCTAGACCATCATCGCGGAGCAGCAGAGCCTTCTTATACATCCATGAGCAGAGCAGACAGGCAGGAAGACTCGAGCACACAGCTCGCGCTGCATTATAATATATAAAAAAAGAACACCATGCGTGTCATGATGGCACATAACAGCTCGCGGCCGCAGATTACTCCGGGTCCCAGACCCCCCCATACCCCAAAAATATTTTTATTGCAGATCTACATGAATCACACAAACGACCTATTTTGGATTCAAAACGGCGAATTTCGCCGAAAGGTGAGTGATTTTCATGCCTGCACTATGCTCCCAAATATTAAGCCTTGACCCGCATCTTAAAATTGATATGATCAAAAAATGATCTGCATTGTCGGAGGCCTTTTTTCCTCATTATCATGTCAAATTGTACAGCTTTCCTTAGTGTTGAATGCAGAAAGATCACTATATTAGAGTATTAAGTGAAAATGACTATATTAAAGTTTTAAGTAAATATATTAAGTGAATTACTCAAACTGCATTTGTATAGGAATGATTCTGTCCTATTGGCAGATAACTACTCTAACAGTGATATCTACAAGAGATGTAAATTTAACTATTTTCAATTGGTTAGTATTACATTTTGTGACAGTGTGGTGACACTCATTTTAATGAAGTGTGTATCTTGAAATTCATTTATTTGACAGAGCTGGAAACTGATACATACTTGTTTGTGTTTACCTACACAGTCATCACAGATGAGCCAAACAGAGTAGAGGATGAAGAAAGGAGAACAGGAGAAAGGGACACACAAGAAGGAGATACAACAGACAAGAACGACAATGGAGACAACAATGAACAGGAACACCAGAACAGACAAGAGTCAATGAGTAACATGACTGATTTAGGGACTGCAGATACAGGGCCAAGGCAAGTGAGACATCACTGCTTTCCATCCAGCATGTTTGGCCAGCAAAAGAGATCATTTCAACCGCAAACAGCAAGTGATGAGGGATTATTATTTCCTCCTTCCATCCCTTTTTTCTGTTTAATCTGATTACTAACAACTTCTAATAATTTGACATAGTTTATGATTTAATTGGAAAATGAAGTGTTTTTAAATAATAAACCCGTTTCTGATTCTTTGATTTCTTTTTGACATATGGGTGTTGAGAGATGTATCCATATCTCTTAATGTTGCTCTCAAAGTGCACAAGATTGATGCTTTTAACTTCAGTATTTAAAAAAAGTCTTCCTGGGGGACCCCAGAGGAGGTGAGTTCCCCCCAAAATAGCACTTTATCTCTGCTTATGTAACTCCGGTGTAGTGTCCCCTCGTCAACAGATCACTCAGAGCTGGTGATTACTTTCCTGCATTTCAATGGACAGCATATAAAAAGGACACGTGAGCTGCATTGCTTAAGAGATCCTCTCATGCTATCTCTTTTACAAAATAAGTGTCCAGTCAACAACAAAACATCAGTGATCGTATAGCTGTAGTATATTTTTCACAAGCAATGTGAAACATTAAACTTATACACACTGGTGTACAAAACTCACATACCTGCGTTGATCTCCTGGAGTGTCTCTACTCTTTCTTCTCCACATCTCTTGTCCACCATCAGAGATTGCAAACATTTCAGAAACAGCTAGAGGTAGGGGACAAACAACTTGTTCGCTGGGCATGTCAAAAACCTCCCTGCTTTGATCAAGACTTTAGGGAGCCTTTCAGCCCCTCTAGCAAAGGGACTGGAAAGCAAGCTTTGAAAATTCAGTACCATCTACATGCTGTCATGTTCCAGACACTGCTCTCAACCACTCAGGGCCTGCACAAATACCTGCAGAAAGAAACACTTGACTTGGTGCAGGCAGTAGATTACAAAACAGCAGTTGAGAACACACTGAAAAGTTACCAAAGTAACGAGAAAGCACATGAGGTCTATGACAAGACCAAGGCCCTGTGCAATGATCTTGATATTGCCGAAACTGTGACACAGAGGAAGAAGCGTAGAAACATGGAATACTTTGTAGTCAAGGCATCATGTGGAGCAATGTGAAACATTAAACATAAATAAACTGGTGTATAAAACTCTCATACCTGCATTTAAATGGACAGCATAAAAGGACTCGTGAGCTGGGTTCTGGTGCTCAGATTAGCTATTGATGATCACGTTGATAAATCATATAAAACAAATAGCCAATCACACTAAAAACATGTTGCTGTGACTGTGAGCATTAAACAATTAACATTAAACTAAACAAACACAACAGTACGATATTGTCCTTATAAAATAAAAACATACATTTTGTCCACCGAGATAATACAGGCACCTTACCCTCAAGAGATCCTCACGTGCTATGAGAATCTCCCACAATCCATTGCCGTAACAAAGCTAATGCAGGCACACGTTTGTGACACCAGATGGCGCAATTGTGTATGTGCGTGTGGGGAGTCTTGCAGTAGAAAATTTGACTGTAGCGCCGCCACTGTGGGCTAAGCCCCGAATGTTTCCAGGTCCAGGTGACGCCCCTGGATGACACCAAAAGCCTCCCAGACGTTGGATTTCGCTCTTGAGGAAGTGTTATTGAAAATACTGTATTCTCCGCTAGAGAGCTTCACCTCTGCCATTTCGAATGTGGCGCGCTCAGCAGCAGATTGATGCACTGCAGAGGTTATGATTATGCGCGGTCCCGCGGGGGAGAGGTCTGAGGATTTAAACATTAAACTAAATTATTATTATTTTAATATATTTATTATGCAATACCCGCGACCCGACCCGCATCATCTTTGTTTTACCCAGAACCGAACCCGGAAAAAAGCGTTTGAAAAAATACCACCCGCGAATCACTTTTTTTGCGGGTCACCCGTCGGGTGGGGGTCCGATGCAAGACTCTGAGGTAAACCCGAACGAAAAGCAAAGAGGAATGTTGTCCATTCACTTCTGGTAAAACTTCCTTCAAAATAAGAGTCCCGATCTTATTACTACCAAAATAAAAGTGCAAAACGAAACTTTACCATAGGAAAATATTGGCGTACATTTATAATCACTTCTATAAAAAGGTAACACATTTTAAATATAGTTAGACATATTAAAGGTATTAAAGGTAATTTACAGCATTAATAATGAATATCTAATTCTTAACTGTGAATGGTTTTCATTTATTTAACATTAGAAATGTATTAGTCTGGCCAATCCAAGACTTCGATGCTGAAGGGCCAGTGGATCTATGGTGGGGGTCAGCACAAGGTCAGGAAAAACCAAATTTGAAAGGAAAACAACGGATGACCAAGAAACTAGTGACTTGCTCAATTCATTTGTGAGAGATCTGTGAAGAACATGACAACAGCTGCACTACTGGTATTTTGTTTACCAGCAATTGAGGGTGGACAAGTTTACTACCACTTAGGTTTCAAATAATTGTGTTAATTACTTATTGTAAAGCATTTGAACATTCTTTTGTGTCACATGTTCATTATTAAGTTGATGTATAACTGTATAGTATCTTAATTATTTAAAATATAAGGTGTCTAAAAATGGCAACCGTATTTTCAGTTTTGGCAACCAAAAGCTGATGCCTGGTTGCCAGCCTGGCAACCACTTTGAAAAGTTAGCGTTGAGCCCTGCCATAACTTGTTGATACTGGCTGTTCAACTGAATTTCCCTGAGGGATCTTAAAAAGGAATCGTTATCCATCTAGATGCTGTTATCGTCAAACAAGAGAGGAGTGTTTGCTGTACCAAGCTCCCCGTCTCTCAGCTAAGAGGGGAGATGCCGTCAGAATAAGATCGATGCGGGTCTTTTGGCCTCATCCCTCCTTTAAGGGTCTTCATCCCCTGATCCAGTAAGAAGTGGGATGTGAACTGGAATGAGAAGCCTCCCCCCTCTAGACAGCCCAGTCACATTTTCCAGGCAGATGAGAGCAGGTCTTGTAACCATCTCTGGGATTCTACTTTACTGATGCTTTCCTTTCTATTTTTTTCATTCCTTCCTCCTCCTCCACTGTCTGTAGCGCTGAAGGCTGTCTGGCTCTGTCTGAGCATTGTCCGTTAACTTTGTTCACCAGTCCCCCCAACATCACAGTTAAAACTCTGCAAAAAGGAGACAGGGCTGAACCTTTGAAGCACCTCTTCCTCTCTGTAGGACTTTCATTTCCTTGTACAACCTGTGTTAATGCTCTAAAATCACAGTACACCAACCCATGGTTACTCCATTCTGGGTGGCAAACCATACTAGTCAACATCTGCAGTGTAAAGAAAGTGATCAAGCCATGATTCTGCCAAATTATTGAATTCTGCCAAATTATACATGAATGCCATGATCATGTCACATCTTACATACTGTCTCACAAGCTGGGGGCAAACTAACAGCTCCACACTGAAGCCACTAGCAACCCTGTACAAACAAACCCTCAAAGTACTGGACCAGAAACCTAACCGCTCCCATCACTGTACCATCCTCAACAAGCATAACATCTTGAGTTGGGAAGATTTAATAAAGTATAGGAACATCGTTCTGGTTTACAAAATCCTGCACAATACAGCCCCTCCACCTCTTAACTCATTGGTTACTCAACGTAACAACACCAGACTGACCACTAGAAGCTCCACACGTGGCGACCTATCAGTCCCATTCAGGAAGAGTACTTTTGGTCAGTCATCATTCTCGGTCACAGCAATACAAAACTGGAATACTCTACCCAATCAAATCAAAGACATACACCACCTTCACAGCTCACTTAAAAACATGGTTCACTGAGAACTACACCTGCACACACTAGTCTGTGTTGAGTATGGCGTGAGTGTTACATGTTGTGTTACATGTTGTGATCATGGATGTTGCCCCTCGTTTCTGTTATGTGATTGTGATGTGCTATATGTGACATGTACTGTATATAGTAACGTGTGTTGTTTATTATTCTCTTTTATCACACCGGTATCTACTTGTCTTTCCTCCTTTTTATTTTATTTTACATATTTTCTTATAGCTGTTGATATATTGTAATTTTAAGGGTGTCTATTACCATCTGGCCGGGGACAACAGCTGGAAATTAGCCATGTCGGCTAAAGCTGCACCATTTACTGTTTTTGTGACAGTTCATCGATGGGGACTGTCCACGACACTATAAATAAATAAACTAAACTAAGCTGGGAAAGCTTTAAAATAAGACCTGGATTCGCCGCCCATTGCATATTTGCTTAGTGTAATGTTACTTCCCCGCTGTAGAGACATATATAAAACAATGTATGGCCATATTCAACAACTCGTATCGTATGTTATATGGATCTCTATTGATTCTCATGGCCTTTTTTCAAGGTCTTTCATTTTTTCCACCTGTTGATAGGTTTTGGCCCTCAGTGTAGGTGCGGCATCATGTCATTTAGTGTGTGAATGTACACCCTCCATACGCTATGAGGTGAGAATGAAATGGCAGAAATCTCTCTAAAACAATTCCTCCAAAATCTGCCTCTCCTCATCATCCATTATTGATCCGTGTGTTTTCTCTGACCCAGAAAAAGGCAGATGAAATGGGATAGAGATGATGGATGAGACAGTGTAACCACACTACGATGACATACCCTCGCTCTCAACGCCTGCTGTTAATTCTGTTGTGTGCAGACATGTTGCTGCATACAAATTACTATAAATGGAAATAAAGATCCTGCCAAAAGGCAAAGCAACCATTCATATTTTGGCAAGCACAATATGAAGTCATGTCTACCCTGCAACCTTATTTTTTATAGCTCAAGTTTTGCAGCTGTAGCCTGTTTGGTTGAAGTGATGGCGACCCTGGATGCTGCTTTGATCTTGCCTAGATACAGGAGCCCCACATACTGCCGCTAGCACTCATTATACCTGAAAACACCCTGGGCTATGGGCACTGACACGCAAACACACACACACACACACACACACACTGACAGCGATGTGACACGGCGAGTCCAAGCTGTCACTCTGAGCTGTTTTGACGGCAGCTCTCCAGCCAGCTCTTGAAAGCCCCACCCCAGATCTGTCCTCCTCCATTACAGGACCCACACACACACACACACACGCATATATACGCTTTCACACACACACAGCAACAGATTAACAAGCAGACGTGATGAGTGTTCGAGACAAGGCTTGAAATGGATGGGGAGGAAGGGCGCTTGAGGTACAAACAGAGGAACGACAAACAGACATTTTAGGATCATTTTGTAATGCTTAGTTCACACGATTTAAGCCATGATTTTCCACTCAAGTTTTGCAGATCCTAACCATGATACCTCGCTGAATACGACAACCTGATGAATGACACTAATGGCAAACACATTACATGTGTCTTGTTCCCAGGTTAGAGCATTACTTCGGTGTGTCCAGTGCTGTTATAATGGACACACTAATATCAAAACCAGTGATATGAGGCTCAAGTTGAATAAAAGGGAATAATGATTTAAACACTATCTGCCAGCACTAGTTTGCCAACAAGCTGTACCAGGTAATCAGTGAACACAGCTGTAAAAACCACACACATTCAAATCTTAACTAGTTCCAACCAAGGAGACATAGCTACCGGCGAGGTAGAGTATCACCCATTCTGATTGTGTGCGTGCGTGTAACTGCGTTTATGCAGTAAGGCCTGGTCTTTGTTGCTCCGGGGGCTGATACTGCAGTACAGAGCGATGGGGGAGAGGAGGAGGAGCAGGAGGGGTGGTGGTAATGGTTTAGAGTTGTACCACTGTGAGCTCATACTATTGTTCTCAGAAGAATGAAAGGAGCAGAAAGAAAAGGAGAAAGAACAGAAAGCTGTGTAGTGGGTGAGTAAAGGGAGGGGGGACACTGCGTCACTGTGAATAATATGTCCATTCATCCCTGTACACACAGGAAGAGAGGACAGGGAGACAGGAAGTCAGTAGGACCAGTTCATTGCCAGTAGCGAGCACACAGGAGGGGAGGGTCGTATTAAAACAACTACAGGAAGCGTGTGTGTGTGTGTGTGTGTGTGTGTGTGAGTGTGAGTGTGTGTGTGTAGCAGGATGGGGGGTTGGACTGAGGTGTGTGTGTCTGTTTCTTCAAATGAAAGGACCTGAAGAAAAACAGGCAGCTGCGGAGTCCACCAATGTAAACCTCCGAACCTGAAACCAGGCAGGAAAAGAGGGGAGAGAGACTGAGCCAGCAAAACTGGGCCAGGGGTTTGTGTGTGTGTGTGTGTGTGTGTGTGTGTGTGTGTGTGTGTGTGTGTGTGTGTGTGTGTGTGTGTGTGTGTGTGTGTGTGTGTGTGTCAGAATCGATAGCGGGGCTATGGGACTTGATTTTCATGCAGTTGAAATTAGAAGGTAGTCTGAAGCCTCACGTTGCAGGTAGTATTTCCTAATAAGATTCAGCAGGGAGGAATCTATTAGTTCCAGACATGCCTGCCTAATACTGCTGCACTGTGTATATATACACACACACACACACACACACACACACACACACACACACACACACACACACACACACACACACACACACACACACACACACACACACACACACACACACACACACACACACACACACACACACACACACACACACACACACACACACACACACACACACACACACACACACACACACACACACACACACACACACACACACACACACACACACTAGTGAGCAGGGGAGTAGACGAAAAGATAGAATTACAGTACAGTAAGTGTTGGAGGGAAAACTATTGCAGGAATGGAAAGATTCCAGCCAATGTCTTTTCCTTGGGTCTGGACTTTCCTCTGAAAACAAACACACATGGACACACACACACACTAAAACTCATATAGGCATTTCCTCTCTCACCCAGAGATTGAAACTTTTAGGAAAAGCAGTGTCGTCTCAAAGAGGCAAGTTAACGAGTTTAGTGACTTTAGGACATGGAAAACCCTGCTGAAGCCAAACCATAGCAGAGCTGCACGGTGAGTCAGAGGAGAGGAGAAAGATGTAAGAGCTACTCTGTGTTTGAGCATAAATAAATCAAGAACAGGACATTTCAGGATAGAAGTGATTGGTGTACATTTAATTTCTCGGTCCAACTGTATGACGGAGAACAAAATACTGCATGTTTCTAGCCAGAGAAGAAAGCAAGCCTCTGACCTCTCAGTTCTCAGTTTCCATACACACACAAACACTTTGCCTGCACCAATTTAACTACTGATGACACAGGAAATATACAAATGTGTTATGAAAATAGAGCTCACTGAAATAAATGGCCAAAATCTGAGTATTCAGGGAATATTTCCCAGCAGCATCTGTTAACTTCCTATTAATAATGAATGAGCAAAGTTTGAAGAATAAGGAACCGACCTCCTGAAAGGAGCACTTGGTGTTAGATGACTGGAAACGAGGAAACAGCTTCCCCTGGCTATTCCAAACCGGGTAACAAAATCCGCCAACCGACACCTCCTAAATCTCACTAATTAACACATTTGTATAATCCTTACAGAAACCAATGTGAAAACACAAATGTGTGGTTTTATGGAGGATTATGAGCTGGAATATGTATTGGCTGGTGCACTCACTTCCTGTAGTCTCCATTACGACAGTTATTAGAGTGGCATTGATGTATTGGTGTGTGGAAATCACCTTTAGTTGTCCATTTTGCACCCTTTATGGTGAGGGAACAGAAAGAAAAGGGGTGACAGGGGGGAGTGGAGGAGTTATTGTATGGGGTAGTACTCAGCGGGGGGTACATTCCTCTAGCCTTCTCCTCAAATCAGGAAGTCATTAACCCTTTACTAGCTGATGAGATGCTTCATCTCCATCTGGGGAGACACGGCAACAGGAACAAGAGGATACCTTGTGGAAGATGATAGGTGTGTGTGTGTTAATTCCTCTGTGGGCCACAGCATGAGCCATGTGGGCTCTCGTCAAGGTTCCTCGCACTCTGGGAGCTGGGAGCACAGGTCGGGGGTCAGGGGTCGCCAAGCTACCGGAGGGAGTCAGTCTCCCACGTCAAGCAACTGGTGGAAAACACCTACAACAATAGAACTATCTAACATTTCATCTAATGTTGATGTAGTTCAAGCTAATCCTGCTGCCTGACTATTAATTATTTCACTGTTGGCATTAATATGATCAATCTTTCTCCAGGAGAATATTCTGGCTTTTGATTGTAACACCAGAAGCCCTTTCCAACCATCCCATGCTCTGATTCCTCTCCTGTTATTGCAGGGGGTTGCATGGTTAGGGATCGGGATTGGAGCCCCATGCATAATGAAAAAGGCTGCTTATCAAAAGTTAACTAGCTCCTCACCTATTCACAGCCCCTGCCTGCTCTACTAACCCAGTCTGGAAAGGCGCTGACAGGGTGTGTGTGTGTGTGTGTGTTGGGGGAGGGGGTATGTATCCCTGTGGATAAATGAGATTTAAATTATATTAGGGCTGCAAAAAATAATATGTTTTCAATTGATCTGTTAAGATGAATTGTTTTGTAGTTTAGTCATGAGCTGAAACAACAAGTAGATGAAGCAGCAACTGTTTTGATAAACAATGGGTCATGTTCAAGAAAAAAATGCTTCACATTCCCTGTATTCAGCTACTTCATTCTTAGAACTAGCTGCTTTTTCTTTGAATTGTGTGAAAGTAATCTGAATGTCTTGGACGGAAAGCAAGCAATTTGAAGACATCGTTTGGGCTTTGGAGAATACATATGTGCCTTTTCTCTGAGAGAGTTATCAAGTAGAAGTTCCAAGTTTTTCATAAAAAAAGAGAAACCAAGAAGATGTCTTCACAATAAAATAGTGACTTTGCACCAATATAAAGGAATACTTGAGATGGAAGGCTTTACAAATGAGTTGACAATAAACCAATTATCAAAAGTGTTGCCTAATCGCTTCAGAACTAAATGAGGTTAGCCACCATCTTGCAATTCATCAATTCACATGATGTGAGACAGGCCTCAAGGCTAATTTCCTTGTGTGTGTGGTTCATCCTAGAAGGGTACTATCCACCTGGTGTCACCTCTATTTCCTGTCTCTGCTGGACACAGCCATCTGGGCCTCAGTCTGTTCCAACAGCCTTCATTGCCGATTCTCTCTACCTACCCCCCCCCCCACACACACACACACACACACACACACACACACACACACACACACACACACACACACACACACACACACACACACACACACACACACACACACACACACACACACACAGCCATAGTGATGAAAACCATGACAGTACAGTGACCTACACCATCTGTCTGAGGAGGTATGGATACTAGGTATTAGACAAAAAAACCAGACCAGCAGGAGACAATATTAAGCAGAGCTGTCGCAGTATGTGTATGTGTGTGTGTGTGTGTGTGTGTGTGTGTGTGTGTGTGTGTGTGTGTGTGTGTGTGTGTGTGTGTGTGTGTGTGTGTGTGTGTGTGTGTGTGTGTGTGTGTGTGTGTGTGTGTGTGTGTGTGTGTGTGCAATGTCTGTGTGCAATGTCTTTCCAGTGTTTCCAAATGACCAGCGCTGAACACCCCCCGTAATCATTTTAGCAGCCAGTCGGGGGATTTGACTAATCCACAACACAAGCATGGGAGGGAGCCCGCTGAGTGTGTGTCTGTCTGCGCGAGGTTTGCCTGAGAGTGTGTGTGTAGTAAGTTAAATCAACCTCGACAATCTTGGACACACTCTCTCTCTCTCTCTCTATCTCTCTCAGCATCCAGCATTACAAGAATCATCAAAAGCACTTCCTATAAACAGCGATGACTGGGCGTGGGACCTTTTTCATGTGGAGACACATCATGGCGTGCGTCCATCATCAGGTTTATTCTGCCCTTTATTTGCAGGTTACCACTTGTCATAATTCCAGTGAATGAATGACAGCATGTATCGACTCCCTACTTCTAGATGAATAGTTCAGTCATTTACTTTTCCACTTGCTGTCAGTTTTAGTCCAGTCAGCACCAATGACTCATGGGGACCTTGAAGCTTTTATGTGCATGTGCGCATGCATGTAAAGTGCCCCCCTGGGGAAAGCATCACAGTGAAAAGCTGAACAGTGAATAATAGCCTCCCTATGCCACCTAATAGTGGGGCATGTCAGCGCGTGTCACACTGCAAAATGTAGCACACACACACACTCAAATACCCCAGTGGGAAAAAGATGCATGATACTAAACATGTGCACGTGACTCGTGTGAATGCAGCAATCTCTTATCGCTGCATTCCTAGAGACATCAGTGGGATGCAGAAAAATGGCCGTAGGAATAAAAAAAAAAAATGGTTGGAGATGGAGATAGAGTGAGAGTGGAGAGGGCGGGCAGAGTTAAAGGCTGTATCTGCTGATGGCTGCCGATCCTTATCCGAGTGCCAGTGGAAGGCAGCGAGGCTGGGGGGAAAAGAGCAGGGGAATAATGTTCCCCCAGACAAAGGGGTGAGACCGAGAACAGCAGTCGATAACATGAGATACTATCATCGCATCCACCTTCAGGTCACATGGTCACTGTCTCCAGCTGCAGCTACAACCTTCATCCCCAGACAGAGGAGGGGAGAGCGGGGCTTTATGGGGCACAACATGGAAGGAGTGACGGGCACATGCAGAGGTCCCATTTCATATACAGTCTATCTGTGTACAAGTGTGTACATTTTAGTTTTGTAAATCCTGATCTTCTCCCAAATGTATATTTCTCATCAAATGCTGCCACTATTGGCATGACGAAGGTAATTGTAGCATTGTTGCCTTACTGCTTCTATAATTAGGTGAATAGTCTGTAAATTAATCAACAATTTAGATTTGTTGCTTACATTCTACATACAGAAAATTGTCAAAGCGGCGTCTCAATTTGGAGGCTTCAGCTCATTTTCTTACTTCATCTCACATCAATTAACAATATTTCTGAAACTGACTAGGCTGAACATTTCATGAATTAAGTACAAAGCTAAAGTTATGAGATGAATGAATAATGAAACAAGTTATTGGTTGCAGCCCTTGTCTGTATCATCAACACTGATTTGCAAACACCTGTGCTGGTATATGTTGTACAATAAAGCTATGAAAGCTAAGGTTGTACAAAGGTAAAAGCTGTAGATCATTATGAGAGGACAGCGTGTGAGTCGGAGAGCTGCAGTGTTTGGCTCTGATCCCTTCATCACTGAAAGCAAAAAGAGCTGAATCAGGATCAGCCTATGCAGCAAGTACAATCACACCTCCCCCTCCTTGCTTCCCTTTCCTGCGTCCGTTTCACCCATCTCTACCAACCCGCCGCTCCTGATGTATATCTCATTCTCACGCCTGCTAATGTGTGTGTGTGTGTGTGTTAGTGTGTGTGTGTGTGTGCATGTGCATGTGTGTGTGTTTGCACACCGTGGAGAAGTGGCCTCGCTGTGTAATGACTCCTGCAGAGGCAACGGTTTCAGAGAGCCGGCAGTGACAGGCTGGCCAATGAAATATGGCCACCATTTCAACCAGGCGGCAGTCTGTCACAAGAAGCACTCGCAGACACCAAGCCTGGGTAAGTGATGAACAGCTACGATGACTGTGTGAGAACATCAGCGCCCCACCCTACCTGTGTCTCACCCCATGGAGAATGTAGCATTGCGGTATATAACATCATCACTGGGAAACGGGGGGGCTAATAGAGCCAAGAGAAAGATGTTTTCAGTGCTGCTATGCCTCTTACTCATTGATTTCTTTTCCCACCGGGATGATCATATTCAGCCAGCAAGTCAAGTTCTTCATCACTTGCGTTCCCACATTTGTCTTATTGGTGCAGAGACATGGAGGGGGGGGGGGGGGAGAGAGAGAGAGGGAGAAAGTGGGCCAATCTGCATGAAGAAGCTCCCAGGGAGGAAGACAACTCAACACCTCAGCACAACAAACCACCGCAGCAGAATTCAAGAGCTGCACAAGAGACTCGAGCTGAGAAACAGACTCCCCCCTCTTTTTCTCTGCAGCATTGTTCGGTCTTTAGCTGTCTTACATTTAGTTTCATAACAACAAAACAACACTGCTCTCTAGAGGAAAACCAACAAGAACTAAGATGAACAAAGTTATTCTTAATATGATCTTTTTTTGTTTAGTGCTTTTCACACAAGGCATTCGTTTACAAGGGTTGTCCCATAACGAGAAGTGGGCTGCATTATCCAATCACCAGAGGCTTACAAATGAAACTTTCTACAGACAGAAAAGACTTGTTCGACCGGTTACATTTTTTTTGGTGATTTTGTATTACTAGGCTCGAGTTTCCTTTACTTTCAAAGACTGTGTACTTCATCTTGTAGTGAGAGTGGTCTTAAGCTGTGTAGATCCCATTTAGCCGCTCAGAATGTGATCACAGTAATCCTCAGACTAGAGTGATGACTTGAGGAAGTGTTGTAGCCTGTTGGTGTTGCTCCATATAACAGACACTAATATACAGTAAGTACACACGCTTATCCACATGCTGTGCCTGCACGTGTGACACGGATAATCATACATGAGACAGGAGATCAACTACATGAGATACAAATGGACTCCTGTTGTAAAAGGGGTCTAAATTAGGACCAAGGTCATTGTTCAGTTCACTGCACTACTAATAGGTTAAAGCTCACTTTCTATTCAGACACTATTCATTATAAAGATTAGCCATTTGATGAATATATTAGGCTTCTGGACAAAGTAGAAAGTGAGCTTATAGAAAATGCATAAGAGCAGGTCTTTGATTGCAGGCGGCTTATTGTGAGTGAAACAGATTATAATAAATCAGCGTCTGAATAGTATAAAAAAAAGCATACTCTGGTGTTTTGTTTTGTAATTAAATAGCATGTAAAGTATAAAATATTTACCTAAGTTAACGATGGGTCCATACAATTGTTTTTTTTAATTAAGCAGACTTTGCTTCCAACACTCAAAGGCGCACAATGATGCTAATGCAGCAACTGGCTGCGGGAAGTGGGGTTTAAAATACAGTGTTCCTCTAACAGGATGAGCTGCAGCAGACACTATTAAACTTTACGAGACTAACAGACGCAGATTAGCCATGGACTCTGAAGCCTGAAATCATTTAAAAACAAGTCCTAACCAGTGTAGAGGAACACAAGAAACAAATTCCTGACACAAAAGGTACAACACTCGACCAGTGCAACTTGATTAGGTTGTTTCTTTTCTGAGTTGTTTAAAATGATCTTTTTCGTACAGAAGTATTCATTTGTAAGTGTGTTTATGCAGATCACTGGAGCGACAGAGCCTTCTGTAAGGCAGGTGGGTGATTTAGTGCACACTCAATTAGTTTTGGGGTGTATCAGAGTAAATGAATCTCCCCCGCAGGGCGAATCAGGGTCAGTTTGAGCTCACTGCCCAATTAAAACTCTGTCTATGTATACTTTAGCATAACAGGCTGCAGGATTCCGTAATGCAGAACACTAAAGAAAGCCTTAGGCAAATCTTTGCAGTGCTTGGAAAGTTTAAACTGGAGAGACAACGGTAAAGTCAGAATCACAGTAACAGTCTTTTCCCAGAATTCTAACAGCTTGAGAGGATGCGTTTGTAAACCAATGCAGGGAGAGGAAAGCACACCTGAGGTCAGCCTGAGGACATCCTGATATAATGAACACAGCCTTTGTGCTGCTAAAAACACAAATCGGCTACACACTGTTGTTTTGCTTTCTCACACATAACTGCATACTTAGCAAGCATTGTATTCCACCCACATGACTTTCCATACAGCTCATATATCAGAATGTCATGGACAAGCATCATCAGTCTGAAAATACCCACAGTCAGTTTTAGGACGCACTATCGCTGCAGCCTGAGCTGACACTGCTATCGTAAGAGCTGCTCATGTTTGCCGTTGTTTAGAAAACCATGTTGATGAAATTGGGAGCGTCGTGGAACAGAGCTGCGGCAAGCAAAATGCAGGGTCGTCTATTTTTTACGATCCTGACTTAAATTGAGAAGAATCATAACGTCAGTGAGGCTACAAACTCTGCAGTGCAATTATAATAAGTTGTGGTTTTGTGCCAACTTGACCATTTACCTCCTACGCATAGAAACAGAAGAACATTGTGACTGATTGATTTATAGCTGTTAAATCCTGCCTCAACAAGAAGTACAACCTGCTGAGTAGTGCTTTTCTGGCATCTGCAAGCCTTCAAACTCTTACATGGATTATTTAAACTGGACTTCCTGGTTCATATTTTATCTTTTCATCGGTACCTGCAACAACACGCCAACACCCACGCAGCCTATTGCCATCATTTGATGTGCTGTTGGTTTTAACAGACTCTACATGATTGAGTGTGTAATGTGATATCCTGTTTAACTACCCTTTTACAGCAAGCAAGCAAGCGTCCATTGGAATGTACCAAAGGAAGAAGCTGGATAGAAAGTTGCTTCTCTCGAGATCACTCTGAGCTTTGACCTCGATGAGGAGGAAGGTCGAACTTCTGGAAGTCACTCTAGTTCATTCCTACTGTTCAAGTCTTTCTCTCTCAGATCTTCTCGCCCTTTGACACCATGAGAGCCTGGCGTCGGACACATCATGGAAAACAAAGCTATCTGTACTCAGGAATGGACAGCCCTGATACCAAGAGAATACGCCTCACGAAGAGAAGAGAGCAATCACGGGGTCCATTGCTTTTCACAGCGTGTGTGTTTTATTTTGTGTGTGATGTGTGTGTGTGTCAGAGAGGGGACAGGTCAGACAAAACACAATGGAGTGCTGCATTGTGGGCGGCCACACCCTTTCCCTCCTATAGCTCCCCTCTGGCCCCTCAAAACTGCCTTGACAAGGTTTAAAAAGAAAAGGCATAGAGGATAAGGGAGTGGAGACACAGGAATGAAATCCCTGATGTGTCAAAAAACAAAACCAGAGTAAGAAAAACTAAAATAGACACTAACGAATGCAAGAAGTGGTTTGACAGATTTTCAGCTTTAGTAGTGAGAAATGGGCATAACTGAGACTGGGGGAGGGGGTAGGAGAAACAAAATGGGGGAATAAAAACAGTCTAACAGGAGACAGATAAATACTGAGGAATCTAGAGGGAGGGGAGGCGAGAAAAAGCAGCACTTTCTGTAGCATTGTGTTCTGCAATATGTTGCTAAATTATTGATGCTGCCTCACAGTTGAAGGGCAAGAAGAGGGAGCACTTTCACACAACCGAGTAATCTCTGCATCGTAAACAAGCACGATCACATATGCAGAGTGGTGGAGCTGTGGCAAATATATGCGACTATCATCCCTCTTGACGGCAGAATTGAGTGTCTGTGGCTGGCAAGGAAGAGAAGAGGTCAAAGGTCGCCGCAGACCAGAGGGAGACATGTGGCTCACACCTGTTCTGAACTCACATAGGCAGATTGTCAGGAGGCAGAGGTAAAGTAAGAGAGTCATTAGTGCCATTTATTGTTTCACAATTCTCTCTAGCTTGTCAGACTACAAACAGCTCTCTCCTTGCTTTCCTTTATCCCTTCCCTTCCCCGTGTTTTCCTAACTCCCTGGCTGGCTCTCCTTATCCGCAGAGGAAGCCCGTTTGATCTACAGAGTCCTGCTGCTCCGACTCTCCAGCTCCCAGACATCTCTCTCTCTCTCTCTCTCTCTCTCACTCACTCACTCACTGAAGGAGAGAGCTCACTGTTTTTCTTTCGATGCTTCCACTTTTTCAGCAAAAGGGGAAATCACAGACTCTCCCTGCCTCTCCTGCTGGCTAGAAATCACACATGTTCTCCCTGTTGTACCAAAGACAACCAAATAATTCATGAATTCAAAATGGCCACGATGCTGTGGTGAGGCCAGCTGTGCTGTGTGCATATGGAGCACGTAGAATGTGAGCTATGACAGCGATGTATTTCACTCAGAGGACAGTGGCCATCATTGTCATCGCCAGTCAGAGCGGGACACAATGGGGAGGGATACAGCCAGGGACCTGACTCACACATACTGTAAGCCTTCCTGACCATTATCAGCAACAAAGAGGCTGAAAACAATGGGCATTAAGGGTCAATGCGGTGTGTGGAGATACAATAGCAGCTTTTATAGAGAATGGTTATGCCAAAACAGGGTGGAAAGTTGTTGTTTTACAGCACTGGTTCCCAAACTTTTTCTGTCAGGCCCCCCCTTTGGAGAAAAAAAAAAGTCGGGCCCCCCCAACACAAGTCAGGCTCAGTGGCGGCGCCAGAGATTTATTTTGGGGGTGCTGTGGGGTAGCTTGACGTTTCATAGAGGGTGCTCAAACATTTAGGGTTTCCCATTAATGTACCGGTCGCTACAGTGGAATTTTCTACTGCAACATTCCCCACGCATAAACACAGTGTGACAGTTACAATGAAGGCTCGATATCAGCTCACGCCATATAGGTGTAAGCAGGGGTAAAGTGCTATTTTTATAGGTGGTGTGTGGACCTTACATAGGGGGGTCCGGGGGCAAGCTCCCCCGGGAAGATTTATTTCTAAATATTGAAGTTAAAAGCATCAATCTGGTGCACTTTGAGAGCAAAATGGAGAGATCTATGGATATCTCTCTCAACACCCAGATGAAACAGAACTGTAAACAGATTTACTTTTTCTTTATGGATATTTTACAAATCACCCTTTTAAAACTTTATTATTGTTTTACTGTCATATAGTATTTCATACCTGTTTTTCATTTATTCTCTTATTTGTGTATAACTATAATGATCATATAAACGTGTGCCTCGGAAATAATTGTTTACATTAATGGTGACCAAAACGTTTGAGACCCACTGAGAAAAGTGTCTCTACTGTAGGCTATTTTTATTATATGTACAGCACTTTGGCTCGACCAAAAATCGTTTATAAATGTGCTATATAAATAAAACTTGATTTGATTTGATAACACAGAGAGTCCTTTAGCTCACTGAGTCTCTCAGTCTGACAGGAGAGGACTCTCCTCCACTTTGTTGTTGAAAAAACTCCTTATATTCGTTAGCGTAGCTCGCTAGCACCAGAAGCTAACAACAACGATCTCCGGTACCGGTGCGCTCTCTCTCGCGCGCGCACGCACACAAAATGGCTCATTTCACACACACACAGAGCCGAGCTTTAATGAAACACAGAGACCCAGACGTAATAGTACTGTACTGTATGATATTATTTTCGAATCAATCATTTTTCAAATTATGATTTTTTTTTTTTTTTTAATAACCATTTTTCCTCCTGGTCTCTCTCCCTGTCATGCCTCTGCGCCCCCCACTTTGGGAACCACTGTTTTACAGGCATTCAGTGTGTTTTTTGCAATCCCATTGACTACAGTTTGTGTATATTTAACTAAGCTTTCAAAATAAACGTATTAAAGATGCTCTAAGAACCAGGAGTTGAGTGCTAGTTGCAAAAGTAACGCATGGCCATCTTATTGGATACTCGAAAGTTGTGCAAAACTAATACATTTGGTCTTGTCTTGTAGTTATAATTATTCTGCCAAAACATTGTTTGTAATGCTATTCTTGGTTAGATTTTTTTTTACAATAAACACTATATGCAATCACATTATGTTAATAATAATAATGGGTTTAATTTATAACGCACTTCATATATGAGTTTAGATCCCGAAGTGCTACAAGCATTTAGCATGGAACAAAATAAAAACAGTACACAACACGGTAGAATGTTGCTTTCTATTGTTACTGACCCAGCAGTGGGACTCCACCAGTACAGACTGGGAAACTCTCCTCCACATTCCTCTGAGGGAATACCATGAGCACATGACAAGAGCCCCACTCACACTCAGCCACTTAGCCCGCTGCCTCCCACTGCAACCTTTACACACAGAGAATGCCTGTGTGTATGTGCATTTATGTCACAGACAGCAACCTTTAGCATGCAACGCTGCCCTCAGACAGAAATAAATCACAGTGAGCGGCAGTGGGAGAGGCAAGATTTGAGGACAAGAGTGATGGGGGGCACCAGAACATGCTTGTGTCAGATGGCTATGCCACACATGTGATGAAATGATTGATGAGAAGGATCTTTGTGCTAAAGGGAACCCCCCTCTTTACCCTTTATTTTTCTCTTTTTATTGTTGACCCCTTCATCACCCCAATACTCAGAAATCATCTCTGTTTATTTACAAGAAAAACCACTTGGTCTTAGCCAACTTTCAGATCCAACACAGGTCTAGGCACAGGTCTACTTCCCTACAAAGAGTGTGACAGAGTGTGTGTATAATCTATATGAAAAGCACCCATCAACTCCACACCAGCCCCAGTCTGCATGGGCCACTGCACGACAGGAATGAGTATGTGTGTGTGCATGTATGGAGAGGGATGTTCCCATTTCCACGCTGTTTGAAGCACATGGACTGAGTCGGAATGTGAAGGGGGGAGGGAGGCAGCAGAGGGAGGGTGAGGGGAGAGGCTAAGGCGGTAATCTGAGAGGGGTATCCCACAGCGCAGGCCAGCACATGGTCTTTACTCTACTATGGGCCCGGCACACAGGGAGAGGTACACTGACAGGAAAATCTTAAAATCACGGGCCTGAATAAAAACACTACAGGGCCCAGAAAGTGGTATCACAATGTACAGATTCATGCTCCTTAGATAAAGACATTAAATGAAGCATTGCTACAGGTGTTGATAAAAAATATCCAATGAATCCAATATATCTTTTTGCAGCCTTGGAAATGCACATTGTACCGTTATTAAGTTAATTCCAACAGTAGGCTAAATACCCAGTTTTAAACCGAGATGCAGTATGCTGTAGCACAGTGCATGTGTGAAAATATTGAGTGTTGTTTGTGGTCTACTTATTTATTAGTTATTCCAGAAATGTCTCAGCACACATTACTGCAATGTGTTTCCAGTGAAGAGGGAATGCCGCTGGGGTTTTCATTAGATGCTTGGTAAGTCTTGCTCAATTAAAATACTTTGACTATGACTATTTTTAGCACTGAATGTTTTTTTTTCTGGTAATCTTTTAACACCATCCAACTCTGGTTTTGGCTCTACTAGTTAATAATTTACATCACTGCAGCTTGTTAGCCTTTAAAAACATTTTGACACATTACAATCTGTTGCTTTCTGCTCTGGATTCAAATATTGGATCTCCTTCCAACCTACCTGCTTAAAACACCACCACTGGCTCTGCATCAACCTGAGGACTTCACTGGTATTCCCTAAGAGCCATCATGTCACATAATTGACACCCAAGTTCAGTTGAAGAGTGGATCAAATGTATCATGCAGAACAAAAATCTGTTGTTTTTTTGGACATGACAGGTTGAGAGACTTCCGACGGTACACAATATTCCACAGCCTCGGGACATGCTTAAACATGCATGAGTGAAGAGCACATAACAGCATGTTTCCCACACACTGTTGCCCCCTGGCCACGCTCAGCGAGAGGCAGAACAAGAGAAAGAGTCTGCTAACAGGCGCCTGAAAACCAGAGAGATAAATATCAGGCCTGAGGTATGGGCTGCTGCCTCTAAATAGCTCAAGCACTATGTCTGCTGCAGGTAAATCACATTTTCACACCAGGCATGGCACCAGCACTGAAATGTCAACACACACACACACACACACACACACACACACACACACACACACACACACACACACACACACACACACACACACACACACACACACACACACACACACACACACACACACACACACACACACACACACACACACACACACACACACACACACACACACACACACACACACACACACACACACACACACACACACACACACAATAATTGATATCACGATTATTAAATACGATTATCCATGTACTTTGAAAACATCCACACAAATTGAACAGTATGTTTTTAACAGTTGGTTACCCTGAACTTTAAGTATAATTCAACTGAAAAACCAATACAAAAAATTATTTAAAAGAAATTCATTAGAAAACATAATCGTTTTATTTCGATCGTAAAGCCAAAATCATAATTGCGATTAAAATACGATTAATTGAGCAGCCCTAACACACACACATACACGCAATTACACTCATACAACCACACCCTGCAGCATGTACTGATATGTGGAGATGATGCACGTCTGATCAGGCGTTTAATCATATTTGACCACATTCTTATGAAATTGCTGTCAATGGTTCACTTCTAGTTTGCATTGCTCACAGTATCTCAAATCTGCAAATGTGGTTCCTTGCACATAACTATTATACATATTTTCAATAGTACCCCATAAAGATATCTTTCCGTTTCAGTTCTGTCCACAAACTCCCACACTGTTCTCATTTCTCCTTCTTGCTCTGTTTGGCAAAAGTAAAACTATATCAACATCAGTTTACAAACTCTCACAAGTCTCATTTAGCCAGTGGTATGCTCTCTACTTCCCAAACACATGCATTTCAGCAATCCCTCGTCCATCAATGAGACCGTTTGTGAGGGAATGTTTTAAATATCAAGGTTCAAGCAAACACGTATTTGCTTTAATATAGTTTTGCTTTTGTTACACGCAGCCCCCATTTTCTTCAAATCACAAATTAATAAATAACAATTGAAAGTAACACTGGTTGAGTCATTCATATACAAATTTGAACTTGTGAACAGTACCGTACACATGTTCAACTTAGGCCGGGTGGATTGTCATTGTTGGAGACGTTCTAAAAACCTGTTCAGGTCGACCACAGATGCAGGTTTACCTCATGCCGCTGTGTGACCTGCATGAGTCTACACAGATGCAGCACTGTTTCCTTGTTTGCACACAGCAGGGGCCGCCTATCACGAGTTGTCCCACTTGGATGGGGTAAAAAAAGGAAGAGGAAGTCTGATCTCATCTACTTCCTGCATGCTGCAACATAATTAGCCAACAGTGCCCTCAATGCAACCTCAAGCTAGGGTCAACATATTAGCAGAGCTACACCTACACAGCCACCACGCTGTTTAACTGATGTGTGTGGGGTTGTGTGTGGATGTAGTGCATCTGGCATGAGTGTGAAGGGGGGGGGGGCTGACACTCCCTGTTTTCAAGATCAGAGAGCAGATGATGCTCCAACAGGCATGTGTGTGTTGACAGTGGGAAAGAAGACTACAGTATTCCAACATTGAGAGCAGGTTTAAAGGAAAGGTAGGACTCAGCACTTTAAACAAGCCTGTGAATGTGCGGAAACAAACATTGGGTGAGAAAATGGGAGAGAACACAGCTTTGACACCGGGAACTAAAAAATAACTGGTGCATCCACATAGCAACCAGGGGGGAAGAACACCGTGTCCTCACCCGCATTCAGGCAGAAGAAAGGAGTACAGAGAGTGAGAGGCTGGGTGTGTGTGTGTGTGTGTGTGTGTGTGTGTGTGTGTGTGTGTGTGTGTGTGTGTGTGTGTGTGTGTGTGTGAGTGATGCAGATTCAGCCGAGAAGAAGTGATGAATGGCTTCATTAAAACGGCATTAGCAGAGGTGTGAACCCGAGTGCCGAGTTCCAACAGACACGCACAAACAAACACACACACGTAAACATGTCACAAAATACTGAAATCCTCTCTTCGATAGTGAATCCCACCCTCTCTCTGCACTTCATAGTCACAGTGTTTGATGTTGATGCAAGTCTGAGATGCAACCTAAGGCTTTCATAAATATCAAGCTTAAAGCATCAATGGCAAGCAGAATTATTTTAGAGAAACAACAAAAACTATTTAGAATTTCCTTTAATCAAACTGCGCTACCCTTCATCTCACAGAGACCCCCAAGCCTGAGGGAGATGAGGAAACAGCACAGACACCATGAGAAGAAGAAACAAAGTGATGAAAAGGAAGGAATAAAGGAGGCGGAGAGAGCAAGTAAAGGACAGGAATGCAAAAGCAAGAAACAAAAAAAATCCTGAAAGACCATGGTTCAAATTCCAAGTGTTTGTGTGTGTGCGTGTAACCTGATTAGCCAGACCCTACAGGGGAGACAAATCTACATTATTCTCTCTCATTTTCCCTCTGCTCCTCACAAACCCAGAAAAAATGGGGGCAATTCAGTAACCCTAGCAACCAACTCTGCCTACGTGCTGAGAGAAGCTGCTGATGGAGGGGGGAAGGAGAAAGAGAGACGGGTGTGAGGAGTAAAAAAAAAGGCTAGTACAAGTGCATACTGTACTCACACACATATTGAACAGTCTAGTAGCAGTTCCCTCCTCTATTACACCTCAGACATTCTCTTTTATTCAGGCCTTCTCTTGCATATTTCCCTCCTCCTCTTCCTTTCTCCCCCCCCCTTCCTCCCTTTCCCCTCCTTGGTCAGGCTCCTGGCTTTTTCTTCTGTGGCCACGTATGAGGACTGTTCAAACCAAACACAACCTGTTTCCTCTGGCGTCCCCCGGGAGCATTATCCAACCTTTCTACTGTTGTGCTTTCTCTCCTTCTCTCTGCCTCCTATTTATTTGCAGCTGGATGTCTGTTCTCCTATCGATTGTTTTACAGAGGATATGAGTGGGCTTTGTCTCTGCCCTGCTCCGCTTTAAATATAGATCCCTCTGTTCTTTAACATGTTCTCACCAACACACACACACATCCTCTGGTTGTGAGTCAGTGTCCGGTATGAGACACAATATGTGTGTGTGTGTGTCACATATGCTGGAATCATAAAGTGATGATTATTGCTTTAAGTTGCCACGGGAGGCGTGTCGAAGGTGTGTGTGTCTCATTTCATCACAACTGACAAACATCATGAGAGGAAAGGAGGGAGACAGAAAAAGAGAGGGGGGAGAAATAAGGAGTGAGAAAAACAGAGAGTTTGAGCTGAAGACCGGCAGCTCTTTCCACAATGGTGTGATTGTTCATTGGATGTAGGCTGACAGAAAGAAAAAGATTGAAAAGAGGGAGAGAGGGACTTTTGGGATTGACAGACAGAGTGTGTGAGTTAGGGGGAAGGCCAGAGCACGGATCTGCTTTTTACATTTTTACACGCTCTCACCGGTTGCTCTGCTGTTGCCGTGTGTGTGTCACATAAAGAATACATTTGAATGAGGCACCCTAACAGGGGTCAAGGCCCCTATATCAACTATGGCTTCAGGTCACACACACATTCACACATAGGCTTGGGGAATGTGGACATACTTTGCTGCTGAAATAATTATGAAATGAATTGGCAAAATGTTGGATGAACAATTTGTTAAATTACGAATATTATTTTCCGACACTTTTATTTCCACATTTTGAAGACATTAAAATACTCAATTGAACAATCATAAGATATATTAGTCCGATCTGTTTCTTGTTTAACGTAATGCCTCTGAAATAAATTGTTAGAAAATGTATAATATCACGTAATAAAAAAATCAACAGTACATTGTTATCTGTATTGCCCATCCCTAAACTGAAACAGAGAAACAATCACACATTCATGGCTCAACTACCTTAGGTCACAGAAACTAACTTTGTGGAATGCTACAGTTGACTTTATGCAAAAAGTGTGTGTGCGTGTTTGTGTGTGCTTGCATGTGTGCGTGCGCGCGTGTGTTTTCTACATCATGCAGCAAGCAACACCTGAAAAGAAGGAGGGGATATTTTTAAACCAACCCCAACATGCCTCGGTTCTGAAGGCCGGAAGGAAAGGTGGTGTTAGGATTAGCTAATCAGGACAGACTAAGCATCTGTTGCCCAATCAGAGCATCTGGAACATCTGACACCAATGAACAGCAGCTGAACTCTGACCTTACCCAATTCACCGGCTGTCTATTTTTGTAATCGTCCTGCATCCCTCTCAATTAAATTCTTTATCTCTCGTCACTGACACTGACGAGTTGTTTGACACGCTGGGTGTTATTGTACACCTGTACAGGTTCATCTGCTATTATGGTGATATCACACATTCCTCTCTTATCTCAGCTATCACCTGCAGCAGGGATGGGTTTGACATCTTAATCCAATGACACACTTGCTGAGTTGTACGCATCTCTGTTTATGTGTATGTGTACACTAAGGGAGGCCGACTCAACACTCAAGTGTTGGTAAATGTAACTCTGTGTTTTCTTGCAGGTGCCGCAGCGGGCTTGTAGGACATTTTCACATCGAATACTAAAAAATGAGGAAGGAGATAGGTAGAAGGGAACAGAAAATCAATGAGTGTTTTCAGCCACGTCGTGTCTGGTGCTGGCGCAGCACAAGGTGTTCCTATCGTCCACACACACACACACTAAATTGATGGTGGGACACCCAGTGGAGTACATTTTTCTATTGACTTATATTGAATAAAGGATTTACACTACAAATCCGAACACACCAGCATTGAGTGTGTGTGTGTGTGTGTGTGTGTGTGTGTGTGTGTGTGTGTGTGTGTGTGTGTGTGTGTGTGTGTGTGTGTGTGTGTGTGTGTGTGTGTGTGTGTGTGTGTGTGTGTGTGTGTGTGTGTGTGTGTGTGATGTGAAAGGCAGTGGATTTCATTTGCCCAGCCACAAAGCCATGGGCCCTAACAGGAAGCTCCACACACACTCCCAGCACAAGCTGTTTGTGTTGGAGCTTTAATCCTGAACCTCACACAAACATCATTCCTGCATGATGTATTTTAAGCTTATTTACATTTTTAATTCAACTCAAAAAAATGTACAATCACACAGATCCAAGACCCCTCCCCTTCTCCTTTTCATTTCCCCCCACACACAGTCCTGTGATTGACTTGTGGTTGGTAAGTGCACCACTGGACTCACTCAATGCAGCCCTAATTGACAATGGGTTGTTAAGAAGAACACACACAGAGCTCTAAAACAACCACTAATTGATTAGCCTATTAGCTTAAAGATGTCTACTCACATCCTTCTACCCTCATGTGACGTTTGCTGATGTGAACAACTGCAGCAAAGTGGTCAGTGCTACAATGACAACTGTACTTCCCTCTGCTTGTCATTCATCTATTCCTTTGCTGCCTCTTACTGTTTCATAGTTAATAAATGGTAAACTGTAATGTATGTCAGATGACCCCACTGCAGTATCCCTGTTCCTCATAAATCAACCACCATGTACAAACAAACAGAAATATTCACACAATCCTGCCTGCTGACAAACATCTTGCTGCGTCACCTTTCCTATTGTGTGCTATGAGAGCAGCAATTTATTCTAAATCATATGTTTCTCTGGCTGACTTGTAAACAGGCAGCTTAGTAACCTACATGTAGGCAGACACACTATTTCAGTTAATGGACACATGCGCTCGTCCCTCTTTAAGTAAAATAGGTCATCTCAGCAGAGTTTGAATAATAGAAAGTGTTGAAAATGATATAAGCCTACATCTGTTTGGAGATACAGCCTGTTTGTGTGCAAGTAATGAGAACAAAAACCAATACATGTTATTTACCACATCATCAGATCAGTTGGCCACACATACCTCTCTGTCTGTATCTCTCCAAAAAACATAATAAAAACGTTTTATCAGTGGCAACAATGGAAGTTATTTGCAAAGTCAGCCACTTTTTAACATTCCCAGATGTGTGAAGCTGTGACAGATGCTGAAGCACCGAGCCAAAATGTACTTGAAAAATGAAACATCTGTCAAATGTTTTTAAAGACTCGGCTGCACTTCCTAATTTCCCTCTAAAATGTTTCCCATTGCCTGATTTAAAGCCTCCCATTTAAATATCATGGCACGCTTGCTGACGGCCGGGTAAACAAGGGATAGTGATAGCTGGAAGATGTGCGCTGACTGGACCCTGTAATAGACACAGACCTCAAAGTCTTTCACAAAGCAAAGTAGCTTTCTGGTTTCAATTCTGAATAAGTGCTCTGTGAACGAGCGGTAGGTGATAAGCTCTTTCTTTAACTCCATTTCAGCGCTGTGTTTAACTGTTCTCATCTGTGTTAGAACATTCATAACCCCCTTTAAATGTGTCTTACCCATATTCTCTATATCCCTTTTTTTTCCAATGCGGGATCCTTTTTCTCTCTCTTTCTGCATCACAGTCACTCTGTCTCTCTCTCACACACACACACACACACACACACACACTCACACACACACACACACACCCTCTCTCACTCACACCCTCTTCCTGAGAAGTAGGAACATTCCTTGCATCAGCCAGAATCCCATATTAGAGAATCAGCACTCTGCCTGTGTGAGAAAAACAGGCTGAGAAAAATATGGTGGTGTTCAAGTATTTATGTGCATGTGCGTGTGTGTGTGTGTGTGTGTGTGTACAATATTCTCCAGAGCACATGTCAACAGGTGAGATGATAGTGTCAATGACATCTCCCTACTTAAAGTACCTGCCTACCGGAATGTTTGAGTGTGTGTAGAATGAATGGCATGTTGCTTATGTAGGTACATACCAAAAAATGAATGCAGTTAGATGGTATGTGAGTAAGCGCTGCACCAATAAATGTTCAATCAAACTGGAGCTGCATCCTCCAAACAAAATGCTCAATTATGGTATGCCAGGGAAAGGGGAAGGTCATGAAAAGAACCAGGAAGATCAATGCATTCATCAAGATTCAGTGGATATACATCATGCATCTCTCTCTTGCTGCAGAGGAGTAAAATGTAAGCCAAGGGAGGATTTACATGAATTTCCCCCATGATGCTACAGTGTGAAAAAGCCTATTAATGTCGCCTGGACAGAGCCATAAGGTTTGATTTCCAATAAGCTGCACTGAAATTGTTGTTGAATAATCACACGGTTAATAAAGTTCAGGAAAGCTGTATTATCAAAGGAATAATACACATAAAGTAAAACATCAAATAGCCTGATAGCTCCTCCTTTACTTCTTCTAGAGACTCCGTTTTTACACTTTTGACAACTGACCTTTCGCAGATCTGGGAAACAAGTTGTTTGCAAATATTGGAAGACAGACATGTGACGTGTGGGTGCTTTACTGCTTGATATACCCTTCATTAGAGCATATCTAACAGCAGTTTGCAGGGTAATGACAGACTGTCTGTGGCTGGGAATGTCACAGCAGACACACATCACCTGGAGACGCCTCTACAGATGGAAAAGCACACAACAATAATGAGGATGCACAGGTTTATCCTTTCATCTGTTCATTCCAGATAGGGGGAGACGAGTATGTGGACAAACACATGGTGGACAGAGGTAGCTCAACGCAGCTGTTCAGCAGGGAGCAGTGAAGTAACTGACAGCGGGAATCGATGCAGAGGGTCGATGGACAAACATTAAGTCCACAAGCTGACAAACACAGCAGACAGCCCTCACAATGCAGCACGGACGGAAGGCCTTTACACGGGCTGCCAAGCATAAACAGATCTCTACCGGGACAACAGCGCTAATGCCACTGCGCTGACAGCTAAAGGTGTCTGCAGTAAGGCAGGTAAAACAACAGGTAGTGGCTAACAAGAGGTGGTAAACACAGAGCCAAGTTACCCTGGATTAGTATGTTATTTAGTTTAACTGACATGTTTACTTTTAAGACCAAATTAAATACTTTGAGTAGCCTATACCCCCTTTTGATTAGAGGAGTTATTGCCTTCATGTCTGACTCAAAGCTTCCTTATCAAAAATATGTTTGCATACATGTGGGTGTGTGGATGTGCTTTATAGACAAGTGACAAAATGAAAAGATAAACTTGGATGGAGTGGTGAAATAGAACAAATCAAGATGTCACAATAGGATTTTTGGATTTGATAGGTATGGCATTGACACAGATTATATGATGCATCCTTTGACCCATAATTACTTTTGGAAGAATTCCATTTACCCCTGAATTTACAGAAGTGTGTTGACGTTTTAGTGGCTACAGACTTTACTAACATAATTAACGTTTGTTTGTCTTTAAATGTGTCACTCATCTGTTTATAAGCACCAGGAATTCCAGTTTCCCAACCTAGCAATTTGAGATAACACACTCCACTAGCGCTTTGTTTGCTTCTTTATCCTGCAAAGTTGAAGGTGGCAGCAGCTCTACAGAAGCAAAGGAGGGCTGTGAGGTAGGATGTTGAAATCAAGGCTTTAAAAAGGAGAAGCGGTTGTGATTAGGAAGGCCGTTGTAGCTGGTGATCTTGCACTGCAGCAACAGTGGAAACATGCTGTCCATGAGGAGAGTGATATCCTGTCTTCCACATCCCTCTCCCTCCCCTTCCTGCCACCTCTGTGCTTTCCCCCTCCACTAACCTGAACGTATAGATCCGATAAACCATCCCAGTATTTGACTGACACTACCTAGCTAAATACATTGTACCTGCCTGACGACAGAAACACACACACACACACACAAAACACACACACACACACACACACACACACACACACACACACACAGATCAACCAGTAAACAGTTAACATCTGAACGCCCCTTTCTAACCACCACAATTTGCTCTCCCACCCCTGCTGCTCTCATGTCCTTGGTCGTGGGCAGGGGCGACACCAATGAACTGTAATCAATGGACAAGCCTCGGCACAAATGGATCACGTAATCTGTGTTTAAAAACCATGCACACACACACACACACACACACACACACACACACACACACACACACACACACACACACACACACACACACACCAACACACAGAGATTTGCAGCATGAACGCTCGGCGGTGCACACCAGCAGCAGAGACACGCAGGAGACAGAGGGGAGAGAAAACGCCCTGCCTTGTTCCATGTCGAAACCCCAGCCCTTTGGGTACTGTGCACAACACACACATACCACCTTCACATACGCTTTTCTTTAGAGACCACATAGAGACCACATCTGGACAACAACACTGATTTCTGAGCGGGATTTTTTTTCGTGTCTTTGTTGGCCATCTGTGTGAGGCGAGCGATCACACGCTTGAAGACACGCTGATCATGATGTTCTAGTTATGATCGGAATTGTTGATGTATTATTCATCTTCCACGTCCACATATTGACATTAGTATCCTTAAATGGTTGGTAAAATACAAAGCAAGCGTACCCCTGATTTACGACTGATATGAGAGGTTGAGGGTAGAGAAAAACCATGCAATCATCCAAGTCAAGGAAAACACATAATTCAGAAGGAAAACACATATTTAGCAGCATATTTCTTAAGCGTGGGATACAAATGATCACGTGGGAAGCTTTAAAAAAGTGTTACCTTTAACTTGAGTGTCATATTCGGCCACTATCTCCTTTTCCTTTCGGAATTTCGCCGGAGACGTCATGGCTGAGTTTGGAGATCAAACCGCTTGCCCCCTCGTAGCGAAGTCAATTTAGTCTCAATCAGTCCAACAAAAAAAATAGCCTTTAACGGTGGGAATGCCACTCTCGGGTAGGCTTCGAAGAGAAAAAGGAAGCACAGATGAGAGATTGCAGCTCCTCAGTGGACCCGCGGATCTGTATTGTCTCCCTGCTGCCTCTGTTCACTCCGGCGCATTGTGAGTTTGGCGCTGCTGCTGCTCTGTGTTCCCATCCGCCGCCGCGCCTCGCCGCCTCCTCAAAAAAAACGGTTGTGGTGCAAACAACTTCAAGTGAAAGGAGATTCATCCCCTTCTTAAGAAACAAACAGTGGTAGTATGTCAGTCAGAGCTTCAAAAAGTTTATTTTATATATTTGCCATTATGTGTCTCGTGGCTGTCCGTCCGTCCGCCTGTCTAAACTAAACTGCTCTCCTCTCCCCCCTCCTGAAGTGAGAGAGAGGAAGAACCGAGGGGAGATGGAGGGGCTGGCTGCTCAGTGCGCAGGACAGGCAGGGATGCACACATGGACATTATTCATTCGGCTACATAAAATAAATGTGTTGCAGGCAGTGCCCTAAGTGCATGTAACAAGTCCCATTGGGATGTGTTTTGTTTGACAATGTGATTCGATATATAAATAGCACTAATTGCAAGTTGGGGGTATTGTGGGCAATTCCTGGGTGTGTAAAGTGAGCAAAAAAAGTCTAATAGCCACTTTATATATGGTTTCAGTAACATTATGGTCGCTGAGGAGAACGTGTGTCTTGCATGTGTCATTCTGCAGAATTTAAATCCGTATTACGTAAATAAGATAGTAATGTATAGCTAATATTAGTCTTAAGGAAGAAATTCCCTAACCTTTGCGGATATCTATGTCAACTGATAATATAATTTGACATAACGGGAATGCATTAACCTTGTCTCGTGTTTCGACAGCAACCATTTCTCATATAAAACAGTGTTATTTAAATAGTCTATTTTAAAGACAACCCTCCTCCTGAAAGTAAGTATCAACTTTTTGAAAATCTACGACACAGCCCCGTCCCAGTTTATAGGACATCAGTACTTCCCACACCATGATTGGCGTAACTAATTTGAATGACATGCAAGCATACTAATCGGCTTTCAGCATTTTTGAAGGTGGGCGTTTCACCCCTATTTTATAACCAATGATATTCAGACTTTCTAATGAGGGTGGCCAATGACATCGGTTACTAGAAGTTCAGCCAATCAGAGTCAGATGTAGGGTATTTTAAAGATAGTTTCCGGAAGTGCACTTAAATACCAGGAAGTTGTAAACAAAGCTGACAGCTATTTGGTTAGCTGCTTCTACATCTAAATGGATGCTGAGCCAGTCGTTTAAAACAGCCTGGTTATTCGCCGATATCGTGCATTTAACAATAATACAGCAAACCCTTTTGTTTTAAAGATATAAAGTTTCGCGTGTATATGTATTTTCTCGCGTTGCTAAACAACCTGACTTTAGCTGCCTTCCGTTTTCTCGTTAGGAAAAGGCTAACGTTTGCACAAGGACGTCAGTGCTAGGTTAAAGCCTGCGAAGTTAACGTCAAATTGAGTATTAATATCCCGACGAATAGTGAGTAACAGCACTCCCCGGTTCTTGTTTTTTCTGCTGCATTTGCTTTCTGGGGGACAGAAAGAGCGAGAATTCGTCCATTTTGGCAAGACAACAATGTCTACATCCAACGCTAATTTCAAAAACAAGTGTGTGTCCCAGGTGAACTGCATATTCTGTGAAAGTCTGCTCTGCACAAGAGGCATGAAAGCTGTGCTTCTTGCAGACACTGAGGTTGAGCTTTTTTCGACTGATATTCCTCCCAATAGGTAAGTGCTAGTCTAGCTAGCATAGCTGCTGGCCTTTGTTTATGTCTGTTGTGTTGTTACTTGAAACGACCTGTAATAAACTGATGTCTAACTGATCATTTGGTGTTAATGGGTACAAAGCATTGACACCCAAACTATGATTTACTGTGTTTGTTGCATGAACATGTTAATTTAGTGTGTGTTTTAACCTTTTATGGCTGTTTGTTTCTCATTACACGCACCCTCCCCCCAGAACTGTTGATTTTGTGGCCAGCTGCTACTCTACTGAAAGCTGCAAATGCAAACTGAGAGACATCGCATGTCTCAAGTGGTATGTAAAGCTTTTCAATAGCCTACAGTGTTTGCTTTAAGAAGACCATCTGTTGATGTGAAATGTTGATAAGAAGCACAGCAAACAAGGTCTTCCCATGTAGCAGTTTTGTATGACACACATGTACTGTAGAACTGCAACTACTCAACAGTCTTAAATTCAGAGTTATTAAATTACAAGGATGTAAAACTGAAAATGCAGAAATGTTTTCATAGTTGATGACTTAAACCAGAGAATATTTAGTGTTCCTACTTGACTCTAAATTAAATAGTTGCCCATTTTGTGTAGATGATATAACAACTGTTTTCTTATTGAGCAGATGTATTTCTAATATAAGTTTAAATAAGGGAAATGTAATCTGTAATCGCTTCATTGTATGCAACAATAAGAGTTAACATTTCGGATTTATACACCTGTAGTTAATGTGACATTTGGCATTCTAAAGTACAGTTTAGTGCTACAGTGAGGTGTTTTTCGCTCTTTTGTATTCTAAAGCCTTTGTTGTTGTTATACACAGGGCAAAAACAAACATATCTTAGATAATAGACACCCGCTAGTGGAGTAAGCATTTTTCAGAAATGCCCACAGTAAATTGCTGACACTTGTTCTTCTTTATTCTCTCTCCCTCCCTCCCTCTGCCAGTGGTAATGTTGTGGGATATCATGTTGTTGCTCCCTGTAAACCCTGCCTGCTCTCCTGTAACAACGGCCATTTCTGGATGTTCAACAGTGACGCTGTATCTACTCTCAACAGACTGGATGCGACAGGTTAATATAAGCTCTACTTGAAAACAAACTGGAATTCTTCTTCCCTGTTTAGTGTGTTTTTAATTAGCCTTCTTCACCTTCCAATGTGTCTGCAGGTCTAAATCTGCTCCTGTGGGGAGATCTTCCTGAACTGGATGACAGTGAGAACGAAGAATCAGAAAGCCCATCAGAGGAGGAGTGTATTAGGTAGAGAGGGAAATGGACAATGTGAGGGACATGGTACGCCAACATTTGAGGTGGAGCTAAGAGTGTACAAACCATACTTGAGACATTTCATGTTTCAAAGGGTTATTTAATACTTCATGAAATCGGGCAGAGAAGGGCTGTTGCACTGCTCTGAATTCATGAAATGCTCAAACCAAGGTGCACATCTAGCCACACCTCAATCAGTGATGTCACAGCAGGTGTTTTACCTGATGGAAAACACCTGCTGTGACATCACTGATAGGGATGTGGGCAGAAACACAACTTGCTCCAAAGTTGGAAACAATAGAGAAAAGTACAGCTGAAGATTATGGCCCAGTGTAATTTAGTGTTGAATTTCACTTTACCATTCCTTTCCCCATCACTTTACACTGTTAAAAGCACACCAGCACACAATGTCACACATGCTCTCCTTTCCTTTTTTCTGCAGATCTGCATGGGCTGCTATAAAACATGTGGCTGAAGTAGAATGAAAATGACAGACAACTAGACTTCTTAATCTAGTGCATTCTACTTTTCATCAGTCTCCCCTGAGCTCGTAGGTTTTGATCAAACTCATTAGAAGTTGGGGTTGTTCTCTGATAGGGCAGTGGAACCTTTTAGCAAATGCTGTGCTTTTTGCTTTCAGTCCAATTTTCTGATGAGAAGAACACATTCCTTCCGCCTACTTTCAGTTTAATGGCAGTTATAATCTGTACATTGAATATACTCCCATAAGAGTTATGTCTTAAGGCTTGTATTCTCTCTGTGTGGCTGGGTGCTGTCTGAAAGCTGGGGTGCTTTTGGAATCCTGGATATTGGAGAAATAGCACAATGATTGAATGATATAAACAGTATATATATTTGATTTAGGTTACCTCACGATCTGACATTCTATCAGTGACATTTTGATACGCTAATACAGTGTTTGTAACCCAATGGACAGCAGCAGTATGAGTCTGACTGTAGCAGTATCTGATACTAACGTATGCATAGGGTGTGCTTCCACATAGACCTGGAGCAGCTGCATTTTAAACCTGAGTTTTCTGGTAAGAGCTGAAATAAGAAAATATAAAAACTCCTAGATAAATGATGTAGGAAAGCTGGAATGAGAGCTGACGAAGATGCAGGATGTGGATCATAAGCAAAATGAAAACATGAGTTCTGAATGGATGTTGGTGTCCATGCTCTGTTTTTTTTAACATTACTATTCAGTGTCATGTAGCAGAATAGTTGTAGCACCAGAGAAAATCCCCAAAGAATCATGGAACATATCATATTGAACCGACAGACTGCATCCCCTTTATAAAAAGAAAAAAATTGAATGTTATTTTTGGCCAGCTTATTGAATTGCATTTCAACATTTTAAGTAATCTGTCGTGAGGTTAACCCTACATATTGTATTGGCCTTACTGATGCTGTGATGCTGTCACTGAACCTTTGTTACTCTGTGGAGGTTGATGCTGTAAGTGAGTCAGTCGTCTCTAGCTCGGTCTGTTGTGAAAGACACAAGCTTCAACATCTCATAGTCACAAGGGACTTTACTCAAATCAGTCCTTTTTTGGCAGTGCCATCCTTCTGCTCTTGTTATTGTTTCACTGCTGTGCCCTGCTGATACTATGATGCTGTCTTAAAGTAACAGTCCTTCTGTGAGTGAATAGGATTTGCCTGCATTGCGGGCAAACATATAATTATACTTCTTACCTGAAGGAAAAGGATATAGGTATTTTTTAACTATAATTGGCCTGTGTTTATCTATGCGATAGCCTTTAGCTGCGGAAAAATACAAAGAAATATTGTCCAGATTTTCACTTTAAACATAACTTACCGTCTGATACACTTGCACACCAAATACTGTTTATGTGGTAAACTGATAGGAAACCGTTAATCAGCTCCTTATTTATTAAATCCACAAACCAAAAATCTATAACCACATACTTCCTTTTTCGTTTACAAGCTTTGTTTACAAATGCATTGGTTTGTAATGTGCTACAGTACTTATGTTTTGGTTCAGGTATTTCATTTGTGATGTCGTACTTTGTTTTGTATGTTTTTAAAGGCTGGGTGTGTACAGTTGTACTTCAAGAAGGTATCTTGAGGTACTTGCGAGCTTCCTCTGGCTAGGACAATTGTCATGATAAACATTATTTAAATTGCTGTTTCTGACGTGAAAAACTTTTATTAACATGCCCTGCTGAAAAATTTATATTTTGGAATTGCACTGAAACTGCATTGGTAGTTTAAAAATGATTTGTTGTTTTGTATGCTTGTTAAATTAATAAACTTTTTTTTTCAAAATATCTGAAATATGTTGTCTCTTTGCTGTGCTCAACAGAAAAATGATACCCATACACTTGCATACATTAACTAATGTTTTAGTTTTTACTTTACACTGCTATACGGATCCTATAGATTTGTTTTATTGTCCCCAGGGGGAAATTCATTTTTACATCACTACATGAACACAATATATAAACAACAACAATAACACAGACAACAACAGATAACGACACACATGGCAGTTAAACTCAGCGAGATCTGTCTTTTTCCAAAGTGAGACTTTTTACATTTCGATGTATGCCGTTATCCAGTTATATGACTTGGAGAAAACGATGAACATGATGTGAAGTGCTTGGTTTTTCTGGCTGTAGTGAACGTAATGTTTTACATTTCAACTGTATGTAGGAGTCGCAAACGGTGTATGTAAAACATGCATTTTAGAAATTAACATATTTATCTTCTTGAATATATTCTAATTTGGAATTTGCAACACTTTGGCGATATTTGAAAAATACGAATCACACAAGTTGGAAACAATCCTACGGAGCCACTAATATTTGTTTAGTCTAACTGTGCAGAAATGCCTGGTTTAGACATACTGAATACACATGCAAAGGAGCATTCCAATTTAGATTTAGAATTTGAATATCAACGTTATGAATGAAGCTTTGAACCTTTAAACTATTTGGTACAGCCCTGCTTACATTGACACATGACCCTCTGTTCTTGTGTACTTGTTTACAGTTTTCCCACCAAGAAGGCATATTGACTTTAGATGTATCCTTCTATACAGGTTACAATTTGAGGAGATAATCAGCCAGGAAAGACTAAACAGAGGTTCTGCGTAGAAAACGTAACTTGGATACGTATCAGAAATCAAGAAAACTATAGGTCTACTTATCAGTAATTCGAGATTTTAAAAGAATTATGAACCACATGTGCACCAAGAAAGCAAGTCCTTTAAAAAAAATTGTTTTTGCATAACTCCTTCGCAAGAATTCTCTGCTGCTGTTAGGACATGCAGGGCAATTTAGGTAGTGAATGCAAAAAGCATGAAACAATGTATTTCTATCTTAAAGTCACTTTGCTTCAACATGGGTTACTCCTATAAGAATATTTGTTATACTGAATGCACAATGTGTTGAATGTGTGCATAACACTCAGACAAATAACAATGAAGTATTTAATGTAATATGCTTCCTCTCTGCCCCAGTGAGAGCTTCGTTTGTCATGTAGAGATGTGTCTTACTGAACAACATGCTAATACAAGTCCAACAGATTACATCCTGTCACACCAACACCCAAGTACAGGAAACAACAACAAAAGGCCGCCCGATATTCTAGATGGTTATTGTCAACAAAATATGACAGGATGAATAATCTGCTCTTTTCAAAGTACACTACACATGCACACAACTTGGATCAGCTCGGACAGTGTGGAAAGGTTAGTATAGTCTGGAAGACAAATTGTTCTGAAGGTAAACACGCCACAAATAATAGTTCAGAACCACTGTGTTTTGGACTTGATGGAATTGCCAATTTATTGACATCCAAAGAGTTTACAACTGTTTTTTATTTGAATTTGTATGTAGAGTTTCAAACCCCCATTCTGTATGAATTATATTTTTGTGTAATTGATTAATTATTCCCCCTGTTATGCTTCTAATACGTATTTAAATGAAACCGCCAAAAAGGGGAACTTCCTCCTTTGCTTGCAACCTGGGACAATGAGACCCTTTGGAGGGACGTTGATATTACTGGTTTATCACAGGGATGTAATCCACTTTGCATTTTATTTGTAATTGTTCTGTTTTCAAGCCTAATCTCCTGATTGCTTTCTCTGATAGAAACAACGACTTAATGTTATTTGTTTAACAGATGGGTTTTGAGCTGAGCAGGAAACCAGGCAGACAGGTATGAAGCTAATGTGGCAGCTGTTTGAGTGAGCTGTGTGAAAAGTGGACAGGTGTTTTAAACACAGCAGCTAAGCTTGGCAGGTGTGCAACTGTTTTACAAAAACAACTGCCAGGTGAGTATAGAAGCAGAGTGAGATAGGAGGTCCTCTACTTGGGAACAGCTACAATGAAGCAGGACTCTATTTATCATTATTGTTTTTAAATGACTTAATGCTTGAAATGGGCCTTTTTCCTGGCAGATTTCTGACATGTGGGGAAGCGCAAATTACATTAATGACGACCTTGTGCCATTAAAATGCAGCGTGAAATTCAATGAATGTCATTGATTACTCCTTTTCCTGCTATGGCATGACCCTGGTCAAAAAAGCCCTTACCACATTAAAGACAAGTGCCTCAGGAATAGGTAAAAATAAAGAGCATATTGCTTAGTGAAAAAACATTCAAGTAGTAGTTTAATTAAAAAAATGTATTTCAAATCTTTCCAAATTCTAAAATAACCATTTTGTTCCTGATCTGTCCAAATACTTACTCATTCACTTCTGAGATGTGAGTTACAACTGATTCACAATGTGAAAAAGAAAGGTCATATCTGTCGTTTTGGTATATGAGGACATGTCAGAGTAAAAATAACATGACATTTTGTTATATGGAAATGTTTGAATCAAGGCAAGGCAATTTTCTTAAAGTCTCTGCACATCAGCCGCAGGCACTTTTAATACTGGAAGATTGGAAACCCCCCAAATCAAATCTGAAGTGTTATGCTTTCATGCTTTATGCCCTTTTGCGTTTGTGGAAAAATCATAAACAGCACTCTGCCGCACTCTGTTGGATATGTGGTAATACTACATTATTTATACACACTTGGGCAACTTACACTTTTTATAAATTGAAAACCTCACAGTTATGACACAACATTGCACACATAAAGCCCTACCACCAAATTATTTTTAGATTATGATAAACGTTTACAATATATACATTTTACTAACCCTTTCGTAGCAAAAGTTATGTATTCTGACTGTATTTGTCACAAAATGTATCCCCTCTCTATATTCAGAGAGGATTCCCTACCATCAAGTGTTTGATTTTAAAGATATTTTAGATCATGCCTAATAGCCTGGTTGAAAACAGATAATTTCTTCTCTCTTAAGTCAAGTTATGACGAGTCACTGACATTTGTTTTTGCTTTTTATTTGACATTAGGCAGAATAAAGTCAAGAGACAGGTGTTATCTGCCGTCATTGCTCCAGGAGCTGCAGCCTGGCCAACAAGCTGCCTCTCTTCTTTTTTGACTTTTTATCCGATGGCTTCTGTACGGTGGACTTGCCTTCTTCTCTGATCCCTGTCCTCTTTTTTCAGCATCTGCTTAAGTGAGGCATTCTCCTCCTCTGCTCTTTTCAGTGCAGCCATTATCTCTCCATTCAGCTTCTGCTGCCCCAGCTGTGCGAGGTTTGATGCTTAGATTTTCTCCTTCTCAAAGTCCAGGGCCCCCAGAGCTTTGAGATCAGTCACCTCCTCCATCAGATAGTGTTTGGCCCTCAGCTCCTGGGGTTTCACTTCATGCCCTTCCTGGTGTTTCTGTGTCCCCTGTTTACTCTTACACCACTCGGCTTTGTGTTTTGCTGGTTCTCAATGCTATTTTTTTCCCGTCTGACAACTCTCTGGTTTGCTGCTACTTGCATCGTGGCTGTTTAGCAGCTGAGTGACTGAGAATACTGCATGTGTTTGTCAGTAAAATGTGTATTTTGCTTCACGAGATAAAAGGCTGATAGATGCTTTACTTATCAATAAACATTTCCATCTCAATTGATGATGGTTGGTTTGGTGGTTGGTTTAACATATAATAAAATCATTATTTGGACTGAGAACAAGAATTAACAGTGCTGCACTAAATGTAGATTTAACAAGAGTGTTACAAGAAAAATAATAATTGAAAACTGATTGTCTGAGACACAAATCGTCAGATTTTAGTTGCACAATTTCTCTCCCACATGATCTCAGTAGAACTGTTTTATTGTCTGTATTGAGACATGAGAGGTCTCTCTTCACATTACATTACATCCACACTTTACTACCTTTATTTTTATTTATTTTTACCTTTTTCTCATGTATTTGTATGAATCCTCCTCTCAGATATTAAGCAAGGGAGACACCTAAATACAGCTAGTTTTAAACGCCTCACATTCAGCTTTTGTATGTTCTTATCACTATGGTACGGTCAGGGCCACGCACACAGTGGTGATCTGTCAAGAAACAAAGATGTTCTGATATATTTATGATCGAATAAGAGGAATTGAATCATGTCAACCTTTCATTTTCCTGTGATTCATGCCACAGTGATTTAGGTGAACACTGGTTGTCTTGGTTACATGTGACCACACATCTTGGTCTTCTGCTCAAAATGATGAAGTAATTATAATCACCTTATGAGATCATTTATAATTTAATTTTAAATGATTTACAGATTAACTAGAGTTAACCTCAGGTGTCCTTCAGGTACAAATATATACCTGAAAAAGGAAAATGAGATTCCAGCCAATAACTATTACTAAAGCAGTGGTGATGAGTCAATAGTCAAAAAGTAAGTACAACTTAGATAAATGTATCTTATATAAACATCACAGTAGCATTAGAGTTATAACACATTTATTTTTGTATTTAGTAAATTGTGTAATTATTTTTATTTTTTATCTTCAATATTTCTTTCTGTTTTGTATGCATACTTCTTGTTAAACATTAAGCTGTCTTTGGCTCTTTTCCCGCTGGAACAAATGTTAATGTCCCCTCTGTGGGACGAATAAAGGTATTCTGATTCTGATTCTGGTTATGCACAACTCGTCTACAGGCTTTAGATAGTAATACACGTCCACAAAGACATCCAAGAAAGAAATACTACAGTGATTTCCACAAACATTCATTCACAGATGCAACCTATATGTTTACAAAATGCAAGTGGGTTTGAAAATAATACAATTGTGCTATTTTATACAGTGTTGTACACATAGTTTTGCTCTTTTAACAGAGATCATCCAAATGAGGTTTTGCCTAATGCAAACTGTGCTGGTGTCTTAAACTCATATTAAGAAAAAGGCTCCAATCGTTAAACCATCTATGTTGATATTGCCTGAATATTAACTCACAGATGAAACATAAGCAATGGATGTGTTTTCAAGTTCATAACCAAAGAGTGTTGACTGTCTTGCTGTGATGTTGACAGAATTACATATTCAAACAAACCAATGATACAAATGTTTCTGGTGTTCTTGTGGCCTATTAATGATTTAAGTTTTGCTCATCAAGCAACATTCAGAATTCTCCTGGGCTCCAAACATAATAATAGTCAACATGTTACCAGTATTGCATGATGAAAACAACTGCAATGAAAAAAATGCTTTGTTTGATTTAAATTAGAGTCCAGGGACGTTGCACAGCCAAAATGTATTTACATCCCTGACACTAGATGGTGCAGTAGTACCATTAATTGAGACAACCATCAGCCGATCTTGGTTGAATAACAGCTATATAACTCCTCATTGTAAAAGAAACACACAGCATAAAGATGAACTAAACTACATGTAAGAATTGCATGTTTATCTTTGTTGTCACTTATAGAGTGTTATTATTTCTGGAATGACAGAAAGCCTTAAAGTAAAACCCCTCTTTTTTTTTTTTACCAATGCCTACAATAAAAAGACAAAAATAGATGTAGTGCATTTTTACATCCAATAAGCTGATGTTACAGAGGCCGGTCATTTTTACAAAGATTGAACTATTTTCCTTTTCGCATAAATAATTTAAAGTAGAGGCCATTATTATACTTGCTAGGACAAATGAAGCAGATTTCCATCAAATTAGCGGTCACCTTGATCATCAGAGGGAACAGAATATCTTATACATCTTATAAGAGGTTCATAAAAGCTCTGCAGTCTGTCATGGTCATCTCCTGATAATAGACCTAAAAGGCTAGGCTAATGTCCAGCTTTGCCTGATTATGCATATTAATGACACCTCAAGAATTCATCACAAAAACCTTTCTTCAGTGGGTGAGGAGGGCAAACGGTAATAAATGGTTGAATTTATTCACTTTGGGAATAATTTCTTTAATCAGGAGAGGAAACTTTCCTGAGACTGGTCCACAGGGCTGTTCATGAATTCTTAAATAATTCTACTAAATCAATCGAATATGATCACTAAACCACAAAAAAACATATCCTTTAGGAACTAATCAGCCCATAAACTTGAGAACATTAGCTTTATAATTAAGAAAAACAATTGCTTTTCCATGCATATAGTCTGGGGAAACAGAACTGCAGGTGCCATACTCAACAGCAGGTTTTTAACAACCGGGCTGCCTACTGGCCCAGCATTGTACTCTGAAGCAAGCTGCACTGGGCTTTTGTTGAAGTGCTCGAGATAACACAAAGAAAACTTCAAACAGGCTTCTTATTGTGTTCTATTCTTCTGGGCAAGCTGATTACAGTTAAGGATAAAAGTTGTTCCCATACAGTAAACTAATGCGGGGAATCAGAGAGCACTAATTAAGTCATGGGGGATCCGAGGCGGTCGGCATGGATGTGTTCCCCAACGCCCCGACCATGGGGGTTTAGTGGGAACTTTACAGCCCAACAGCATTCAGCATCAAACGTGTTTATTGTCAGCCGAATGTCCGGTTGAGACATGAACCGCTGGATCTGCAAAGCCACATGGGAAAAAAGAGCAAAAGCTGCAGCTTCTTAGCCTGAGTGCTGATAGGCTTGAGTATTCTCCCTTTTTCCTCCCTCCATCTCACTGCCCCTAGCACAGCTTAGAAAGTTGCACCAAACACCATCTTTCTGAAGAAATGAAAGCCACTGACTGTGTATCACAGAAGAAATGGTCTCATTTTTTATCACAGAAGTTGTGTAAAGTATAAAAACCTAATAACATGTAAAAACATGTTGACATAATGAAAGCGACCACGAAATTCCAAACTCTGCTGGGTCTTAACCTTTTGATTTAACCTTAATATGTCTGGAGACCATGAACAAAACATTTGATTTTAGTTGAATTTGGTCTTATTTTCCTCTGTGCAATGAGAATTAGAAAGGAAGAACCTTTGGACTTTGAATATTAACTTTAAAATCAGACGAATTGATGAAGTATGAACAAGTGTTTTATGTCAGTGGCACCGCGTCAAATTTTCAAACGCAAACCTTTGTCGATTTAATAGAACTTACATTACTAACTATGCTAAGGTGGAGATGTTTCATATTTCACTATCAAAGATTTGAATAAAAGCATCATCAAGATTGTCTGCTCTGTGACCTCAGTGGAAACTGAAGAGACTGAACACGTACAAATGTTTGTATTGGTGTGTGTGTGTGTACTAAATGTGTGTGATTGTGTCTTTGTATCAGTAGTCTTTATAATTTCACATCTCTTACTAGACACACACACACACACACACACACACACACACACACACACACACACACACACACACACACACACACACACACACACACACACACACACACACACACACACACACACACACACACACGCACTGAGTTTAAAGTGTGTGGCCTTTCTTCGTTTTTCCTTTCATGTTGCTGGTTTTGTAATGTGACCTTGTGTTAGCCTGGCCTTTCTGCTCTTTTTTATTCTTGCATTATTCTTGGATATTTCCTGTTTGCCATTCAGCCTGGCACATCTTTTATATATTTTATCTGATATGACGTCCTGTGAAAGCCTCCCCTTTCAGGATTCATCCAACATTAAACAAAAATCAAACACACTTGTACACATGCTGCTGCTTGTTTTTTTTCCCAAACCCTGTTTATCTGATTCAATTCCACAGTCTTTGTTTTATTAATGAGACAGATATTCAACTACAGATGTATTCTTTGTGCATCCTAAATCAAATGATGTATAAATGAACAACTTCTGGAGCGTGGTGAAGTCAGCTGGGAGATTAATAAAATCTGTTTAAACACAATGTTGCTGTGTTTTCTTTTCTTATATAAGTGCAGTGATATCTTTTAAGATTTAGTTTTGTTGTGTTGTTCACACACACACACACACACACACACACACACACACACACACACACACACACACACACACACACACACACACACACACACACACACACACACACATTTGCACACGCTTTTGCAGACACATGCTTTTTTTTATCACCTTTTCTCGTTATTGGGAGGGCCTGTCCTACTGCTTGTAGCCACCTGCAAATTACAATTTAGTACTCCAAGAGTTAAGACTGTGTTCTTTCAGCCCATTGTGTGTGTGTGTTTGGTGTGTGTGTGTTTACGTGTGTTTGCTAGTGTGTGTGTGTCGGGGGAGGGGTAGAGAGAGTCTGGCAGAAAACCTTTAATCCGGGTGCTGTCAGGCCCAAACCCGGCTTGACGTCCCATTGATGTGGAACAGAACAAAACACAGGGCCCCTTGCTAAGCTCCCACTAGCTCACTCACCCGCGCACACACACACACACACACACACACACACACACACACACACACACACACACACACACACACACACACACACACACACACACACACACACACACACACACACACACACACACACACACACACACACACACACACACACACACACACACACACACACACACACACACACACACACACACACACACACACACACACACACACACACACACACACACACACACACACACACACATGTGGGCCCCTCTCTAAAGCCCTAGCCTGGGCCCCTGCTCCCTAACTGGGAAGGGCATTCCTCAGCCTATGCACTGGCGTGTGCATATACACTAACTCACTCACTTTCTGCCTTCTCTGCCACACACACACACACACACACACACACACACACACACACACACACACACACACACACACACACACACACATTTTAACTCTTTAAGTGCTGTGCTGTAATTTGCAGGTGGCGAGAGCGTGAAGGTCTGTCTCTCACTCCTATAGGGTATGTGTCCCTTCATTTCCATATAGAACCCTGGGTGTCTATATTCCTCTGTTTGACACATGCGCGCGCACACACACACACACACACACACACACACACACACACACACACACACACACACACACACACACACACACACACACACACACACACACACACACACATTTATCATAAGTTTGTGAGATGCTGGGATACAGTTAACAGGAGCCAGATGCTCGAGTGTGTGTTGGCAGTAATGAAAGTGTGTATCCGTGGTGACCACAAACAATTATTATTGTCCTGCTGTTTGGACAGCTCCTGGCCCGTATCCTCTGTTTACTATTAGCTTAAAGAAGGAGAAACAGAAAGAAGGAGACAGAAAGCAGAGCGAAAAGGAGAGCTGCAGATGGATGTCTGAGCGGATACAAAAAGCGACTGATATTAGAATAAACATGTGTGTGAGCTAATGGTCCTGAGCTGTAAAGTTTATTTGGATGTTGTTCATTCAGTGGCCAGGAGGTGGCGGTGTGGGCAGCAGTTAGTCGTGCAGCACCTCACACTTTGACCCATTGTTGGCCTTGAGGTTGAAGCATTTTGGTTCATCGGTTCAGTTTAAGCTTGTCCCTCTAGAACTAAGGTGGTCCTGAGTGGTCTTAAGTTTGAGGTGGCTGCCACAGGTTATCACTCTGCAGCCCAACACTTAAAATAACTCGGAGGACATAAGGGAGCCGAACACCTACTGCATGGAAACCATTCCTCCCACTCACACCTACATGGTCAGCTCGTTTTCCTCTTCACCCTCTCCAGGACTAAACTCGCCCCTCGGTTTCCGCTGTAAAATTACTGAGATCTTTATTCCCCCGCACTGGAATTTTGCCGCTTCCGTTTTGGATTGTCAATACTCCGAGTGAGCCGTTTGTTTGGTCCGGGCTGCGGTCCAGAGGGGCCTGAGCCAGTCCCAACCAAAATGTTTTTATTGACGGGCGAAAGCAGTCGGGCCGACAGCACCGATTGGCTGTAATTGGTCGGCAAGTCAGTGGTGTGTTTGAACTACCCTATGTAAAGTGGCAGCCTTTAAAAAGCACACACACATACGCCCTCCCCTGTTTCTCCCCTCCCACCGCTTTAAGAGAAGCCAGATGGGCCACGGGGAAGCAATCACCCCTCTATTTGTCTTGGTGCTGATCAGGTTAGTGAAGTGTTCTCAGGCCTGGCCAAGAGTCTACACACTGCTGCCTGTTGTCCGTGAAGCTCACTGCGCTGCACGACTCCCGCCAACAGACCCGGTCACACCGCGCTGGGACAGTACAATAAGTTGGAATAAATGCTCTAATGTGACATTAAAGGACAGAAGTCGTTCTTTTGGGTGTGTTGCAGAAACACCAGATTTCTACCTACTGTAGGTCTAAGTAGCTGACTGAGCTAATGTATAAATATGAGGGTCAGCAAGGAGAGCTGGTAGCTAACATCTTTCATCTGTTGATATGGACACCGCCATTTAGGGCTGGGTCAATGGATGGGAGGTGTGGAGGCAGCAGCGTGTGTGGAGAACATTCCAGCCATTGAACACACAGATGGTTTGGTTTATAGCAATGAAATGAGCACCAGACACAGAGCAGTGACAGTGAACGAAAGCCTCAATGAAGCACGCACACACACATACACACGTATCCCTGACTGCACGGGTTAATGGAGTGACGGAATCCAGAAGGAATTTACTCAAGGACTCAGGGAGTGAACTATTAGGTAGCCTCTAAACTGCCCTGCAGAAACTCCAAGAGCCCTGCTCAGTTTTCTCACATTGTAACGTTTCTACAGCTTCTCAACAAGGCCATGACATGAACAAGGATGAGAGAGCGAGATGTGAGACAGCATCATCAAAAAGAGAAAAAGATGGTCAATGAGGAAGACGCAGAAGCCAAAAGACGGCGGAACAGGACAATCAGGGAGACTCCTTGGTGGTGAAACCTGATCCCCCCCCAGACTTGCTTACCCTCTGATTGGCTGGCCCTCCTATGAACCCTGACCTTTGGCTTTGTCTGGGGCTTGTGACCTTGAGTGAAGTACAGGCAGAGTGTTGCGTCTCCTCCCAGACTCTCGTATGTGCTCTTTCTCCGCTCTCTCTCCCCTGGCCCATTCGTCTCCAGCGAGAGAGGGTCGGTGGGGAGGAGATGGAGAGCAGAAATGTCAGCGAGACATTAAACAGAGTGCGTCTGTGTGTGCTCTCATAGTCCAACCTGTCTGATTTCCCTCTCCTCCATCCCCCCTCCTTCCTCCTCCCCCTCACATCTCTTCCATATACGCTTCTCCACAGAGCAATAAATTCATCCTCTCTTCACCAAATCTTCACATCTCTTTGTCTTTTTTGCTCCATCAACACCCATATCACTTTTTCTACAGATCCTTTCTTCCTCCATTTCAACTCATATGGTTTATTACAGCCCGTGTCAAGACCAGAACCAACAGTGAGCCAAATAAAACGGTTGTATTTTAGTATTGTTTGGCAAGATACTGGGGCTTAAAGGGGAAATACCAGCCATAAAAGAAGTTGCCGAGTGTTTATGTAGCCTTGCATGAATTAATCAGCCAACATGAATAAGTTATAACAGTATGATTGATTATGAGTAAATAAGAACAAAGTTTATGAGAAAACCTTGCCTCCAAAGGAGTTTAAAGGAATAGTTCAACATTTTGGGAAATATTTATTTAATTTATTTCCGAGATAGATACCGCTCTGATGGTAAATATGAGTGGGAAGCTAGTTAGCTTAGCACAAACAGACTCGAAATAAAGGGAAACAGCTTTGTCTCTGTCTAAGTCATGTTCTGCCAAATAAGCTCATCTTTATAATTTTATATCCAAGTTTTTTGTTATTCGTGCAAAAGTAATAAAACGCTCTGCACATTTTGGTTTTACTAGTGGTTACAAGCTGGACTATTTCTTGTCTGGGAGCAGTAACTTCCTGGAGTCTTGTTGCACTGTTAGTTTGCAAAGCAAATAGTGGAGTCTACAGGAAGTAACTGTGCCCTGGCAAGCCTTCCACATTCCCCCTGTTTTTAGTCCTACCTAGAATTATGCTGATTGCTTCATCACTGTGTAGATATTACTGTGGTATTGATCTCCTGTGTTACACAAAAAATGGTAAATTATTTTTTTATTTTTTTATTGAAGAAATTTACAAGATCTTGGACTAGACATTTTGTTGTGCTACTAAATTGACAAGAATTGTAGAGCATGAGTCTTTTTCTTAACGTGTAAATCTGCACAAAAGCATCCTTTGCACATGCAATGATCCTCTCCTCTCCTCTCCTCTCCTCTCCTCTCCTCTCCTCTCCTCTCCTCTCCTCTCCTCTCCTCTCCTCTCCTCTCACACCTGTATGTATAAATGCCTGCATGTAGTGTTGGCAGATCCAGACAGAGGTTTCTCTATGCTGTCCCAGTACAGTACATGGCAGGAGAGCTCAGCAGAGTGGTGTTTATTTTATTGGATGTTTATTTCGCTCTGTAAAACATGCCACTCAGGGACCTTGTGGAGCGATGTACTCAAACCTCTTTCTCTCTCCCTCTCCTCTCTCTCCTCCAGTGTAAACAGTGTGTACATCGGGAGTGTTGCCTTCACTTGTCTGTGTAGAAGTGTAATCCATCCAGTCAGACACTGTAAATAACATCTCTACATGTTTATAAATACTGCCCAACCACTCTAATGAATTTATGGTAATGCCTTGTTCTACTGCTTCTGCTGTGTATATGAGTGTTTGTGTGTGTGTGTGTGTGTGTGTGTGTGTGTGTGTGTGTGTGTGTGTGTGTGTGTGTGTGCGTATGTATGTGTGTGTGTGTGGTGTGTGTGTGTGTGTGTGTGGTGTGTGTGTGTGTGTGTGTGTGTGTGTGTGTGTGTGTGTGTGTGTGTGTGTGTGTGTGTGTGTGTGTGTGTGTGTGTGTGTGTGTGTGTAAATGATCATGTGTAATCTCTGAGTCTGCATGTATTACTCTGCCAAGGAATACTGTACACATTTGACTGGTTTCTGATGTATCTGGAGGCTGTGGGCAGTGACTGACTGATATGAACCAACGTGCCACAGTATGAGAATCCATTAACAAACCAACCCTGTTTTATTCCATTTACAACACTTAAATTAACCACAGCAAGAGCCGATCTCTTAATGAAGCAGTATTAGAGTTTGACTTAGATGATTTTTTAAACAAATGGCAGAAACAGTCACCGCATCACAATGTGGATTAGTCTGTTATTTTGCATTTGAAAATGCATTAGTGTTCCAGCTCAAACTGCTGTGTTTCTTTTTACTTTAGTTGGGAACTTTTGTTTAGCTTTGACGTTAACTAGGTCCCAAAGATTGTCCCATTTAACCCTCCTGTTATCCTCAGATTTACTTTACACCCTTTATCCTCTGCGGTCAATTTGACCCCAGTAGTTTAAAACTCAAGACAATGATCATATTCCAAATGTTAACCAAAATGTATGTCTCTGGTGCTTTAGGTATCTTAGTTGACTAAATAACCATTTAAATAAAACATTCCACACCTTCCCCCCTACAGACCCCTTTATACATCCAGAATTCTGTGACTATCGAAAAATATATAAATCACCATAAAAACTCACTGACAGAAATAACATGTTAAAGTAAGATCTTTTTGATGTTGTTAAAGGACCAATAACTAAAGCAGAGGGTAGTTTTGTTTTACAATGATACAGATGCATTTAATAGTCACCTCAATATCATCCTACACAATCAACACAAATATGTGTCAAATATTGACATATATGTTTTATACTACTAAAACAGCCTGGGGTCAAATTGACCCCAAGGAACACCGATGCGTACAGGACATCTAAAAAAGATCTTCATGTTGATTTTATGTTTGCCCATTAATCCTCACTAAATTAGGAAAAGTCATGAAATACTAAGCAAAAATAATAATGTGAACCATTTAAAAAAATATATATGTTAAACATTGAATGTGGTCAAATTGACCCCAAAGATAACAGGAGGGTTAAATTAAAAACACATCAGAATTGATTTGTAAAGCTATTTTTCCCAAGTCATGTACATCTAATGCAGCATGTATGCAACTGGGAATGGAGCACTGAGGGAATTAAGGGGCAGGATTTTAAATAGCTTCATCGGTCAGCACTTCCAACTTACATTATGGTGTAAACAAGCAACTTAAACTAACTTACTTAAAGTCAGCCATTTGTTTTGTTCACAACTTATTTCTACTATCTCGTTGAGGCTAAACACATCAGTTACTGCAGCAGGTTTAATATTACGGGTCCTTATTTTGTTAAACCAATTTGTGGAAAAGGGGATTTTCTTGAAAAGGGTGGTACAGCGCCCCCTTCTGCTCTCACACCGGGTTAAACAGGTGATGTCAAAGGTCAGCCTTGATGCTGCAGCCTCTACCGGGGGGAAAGGATAAATTAGCATCGTTTTAATGTAAAAAAAGTGAAGTAAAATGCGGTGTCAATAACTGTGACTAGACAAGTCACTGGAAACTGTGAACTGTGAATCTAGTGGTGGCCTGAAAACAAAGTTAACAATAGCGTTTTTAATTAAACAGGAGGAGGAGTTAGCTTGTTTTCAACTGTTTCTAATGATATTAGCTCTGGAGTGTCAGTAAGAGTAAACTAGCAGCACATGGACTTCCCGTCAACCAACACATTACCATCACTCATACGCAAATTACGCATGCAGTAGGATTTTATGGATAATTAATCTTCGACGTCAAAAACGTGAGTCAAAAACACCCTCTCTGTTTGTCTGTCTGAGTTTGTGTTTTTGCTTGCTGTTTAAATGCAACTCTGTGGCTCTTTTTATGTATTTATCAGCTTTGTAAATCCATACTCGTCCTATTTTCTAGCATTTTGTCTGCATGGATATACAGTTATTGCACCGCGGTGAAGTTTTAGGTAGTTTAGGTATATCTATAAAAACATTGCGGTTTTATAACACAACCCCAATGTTATTTTAAACTTTCGTGCAATTTTTTTTTTAATATTAGTGAACATCATGCTAATAATAATAGATGCGTGTTATTTGGCACATTCCTTTGAAATACTAAGGAGTCATAAATATACAGTATTTTACATAAACATTTTAATATAAGATAATTTCAGTTTTAATCAATACATCAGTTTAAAACTCTACTGGACAAGAAGGACATATCTATTTTTTGTAAATGTAAGTGCTATTTCTATTTTAGACTAATATGTTTATAAAAAGTGGTTGATTTGAAAAATGTGATTTATTAAATAGCTTTATATCATGTGTAGCATGATATCTGGTATGGATTTGGAGTCACTGTGTATTTGCTAGCTACTTTTTTTGTATTTCTTATATTTATATACTGTAGTGCAGAGAGATAGGGAGTCGGAGGCGGTGCAATGAAGGTGCAAAAGGGTACTTTATTAGGGAGTAGAAAAGGACATGTTGTCCGGTTGCAGTCCGGGAAGAAGAGAGAGAAGCCAGGAGGGCACACAACATATATAGACAACACACAACATGTCCGTGTGGAAACAAAACGAATTTTGAACCAGTGTATTAATAGGTGGTCACCACACAAGCCCCCCCCAGAATTCAAACATGGCAAAATAAATCCTCGCGTCCGTGGAGGAAGCACCACAGGGGCCGAGGAGGGCGGGGTCATGGAACGGGCCATGAAAGGGGGCCGCAGGAGAGGGTAGGGGCCCCAACGAGGGCGAGAGCACCCGGGGCGGGCCGGAACGGGCCGTCGTAAGTGGGTTGCAGTAGGTGTCGTGGCGAACCCAGCAGGAAAGAGCACTGCCCGGCCGCAGGTGAAGGCATGGCGGCGGCGGGCATGCAATCTCCGGAAGGACGGAGCGGTATCCCAGGGAGGGAGGAGCAGTCACCCCGGGAGGAAGGAGCGCAATCCGGCCGCAGGCAGACGCACAACGGCGGCGGGCACGAAGTCCTCAGCAGGCGTTGAGGTATCCCCGGGAGGTAGGAGCAGCCACCCCGGGAGGAAAGAGCGCAATCCGGCCGCAGGCAGACGCGCAGCGGCGGCGGGCACAAAATCCTCGGCAAGCCTTGAGGTATCCCCGGGAGGCAGGAGCAGTCTACCCGGGAGGAAGGAGCCGTGGACAGATGAGAGGCCAGACAGGGTCCCGGAGCGCGCCACCGATGGGCCAATGGAGCATCGGCGACGTCCGGAACTGTCGAGGCGAGACGGGGTCCAGGAGTGCTCCACCCAGGCGCCGATGAAAACGTGAGTGGCGTCTGGATATCCCCGGAAGGTAGGAGAGGCCAGACAGGTTCCGGAGCGCGCCACCCACGGGCCGATGGCAGCATAGGCGACGTCTGAAACCGTCGAGGCGAGACGGGGTCCAGGAGTGCGCCACCCAGGCGCCGATGAAAACGTGAGTGGCATCTGGAACCGCCGTCGAGGTGGTGAAAAAGGTGAGAGTGTCCACACGAGGTCAACCGGCTGGTCGAACCTCCTCTCCGGCACCGTAAAAAAAAATTGTTAACAGAAATACGTCGACAGCCGTTAACAGCTAGCCGTTAGCTGGCAGCCATGGGTAGCTGCTAGCCGTCGTTAGCCCCTCGTGGTTAGCTGCTAGTCGTCGTCAGCTAGCGCAGCCGGGACGTGCAGCCGCACGCCCCGAAGAAACAAACCCACGAAGTAGCAATCGGGTTGCTGGTCGACCCAGCAGGTCGTGCATCGTCCCCCTGTTGGATGGAAGGCTGATGCGGGAATGGCGAGCAACGTCCCCAGGTCTTCTGCGGGGCGCGCACCGAGCCTCAGTCCGCGTGCCGGTGGCAGCCACGGACAATTCCATAAAATCCCCGGCATTTCGAGAAAGAAACTTGAGTTCCTTTTGCCGTGTTCGGGTCCGTCCCGGAAACTTCTCCAGACGCTGTCAGGGTCACCAGTGTAGTGCCAAGAGATAGGGAGTCGGAGGCAGTGCAATTAAGGTGCAAAAGGGTACTTTATTAGGGAGTAGAAAAGGACATGTTGTCCAGTTGCAGTCCGGGAAGAAGAGAGAGAAGCCAGGAGGGCACACAACATATATAGCAACCCAGTCTCACGGCATTTCGTGTTTACCAACACGATTTTTAATCTATTGATTCGTGTTCACCAACACGATTTGCCCCTTTTTTTCGTGTTGCACAGCACGATTTTAAAAGCAATGTATTTCTACTGCCTGCAGCACGTCTTTTTCTCCGGTCGGGTCGAGGAAGACCGGAAGCTGTGTGGTTCATAAAAACATGTTCTTACTCAATATCAAGCCACAGTTATTGCTTTTATTTGAAATCGTATAATTTCGGACTTTTGTTGCCGTCTGTGAGGAAAATAAATGGGGCTCAGAGCCTCAGGATACTGAAATCTGTATTTTTAAAAATCTTTTTTTCCTTCTAATTTGTTATTCTTTTCAAAATAACACACTGTTATTTACTCACCAATAACACACCATTATCCTTGATTTTATTTATTGGTTTAATTCCATAATCTCGGGCTTTTTTGGCGTCCGTCAGGAACTGAATTTCAAAATAAAAATAACCGGAAACAGACGTAGGCATTTCGAGCGATTACCCAAGATCCTCAGCTATGGTTTTAAGCTCGCTTATTGGATGTTTTAGCCGCAATGCATGCTGGGATTTGGTGTTTATATGATATGAAATCCGGAAAACATTTTAAAAGAATAAAATAATACTTAATTCCGAGCACTCTTGCTTTTCTCTTTGAAAGTCATCACATAACGGCATTGTAATACACGGTTCGGCTGCATTGTATATTACAGATCTGCCGTAGTTCTTTATTTATAGAGCCCTGATGAGAAGACCTTTGGAAAAACTGAGAAAATGCCGCCGAAACTGAATACTTGACGTGGATCATAAATATATTCAACAATTAAACAACATCTTCAATTTCTCTTCACACAATACGTCTCCTTGCAGTATCAACACTAATTCGGCTGACTTTTACATTTGATCTAATTCACAGATAGGTTATATTTACACCATAACGGTGCACAGCTGATATAAAAAGGACTGTAGTTTTTAAAGATATTACTGATTTTCTTTGAATGTAAGAATGTAAATACTGAGTCTGAAATAGTATAGCAATATGCTGTAAAATTATGTGAAAGCATGCATAAAACTACACATCTTCAGATGTTGTACGAAAACACAAGTGTCCTACACTAATAATACAAAGTTATTATGGCTGTGTGTACCTTGTGTGCACCTCCTAGTGGTTAAAGCACGTTATTGAATTATTGTGTTTTATTTGGAAAAAAATATTAAGAGTACATACTTTCATAGGGGGAAAGTATAAATATAGAATATAAAAAATCAAGAAGATACTATAAGTGATCTCTACAATAAAACAGTTTAGTGCAGAATGTACAAAGATATTAATAGGAGGAGGTGCAAAACAGAAAAACGAATTAACCTTTATTTAAACATTAAATAACAGATTAAGGTCTTCTTTTAAATAAGAAAAAAACTTTGGGGGTATCTATCTACAGATAAATATTAAGCCTGACAAAGTACTTAACGTCTAATATATTGCTTTCCTGCAATGTTAACTATGTTGAAGCACATATTTTAACTGATATTATACATATGAATTATACTCTTATGTCTGTAGATAGAATAAGAAATGTGCAGAATATGACAGTTTAATGGTGGAGGTACACACATATTGATAGATGTCTTGTAATGCACTGTTGAGGAACCTGTGACCCAAGTGTTTCATTCATTGCATAACTACACCGTAGTTGTGTATATGATATGTCAATAAACCTTTGAAAATCTTGAAAGGGATGTGCAAAATAGCCATAATATACAGTCTTTAATTAACTATTAGTAGAGAATAACGAGTAATGAATACACTTTATTACTCGTTTCCATTCATGTCAATTGCAGATACATGTTTAGTCTTCTCAAGCACCAACTATCAAATATCTCTCCTGATTGTTGGCACTTGACAATCACCTTACCTGAATTTTACTCAGGTGTAACTAAAGTCTGATTTAAGGGTTGTTTATATTTCACATAATTAATCAGAATCTGCAAAGTAACTCAAATAAATGCAGTGGAGTAAAAATACCAGGTTAACCTCTGAATTGTAGTGGAGTAGAATTACAAAGTAACAATGAGCTGTCATGTGGGTATTAATGCTGCGCATTATGGACACAAGCGATTTTCACCCATTTATTAATTATACGTTTTACATTTGATAACACCAATGTGTTTAATACTGGCAACTTCTAATTGTGAGAAAAACGAAAACGTTCAGTAGAGACGTCCCATAGAACATTTTGCGAAACACAATAGCCAGCATGTGTAGTTCTGGGGGGGGCGTTCGATTCCAGTTTTGGATAGTCTGGCATGGTTTCGTTCCATTTCACACAGCTGTTTGACGCTCTGCGTAACCTTACGGGGACTGTAGTCCTAAACGATAGCTGGGGATTATGGGTAGTGTAGTGTCTTCGGCCATCCTAAACTCAGAAATGTTGACAATCGCAATGATGCTCGAAATGTCCCTTATAGGCCTACGTCTGTTTCCGGTTATTTTTATTTTGAAATTCAGTTCCTGACGGACGCCAAAAAAGCCCGAGATTATGGAATTAAACCAATAAATAAAAGCAAGGATAATTGTGTGTTATTGGTGAGTAAATAACAGTGTGTTATTTTGAAAAGAATAACAAATTAGAAGGAAAAAAAGATTTTTAAAAATACAGATTTCAGTATCCTGAGGCTCTGAGCCCCATTTATTTTCCTCACAGACGGCAACAAAAGTCAGAAATTATACGATTTAAAATAAAAGCAATAATTGTGGCTTGATATTGAGTAAGAACATGTTTTATGAACCACACCAGCTTCCGGTCTCCCACGACCCGACCGGAGAAAAAGACGTGCTACAGGCAGTAGAAATACATTGCTTTTAAAATCGTGCTGTGCAACACGAAAAAAAGGGGCAAATCGTGTTGGTGAACACGAATCAATAGATTAAAAATCGTGTTGGTGAACACGAAATGCCGTGAGACTGGGTTGTATATAGACTAGGGCTGTCAGTGGATTAAAATATTTAATCGCGATTAATCGCATGATTGTCCATAGTTAATCGCGATTAATCGCAAATTAATCGCACATTTTTTATCTGTTCTAAATGTACCTTAGAGGAATATTTTTCAAGTTTTTAATACTCTTATCAACATATGCTTTATGCTAATGTTTATTATCATTTGAACGATGATCAAATATTAAACACAACAACCTCTGAACATTACAAATATTCGCCTCAATTCAACCTGGAACCTCTCTCAATAATACAATACTGTTGTGTGTGTGTGTGTGTGTGTGTGTGTGTGTGTGTGTGTGTGTGTGTGTGTGTGTGTGTGTGTGTGTGTGTGTGTGTGTGTGTGTGTGTGTGTGTGTGTGTGTGTGTGTGTGTGTGTGTGTGTGTGTGTGTGTGTGTGTGTGTGTGGTGTGTGTGTGTGTGTGTGTGTGTGTGTGTGTGTGTGTGTGTGTGTGTGTGTGTGTGTGTGGTGTGTGTGTGTGTGTGTGGTGTGTGTGTGTGTGTGTGTGTGGTGTGTGTGTGTGTGTGTGTGTGTGTGTGGTGTGTGTGTGTGTGTGTGTGTGTGTGTGTGTGTGTGTGTGTGTGGTGTGTGTGTGGTGTGGTGTGTGTGTGTGTGTGTGTGTGTGTGTGTGTGTGTGTGTGTGTGTGTGTGTGTGTTGTGTGTGTGTGTGTGTGTGTGTGTGTGTGTGTGTGTGTGTGTGTGTGTGTGTGTGATGTGATGTGCAACTCAAGGCATATGCTCGAACGGGAGCTGCCTGGACGCTGCAATCATGTTGCGCACTATCCGTGCGGAGTGTGCTGACTTTTCGTACAATGTCCCACTGTCTGGCTTCCTGCATAAAGTCAAGTGCTCGGCGCAGTTGTCGGCGAAATGTCGCTCCTCTGTTTTCATTTAAACAGCTCCTTATATCCGTTAGCGCAGCAAAATAGCACCAGATGCTAACAACAACAATGCACGTAAGGTCTCTCTCTCGCTCGCTCGAGCCACACATACACACACCCTCCCGGTCCTCCCGGTGGCCAGTCGGTGCCTGCCGGTGAGCGTGGAAGTGTGGTCTGCCGCAAGCAGGCAGCAGGAGCGGGGCTGTCAGCATCAGCTTGTAGACGGTATTTTAAACTCGATGCGCTCTGAAACTACGGGGCGGCCGAGGAAAAAAATACACATGCGTTAATCGCGTTAAAATAATTAGTGGCATTCATTTTTTTTTGCATTATTAACGCGTTAACTTGACAGCCCTAATATAGACAATACACAACATGTCCGTGTGGAAACAAAACCCCAACTGTAGTTCCATGTGTGAATTATTAACCAGTGTATTAATAGGTGGTCACCACAATACTATCATGTTTTTTCGCTGTATATTGAACAATGAGCTTAAAGAAACTTTACTATTGGCCTTGTAGGCTAATTTGTCTATCTCGTATGTGTAGATACATTGTGTAAGTCATGTATTTTATACATGCAATTGATATAACACTTTAGATTTGTGAGTGTTTTATTATTTCTATTGTTAAATGATCTTTTACATTTTTAGTACTGATCTGTTTCTGTAGGTTTACTCAGAGTAAGATGTGTGGAACTCTATATATATTTGCATGATGTGAGGAGAAACACAAATCGTGTGTAAGTCATGTATCTATGATAGATTTTCTTTTGGGTTACTGCGTACACCGAGATAAAATAAAAGTAGTTAAATACAAATTCCCTGCAATAAAATCATACGTTTAATATGAAGTCCTAAGCATATCAATGAAGGTTATAAGAATGATCTGTACACAAATTGTATTCAAAAGCACCACAGCAAAAAGTTGAACCAACACGATTTATAACCTTGAAGGCAGTTTTTTATTAAATTGCTCTTGCACTAGTATAGACTGCATCAGTCTAACCTAGCAGTATCTAATAAACTGGTGGTAGTCGCTGTATAAAACGCAACACATAAGATATATGTTTTTTGCGGATACAGCTAAAGCTCACACACACACGCACGCACGCACGCATGCACGCACGCACGCACACACACACACACACACACACCCAACCATAATTGAGATGGACGGCACTCATTTCCTCAAACCTAATCTAATGCATGTATGTACTGCTGTGCTGCTTAAACAGAAAATGTGCGTTTGCTTTTCAATGATTCCTTTAGCTTGTTGCATGTGTTTTATTGATTTGATTATTTTGTGTGTGTATACAAGTGCGTGTGTGTGTGTATCCTTTGCTCCTCAGACTAAGCCATCATGGCTCCCCCCTCATCATGCCCGACAGGTGTTATTACATTGAAATGAGAGCAGTGATGTATGCATCTGTAATGTGGACCTGTCCTCTTCTGCTTGATGGAACCTGACGCCTCTCATTATCATGACGCGTGTGAGAACAGAACAAAGTACCGACCCTTTGCCTGAAGTGCTGCTCATAAGGCATTATGAAGCGTCGTAAGCACATTTTATGAAGGCATTGACGAAAAGTGACACCTCCCATTTTAAAAATCTTTCAAAGGGCTAACAAATCCAGTGTCAGTTCTATTTAGTTTAGATAAATGACGATTCTGTTGCAATGTGGATTCAGGATAATAAAGTACCTAGGCAGAGTCAAATGATTGTGACAGAATAATGCCTTTTATTCAGATCTGACTAATAAAACAGTGTCACTAGCTACTTATATCAACAGTGGCCTTTATAAAAAAGAGAGCAGTCAAACATGCATTGCTGAAGTATAAATGGTATTTGACAACAGGTGAGTTAAAAAACACCTTTTTTAATAGAAAACAACTGCTGCTCCTCTGTCCTTATCTACTTTACTAGGGCTGTAAATCAAGAATGACTGTATCTTACAATTTGAACAGTAATTCGGCAATAAAACTAAACTTCCAATGAAATGCCTGTCCCAGTTTTTCAAGGTGAAGTTATGTTGATTAATGTCTTGATTCGTCAGTCCAAACCCCACGTTTTTTTGCTTTTAATATGATACAAAACACTGGAAAAGCAGGAAATTGTCATCATTGTGAACCTGGAAAAAGACATTTCAGCTGTTTGTGCGTGAAGAGTTACTTACTAAATAATGATTCATTGATTTTCATACTAGTGGTGGTCAATTATCTTTCTGTTATTTCTGTAACATTTGCAGATTTGGGATATTATAATAAATCAGTTTTGCCAAAATCGGATTCAAATTTATAAAAATGCAATCTGATTCTGCACAAACACACATATTTACTATACTGTTTATTAATATACGAGCGAGCTGCTTTTCTGTGCATCCCACTTCTTATTCAGTTCACATGTCTTGGTTACTGATTTGTAAAAAACACAAAGCCCTCTCTCGTGTTCTTTTTTGTAGGTAATTAATAAAGCTTCTGATATGGCGTTATCCTACTGGTTGTTGTGCCATAGAGACCCAAAGAATAAGAAGATCTTCGTTCCTAACAAACTACAGCTGCAGATTTGACTTCTGTGCCACTGTGAACACAATGAGCAGGAATGAATAAAAGATAAAGACATTATTTTGTTGCATGAAGAGAAGAAACAAAAGGGGGCAAGACAAAAGAAACAACAAACGGAGCACATCCTTAATGCAGAGCAGTGAACACTTTCATCCTAGGGATTTTTGTTGGGGTCAAGGTCACCATTTCTTACCTATATATTATAAATCGTTTGTTCTTGCATTCGTGCTTTTCTCTCCTTATAAATTCCTTGTGAATATTACATGTCGTTTTGTGGAATTTCAGATCTCTCTTTGACTAGCACATAAAATCAACATGCAAAGGTTTTATCTTTAAATATGTCTCTCAAAACGTCATGCAGTTGTAATCTACTAGTGAATTATGCAGCGCGCAATAGCTCGGCTTTACACTTTATCTCCACTTATCTTTGAACATCTAAACACTTCTGATTGCCAAGCGAGCCACAGACATGTTGGCCTCTGCCTGAACATCTGTCTCATTCCAATTCAGTCCAACTTTATTCACAGCAAAACAGATGTGATGCCTTTGAAGCATTAGCCCGAGCTGCTGAGTAATACAGAAAGTTGATGTGATGCAATTATTCGTCATGCGATTGTAAATAGTGTTTCCTAACTGCAAAGCTGCTGGGCTTTTATGCTGCACTTTGTGGTCTCGATTGAACAGGTCAGTCTGGATCGCTCCTGTTGTGGCAGACTGTCCTGGGAGAATGCAAATGTTGTTATTTATTATACGTTATATTGTTGGGTTATAAGATGTACTGAACATATTTGAGTGTTTGTATGCTCTTATACATTTAGTTTGATAGTCAATAGCTCCAGCACCTCCAGGTGAGCAGTTATTTTTTTGTGTTGATTAAATGTGGATGCTTATCGATGATATTTTTAATGAATCGTTCCTGGACAGCTTTACGTTTTGGGCACCGTGTGAGGAAGTGCTGCTTTGTCTACACTGCAGTTCCTCCACAATGTTGGCACGGCGAACAGGGCCCACAGAGCCAGCTGGCCCTGGATCAGAGGCTCGCCCGGGTGTTTCCTCTTGCAGTACCTGGGACATATCAACGTACTAAACTCATGATTTACCTATATAGATTAGGGGTGGGCAATATGGCCCTAAAATAATATTATTTCAGGATCTTTTCCCAACAAAACTGCTTTTAAAACATTTTATTATTAATTTCAAGAAACAATTGATCAAAAATAAATATATATAGTTTAATATTTTCAAGTTTGCCTTTTAAATAAACGTATTGAACTCGCACACTCCTGCGTTTTTTATCATATCATCAATTAGGCTGGTATTATTGTGCCTGATACGCCACATATCAGTAGCTCCATTCAAACACCGTTGCATTGTAAGTGTTTTATTTGACCTTTAGTGTCAATCACACTGCTGAGTTGATCATTTGCTGTTTAATGGCAACTATAGCTTTCACTAAAGGCAAATCACAAAAATTCAACGTCCTTGCTCCTTAGTTTTATATATTTTGCCCTTCATCTCTTAAGATATCTCCTTCTAAAGTTCTGACTTGACTTATGTTGCACTTTATTTGTTCCAAAAGTGTTAGCATCAAAAGATTCACAGCAAGATGTTCAGTAATCCTGTTTTATGATCATAGCAGTTAGAAAAAAGCATTCATTTACACACTTACTATATCATTTGTGCACCAGACCTCTTCACATTGCCCCATTACTAATTAATTTTCAAACCTTTGCTTAAGTGAGTGGCCACATCTTAATAGACAGAGGATGTCTGTTATGATGACATAATGGAGTCACTCCAGGTAAACACTTTAAGCAACACAGTAAAGTTTTCCTGTGGTGTTTATGCCGTCAGTCTGATAACACATTGTGAGCGTGTTGCTGTTTCTCTCGGAGACGGCTCGAGGTGAATCGCATGAAAGGACAGCTCAAGTGTATTAGCGAATATAGTATACACATTTTATTACCCTTCATCCCTTTATCTGTGGATGTGAAAGGGTCTATTCACTCGACTGGGCTTATGCAGTGCACGAACAGGCAGCCAGTCCCGCGTGTGCTGGCTGAGTTTGTCCATGTTCGCTCCAACAATTGAGAGGGACAAAGGTGAACCAACTGATTTGTTGCAGTCGCTAAAATAATAGAGCAATTTCTTTCCCTAATGCTCATGGTCTGCTGTTGACTCACACAGACATTGGGGCATACACACACTCACACACACACACTCACACACACACGGCCAGGTCTGCTGAGAACAGGCCGTTCGCTCAAATCGTCCTCAAACAATGAAGTGCTGAACAGATCACATCAATCTCTCTCAAGAGAAATATTAGTTTCCCCTCTTTCTCCTCCTTCTCCCCCCCCCCCTCCCCTCCCATACTGGAAGAGGTTGCGTATGTGATTTTTAGGTACTGCGTTTGAGTGAGTGTATCTGTGGATGTGTGTGACAGTGTGCAGTGGAAAAAGAAGATACATTTCCAGCTTGTCTCGAATTTAGCTCGAGTCCCCCTGCGATGCAGGCGAAAAACAGTCGGTGAGATTCCACTGCCCTGACCGCCCCCCCGAGACATAGAACAACGTTTAACTGGCAACTCGCTGCACATCAATTACACCTTTATTTGTTGGCTGGAGGTAGGGTAGAGGAGGCCTTATTTTCACAGCAGCTTAAAAAGGGATTTGACTGCAATATATGATTTATATGTTATTTTAATAGCAGCAGTATCATCCCAAATGTGCTTAACAGTGAGTAAATCATATGTCTTCACTGTTGAATGCCACTTTAAAAGGCAGAAGACGTTTTTTAAATATGAGAATTAGCTTTCTGAAAGAGAGGAACGAACACTTACTGATAAGGCAGGTTTAGGGTTTAAAGAAGTTTGTCCTTTTTTTTTTGGTGTAGTTTTAAGATTTTTTTCTCCAAGTCTTAAGAAAGGCATTCTCTCGCCTTCTCTCTCCGTCTCCCCCCCCCCCCCCCCCCCACTAATCTCTGTATATTAGCTCTCAGGAAGGGAAAGCTCTCTCGGTGTGTTCTGGCTGTTTTAATATCTGTCAGCTTCATCCTGTGCTCCATCCCTCGGCTTCCTCCTCTCTTATTTTGGCTCTCTGTTTCCTCCCGTCTTCATATTTTATCTCTTTGTTTGACTCCTCTGTCCCCGTCTTCGTTCACTCAATCAGTCCTCGTCAGCGGGCGGCGGCGGACAACTGCGTACATGCAGGGGGACGATGGGGTCTACGCCATTTAGTGCGTCGTCTTGGCATTCCTCTTCGCACCCAGTGCTTTTTATCAGAGCAACCCAGGTTTTCTTGACACTCCATATAAACACACTGATTACATTGTGTGTGTGTGTGTGTGTGTGTGTGTGTGTGTGTGTGTGTGTGTGTGTGTGTGTGTGTGTGTGTGTGTGTGTGTGTGTGTGTGTGTGTGTGTGTGTGTGTGTGTGTGTGTGTGTGTGTGTGTGTGTGTGTGTGTGTGTGTGTGTGTGTGTGTGTGTGTGTGTGTGTGTGTGTGTGTGTGTGTGTGTGTGTGTGTGTGTGTGTGTGTGTGTGTTGTGTGTGTGTGTGTGTGTGTGTGTGTGTGTGTGTGTGTGTGTGTGTGTGTGTGTGTGTGTGTGTGTGTGTGTGTGTGTGTGTGTGTGTGTGTGTGTGTGTGTGTGTGTGTTGCTGATGCCTAGTGTGCACCTGTGTTTAAGTGTTAACTCTGCTGCCACGTCTTTCCTCAGGCCATCTATTCAAATTACACTAGTTTCAAAACAGCTCATGTGAAGAGCTACTCCTTTTATTTTTATTTTCTAACTTGCTTCCCTTGAGTGTGTAGTTAACTTTACACAGACATGCATAAAATACACCCACCGACTCCACATCTTTTAATATCCATTACTGTCAAGATTGAATCGACAGCTTGCCCTTGGGACAAGATTGGATAACTGTGTAGTGAAACATTCTTCTTATAACTACATCTGAATTATTGAATCAAATGTTTTTCTTTAGAAAATAAATTATTTGCCGGGGTTAAGATTTCATCTTCACATGACACACAATTACAGAACCCCGCTCAAGTGGCTCATGATTCATACAACTAGTCCCTTGTCATAAAAAACATCACTTTTGTCCTTACCCGCACTATTTATCACACAAAACTTTATTTCTAGAGACTCTGATGGTCATATGACACAAATTACACTAATCATAAAGGCAAAGGGCAAGAATGTTTTTCTGCCAAGGTTCTTCATCAAACTTAAACAAAGGACATCGTTTTAAAGGAGGCATTGTCTGTGTGAAACAGGCTGGCAGGCTTGAAAATGCATCAAATATTGACTTTTTATGACCTGAGAAGATGGGCTTGTTTCAATCTTAATAATGCATTTTTGTGTTAACCCATGGTGTTTTGAAAGGATTTCATTGAGCCTTAGTTGTAGGCGAAGTTCCTATGAGATAAAAGAACAAGTCATCCTTCAAGTTTATTGAAAACACAAGAATAACCATACTTGGAGAAACCTCAAAGTTCACTGGATAGTGACGATGCTCTTCAATAGAGCAATGACCTTGCTTCCTATATTTAGTCATTGCCAAATTCAGATTTGTACCACAGTTCAATTCGCTGTTGTTCTATGCAAGCTCTTTGCACTGTGTTTAAAGCCTGACAGCAGTCACTTTAACCCGGAGAGCCGAGAGGCCGCGGTGAATAATATCTCCTCCACATCTCCTCTCCAGTGGCCTGACCAACGAGAAAGGCTGTCTGACATGTTGTGTAAAAACTTAAATAGAGCAGCTGCAAGGAGCTCAGACTGCTGCTGCTCCCTGCGAATGGGGCAAGAGAACCTCATTTTGTGTTTCCCAAAAATACTGACACACATTTACAAAGTGTTTGGCTAGAACTTGGTGGAAGTACAAGTTAATTATTTGCAAAAGAAAATGTCCATATGAAGAGAATAAATGGTACACTTAAACAGGAAGGCCATGAAAAAACGAATTTACTAATAATATGTTTGAACCTAAACCACTCCAAGCAGCACTATTTACACATCTGGGACCACAACATGCCATTCAATATATTTTGTTCATCAAATATATATATTTTACAGATTTTAGTTTATTTTTTGGAGCTTTTTTACACCGAACTTGAAGGAAGAAAATATATGTTTCTTTAATGATGCATTATACTTTGAATAGATTTCGTGTTTTTATGCTCGGGGCCTGTTGAAAACCTTTTCCAAGTTGTCTGATTATTTAGCTCCGTATGTCTCCGTGACTATTCCTCTTATCAATACTTTCTGAAGTTGAAAAGTTAATACCACAAACACTGTATCATGTTTTAGATTCCTATTTGGTTTTTCACGCTGTGGTCTGTATGGTTTATACACTTCTTTTGACTGGTTATAGGTAAAATCACTATTGTGTAACTGCACATTTATTCAATCATTCTTATTATTAATATTAGTGTATATTTCTGTTATAGGGAAGAATTGAAGTGCTTCAATCTGAATTGAGCCCTAAGGGGATATTCACATCTTCAGAATATCTGACCTCATTAATCCTGCTCTCATAAATATATATATTTCTTTTTTTGTTTTGTTTTTTAAATATATGCTGAGAGCAGGCATGTTGACGATAGACAGTCCTTCCTTACTAAACTAGTAATAGGCATTTTAATGTCTGGACTGCGCAGTTAACATGAAATCTGGACCATTCTGATCTTAGTTGTTCTTTTGATTTGATTTCTATTCTGTTATGTTTCTACTGATCTCAACATTACCTCTGACAGCCCATCATTACCACATTAAGTAAGATATTTTGTCATCTTTAGCTATGCTAATTAATAGATAAACATTAACAAACTGAATTAAACTATAACAACTCTCCGACACCAAGAGCTATACTGCTCTACAAACACTATTTTTAAACAATACTCAGTGTTCCCTGAGTGTTTGGAAAGGTTTATTTGTATTAGGAGACAGATGATGTTTAAGTTCCAGAAGCTGATTATGTTTTATAAGCAATTATTGGTCAGCTCGGAGACCTTCTTAGGACTGATTTGACCTGTATATCACCTTGAAAAGGGTTATCCCACTCACCTTCCATATGTCATATATTTTTGAATATATTTGTATATATAATATCTACATGTATATTTTCTATTTTCTTTTCTTTTCTTTCTATTCTTGTTTATTTGTAGTTTTGTTTTATTGTAAAAGGCCTTGTCTTTTATGCTGCTGCAACAAAAACAATTTCCCAAATTAGGATCAATAAAGTACCATCTTATTTTATCTATCTTATCTCTTCCTGTTTGCTGATGATGGCAGAGCTACATTTTGGTATGGTTAGCCGAACTCACAGACACTTTGTATGAATTGGTTACATTCATAGACCATCATCCATTCTGCAAATCTGTGGTGACTGTTGTACTCCTATTGCAATTCAGAAAGCCTCTGTTTGTGAAACAGGCCAAGGTGGATTTCATTCCCTCAGCATTGTGAGGCAGTTCGGCTGTCACACTTTGTTTGTGTGCTTTAGAAATGTTCCTACACCCTTCGGAGCTCACCTATTGTCATTTCTCTATTTGCTTTTATGCCTCAAGTACATTATGTTGTTACTTTTATTAACCAAAAAAGCCAGGCTCTCTCCTCTCTCTCTCTTCCAGGAGTGGGGAAATTGAATATTGCATTTAAAAGTCAATTTCCACGATGGGATTACGCACATCAGTCTCTCGCTGTTTCAGTGTTTCGCTTCCATTCATCTCTCATTCATCCTCCTGCACCTCCTGCATCTCTTCATTTGCCGCGGTTTACTCTATTCATTTGAAGACGTCTTTTTTTCACGCTCAACAGCCCGACTCATGTTTTTTCCACTTTGCATGATTACGCTGCCTCTAGCAAACCTGTGTTGGAGTGTGCATATACAAGTTTCTTCTCCAGGCCTTTTCTCCGACAAGATGGACAAAAACAACAACCCTAAAAGCTATTACTGCTCTTAAATCTAATGCTTTGGTCAATGTAATGTAACCATTACGAGGGTGAGTTATTTATTTATCTTTCTATCTATTCATTTGTGTTCAAAGAGGGGAAATTGGTGAAACAGTTTTGATGAAGTGAATTAGGAGACTGAACAAAAGGCACACATTACACCCCACCTCACCCTCAGTCAACCTGTCCTTCGGTCTAAGCAAAAACATGGGGAACAATCCAATGCAGGTGTTGATAGATTTCCTCTCACAACCCTCTTCTGTAGGTTTCTCTGGAAAACACACACTAAGATTTAAAGATGATTTAGTGCGGAGGTTGAATGATGTCGGCCAATTTGTTTTAGAGGTGGGTGTGGGAGAGTATTTCTGGTTAAGAGTGAAATTCTAAGACGGAAACATCTTTAGTTTTGATTCTCCACAGTTTCGGCCAAGCTGGTCATACCTGGAACGTGTTGTTATAGTAAACTGACCTGAGTAACGCCCTACACACACCAGACACATATATCAACAGTCATATGCACACATCCAGACACACTCACACACTACCTAGAGAGAAAAATAACAATCTGAAAGGAATGTTTGGAAGACAGGATTTATTCGGTGCATTACTGACAACAATGTTTTTACATGTGTTCACAGAGAGAAGGCCACTAGCAAAGCGTACATTATTGATATGTTATGTTAGTTTTCTAATTTAGCTATAGGACATGTTATACACATTATATGCCATTACTTCATTAATGTGTTGTCTACTGTGGGTAAACTGTACATGCTTTTATGCCTGACACAACAATGAAACAGCATTTATTCACAAAGATTTTTTTTTTCGTTTTGCTAAATATTCTTCTTTCTGTGTCTTTGTATGCATCGCATAAACCAAAGCTAATTCCTCGTATGTGTAAACCTACTTAGTAACAAAAACGATTCTGATTCTGATGTAATCAAATCCCTGTAGAGTGGTTGAAGAACGTCAGGAAGATAGTAAACAGTTGATTACAATAATTGACAACCACTTAATTATGCTCTATGCAATATCATGTACTATGCTTACAGGGGCGATGGTCAACTTGACTTTTAGCACTTATAGCACATTGTAAGTTTTCCCTTTGAAAAATGGCACATCGAGAGTTCATTAATACATCTAGAAACTACTTGTATATCTAATAAATGAAAATTCTTTTAGCAATTTTAGACCTCATTTTTACACAAATAATGGTTTACCTTGAAAGGTGAGAGGTTTTTGTTTCTCTTCTTTCGGCCATTTCTGTTACATTGTGTGTTACTTGTTAGACGCTTTTATCCAAAGCGACTTACATACTCAGTACTGTGGACAATCCTCACAGGAGCAATTTGGGGTGAAGTGTCTTGCCCAGGGACACAAGTCACTGCTGACTGCAGTGGGACTCAAATTTGCTACCCCCTGATTCGAGGTCCAGCACTCTATCCACTGAGCCACAGTTACCTTTTCTTTAACATGTGAGTGATGGAGCTTGCTAAGTCTTTTTATATGTATGAAAACATTAGTAAGAGTGAGTTGATTGTTAAAAAGAGCAATTTGTTTTGTTATTGACACTTGTCTCAAGTTATCACTTCAACGATATCTTTAAAGCAACAAAATCAAATAAAACTCCCCAGGTCTCTGCCACCCTTCACCCCCCCCTCTTCCTCTTCCTCTCCTCGCTGCTTCTTTTTCATTTTCTCCACCTCTCCAGGCGGCATCTCTCACCCTCTCCACTTTCCTCTCTGCTTGTTTACAGTAAGCAGGTCGGAGCAGGATGATTTTACCTTTTATGGCCATTCCTCATCCACGGTAAAAGTGCACTAATACAACGGTATGTTACCCACCTCCCCCTCCTTATTCTGACATCCTAGATAGGGTACCAGGCCTTGGTGGACTGTTTGTATATGTGTGTGTGTGTGTGTGCACGGACTGTGAAACCTTCCATTTCTGATGTGCGGTAAAAGCACATTTTTAAAAGGTCTCACTCGTCTACCTAGACAGATAGTGGCTGAGGTTTGTTTTGAATGTCTGGCTGTTTTAAAAAGCTCTTCTCCCAAGTGTTTAGGTTAGACCGGGGGTCCCTATGTCATACACACACACACACACACACACACACACACACACACACACACACACACACACACACACACACACACACACACACAACACACACACACACACACACACACACACACACACACACACACACACACACACACACAAAGCAGGCAGGTGTTATTGAGTAAGACCTGCTGTGAACACATCCAAGCATTAAAGGGAGGAATGAGTGTGCGCAGGAGGAAAACAGATGACAAACGGCACTGTGCAGGCGGAGTGAGCACGGGCGGCAAATGTCACGCTTCAAAGCAATGTTAATTACAGCTTTATACTTTAATTAGAAACACACATTTATCAATACAAAGTTTATTTCACACAGTTGGTTCAACCGAAGTCATTGAGTACTAAACTGTGGATCACTTTCCAATTCCATTCACTTTTTTCTAACTAAAGCACTACCAAAGCTTTATGTATTTCTAGTGTGTATTTGCAATCGATTCTGCACAGACTTACAAACTATTGTAAAAGCGAATGCTTACAAATATACATTACTGATAATCCAACCGTCCTTTGCTTCACTAAAATATATTAAAAGAGAATCCTAATTGGGACAGTAAGAGCATATTCTAATTCCTTAAAGATCTCTTTCAAAGCATGTTGTAATTGTTCGGGACAATGTGATTTTCAACATTTCAGTCACAAAGCCCCAGGAGGATGTCCTGTTCCTTCCACGTTACTCTATGTTCCTTAAACACATGGTATCATTATTTTCCTTGGAAGTGGAACGTTTTTCACCCGCCACGTGATACCCCTCTGACCAGATGTATGCTGGGTATCTGGACAGTACGTCTGCAAGAGATTGCCAGGAGTCAACTAGGAGCACAGCAATAATGGTGTAAGAGCCTTACAATAGGTATGTCTTTCAATCCCCATGGTAAATAGTTTTACTTTTGGGCGAAAATGTGGTCAGTGTTTTGGTACAAGAGTTGATTGTTTGGGCTGCATTGTTGAATTTTGGATGTTTGACTAAATCTAAAATACTCTTTACCAGTGCTATTTACCAAGCTAGATTGTTCGGATGTTAGTTGGCAAGTGTTCGAGATATCTTCTGTAGAAATAAAGCCTTCCTTCTCTCGATTATAACGGTACTACATGGCCACTCGACTTTTGATGCTCAAAGCGGCGACACATTCTATTAGTGCGTATATGCAAGCTTCCTTCTGTGCGGTGATGAGTTTAAAAGAAAATAGTTCCTACGTGAAACTGCTGAAAAGAAACTTCGCTATTGTGTTTTTCAAATGTATTTTTTGGTTTGCAGTTCAAGCAAAAATGTAGAACAAATTGTAAAGAACTCTCATATATGAAGACATAATTTACTCCATATCCCTCTCTATTTCCAACTCAGACAGAGCAGCATCAATTCAAACCCTTAAGACCTCTCCACTGACTCTCTGTACTGCATTTGAAGGTCGGCATGTTGGCGCGAACCATATCATAGATGTCTCATGTACAAACACTTCTGGTAAAAGTCATTCAAGAAGTAAGGTTGTGTGTGAGTGAAATGCTTCTGTGAGTTTGTGATATATTGATATATTTGAGCGTCGGTTTGGGGCCTCTGTGTGCAGCAGCAGGGACCTAAGTTAGCCACAGGGTTTGTGCTGGGATCTGACCTCCACTGGTTTTGAAATGTCAATGCGTGTGAGTGTTTGTGTGTGTGTGTGTCTGTGTGTGTGTCTGGAATGCCAGTGTCAAGAGCCTGAGAAACAGCCATGTACAAACAAACATAGGCTCGTCTTTCCCTGTTGCCCTCCTCTGGTCCCTATCACTCACATGGACACACACACACACACACACACACACACACACACACACACACACACACACACACACACACACACACACACACACACACACACACACTGGATGTGAGCGGTGTTTATTGTCTCAGGGTTAACTAACGTTGCTGCCATATCTGGCCTCTGTAATTAGATTTACCTTTCCTTGTTTTTCTTTCTTTTCATTCAGCCCTTTCCTGCCTTTCTCCATCCAAGTTGTTTTTCTTCCATGGGCGGCCTTGCACTGAGGGAAGGGTTAAAGGAAAGGAGAAGAAGAGGAACTCCACTTCTTTTCATTTTTCTTCTATCTTATTCTATACGTTCCTATTTCTCTTTCCTCCCCAGGTGACTCTGTCTCCTCCACCTCTGTGATTTCCGTGGGAACAGCTGCACCCTCGGGTTACTGCCAGAGTGTTGCCAGCAGGATCCACTGTCTCCCCCTGCCCCTAAACACCCTCACCCCACCTGGAGGGATAGGATACCTTGCAGTGAGACTCACAAATTCCCAAAACACAAACATACAGTTACATTTTAGGCACTCAATGGGTCCTTCTCAGTCCCTACTGAGAGCGCTAAAGCTCTGCTGCGCATTTGAAAGTGAGTGTGTTAGTGTGTGTTTTCCCCACAGAGCTGAGGTTGCAACCTACTGTCAGGGGGGTTGTTGTGATCTCGCTATTGTTCATTTGCCTTTTATCTATTCCCTCCTTCCATCATGTCTTTCTTCTCCTCGTCAATTGGTCCCCGAATGCGTTGGAATGTGATAACAAACACACTGAGAAAAACTGAAAAAAACACACACTCTTACAGTATACACAAGTGCTACCAAAAACATGCACATAGCAATTGTAAACCAAAAAGTTTATTTTAATACTCATTATCTTGTGACCCAGGAGAGATCACTTGCACAGAGTTTTGTTTAGAGTAAACGGTAACGGTGTGTGTGTCTGTTTGTGTGCGTAGGCGGCTGATTTTAGCAACACTGTTTTTAGTGATACAGTCTCTGGGTTCTGTTTTGGAAAGAAAAACCTAAAAATGTCCCAGTGCTGGTTGAAGTGACCCTCCAGTGCCAGTTATAAACTCCTCTTATGGTAGTGTTACGGTCATGTGTACAGTACTGTGTGTGTGTGTACGTCTATGTGGGCTATGCCACTTTGTTTTCCCCTCTCGATTTAAAGCCTTACATGGATACAAACAGACACCAGAAGCTACATGGAAGTTCCCCAGACAGGTTATTGTTGTGTGTGCATGTATATGTGTGTGTGTGTGTGTGTGAGAGTTGGTGTGTGTGTACATAAACCTCAGAGGCCCATGGGTGAAGGCTACCATATCAAAGGTTCAGTAAGCAGGGATTAAATATCACTCCCCCGCTAAAGAAGGTTTGGTCCTGTTTAGAAGTGACAACAATAGGTGGCAAAACATAAGACTGTCACTTGAGGGGCGAAATCCAGCCCGCTATGCCCTGAAGTACACAGGTTGTAATCTCTCTAGTTTAAATTAGATGGGTCTGCCAAAACTGAGCATCTACCACATCTATCGTCCTCTCTTTTTTTTACTTCGATCTTCACCTGCATTTCTTTTGTTTTTAATCTGTCTTTGAATACTGACACTCATGTCTGGAAGTACCAGAATGAAAGACAGGAGAGTTGAGTTCAAGAGGGAATAAAAGAGAAAACTATTCAGCTGCCCCCCCTTCTCTCCCTCTCTCTCCCCCTCCTCGTCCTCAGCCCTCCCCTCCAGGGAATGTTTTGGGGCCCAGCTTCATATTTTGTTTGCACAATGCATTCCTGCAGGCTCTTTATTTATGTCAATCTTCCTTTTTGATCAGAGTACGGTTACCACCGGTTAACCACTCGCTGCTCCTGTGAGTGAAGGAACCCACCTGTGATGAAGGACTGTGTGTTAGTATGTGTGGGTGTGTGTTAGTATGTGTGTGTGTGTGTGTGTGTGTGTGTGTGTGTGGTTGTGTGTGTGTGTGTGGTGTGGTGTGTGTGTGTGTGGTGGTGTGTGTGTGTGCTGTGTGTGTGTGTGTGTGTGTGGTGTGTGGTGTGTGTGTGTGTGTGTGTGTGTGTGTGGTGTGTGTGTGTCTGGGGGCCTTCGTTCCAGGGGCAAGGTTTACCGTCAATTAATATGGCTAAATGATTCCCTCACATGGTAAAGTATTTATGTAAGGTGATCTGGGCTGGTGGCGGAGCCTGGGACATCTGGCTGTGATCTACATCACAGATGGCTCTACCTGCTACACACTAGCTCTACACACACAAACGCACACACACAGAGTCTGGAGGTGGAGAGGTGAGGTAGATGTTTTGTGTGTGAGCATGTGCGTGGTGAACTGTGTGTATGTGCTGTGCATTTTAGGCATTAGTGCCCGACTGCCGCTGCTAAAAAGGAAACGGTGAAGTCAAGCCTTTCAATGGGACGCATGTACACACTGCTGGGAGAAGAGGTCACACATGCTGGACTTCTGGGATTCGTTAGAGAGTATACACATGGAGAAATTACAACGGTATTTTTAGGATCTTTTTTTTTTTTAAAGATTGTACTTTATTTATTATAACTTTTGAGAAAAATAAACTCCAAATTGCTTAACAAGTAGTAAAAAGCATATCGAAGCAGCATGCAAAATGAATATTCATAGATCCGTTTTACTCTAAACAATTAGACATACATAACACATAATGTGCCCTAGCCATTAATATTCCCTTTATGAATAGTTTTCTGCATCTTTTCATGGTTGATCTTATCTGTAAGCAAATAATGATGTCTTTAGTTCAGGTGCTTTCATTTCGGGTGTTATGTAGGTCATGATCTGCTACTATAGATGTAAGCGATTACCTGCTTGCTGTCATCTCTCTGCTGCTGTTGTTCTTTCTTGAAACATATATGCACACATTTGTATTTATTTATTTAACAGGGACAGTGCACATTAATTAACATTTCTGTAAATGTGCCAGTTAGCCAAGAGGCTATTTTTCGTCTGTAGTCCCTGGACAGATTTGACAAGTCAGCCTAAAACACATTTCATTTTAAACTAGTAAATACAATCAAATTAAAACATGCAACAAACATTACTGGAATACTTAAAAAATTAAGACAGAACAATAAAACAAAACAATTAAAACAAAAGAACATGTTAAAACACAGGCAGTGGGTTTTAAGGAGCAGAAGATTGTGTCAGTGTTGGCAGCGCTGATTCCTCACTAACCATGTTTTGAGTTTGGATTGAAATAAACTGAATGTAGTCTTTGTGAATAAACAGATGTTGTGTCCAGTATTTTGAGTGTGTGTTTGTACAATGACTCCAGTGGTTTTAATGTTGTTGTACTGGCTGGGTAAATGAGTGAATCTATTGCTGTTTAACTGGATGAGCTGCATCTGCCCTCTATGACCGTGATTGTGTGGGAAAAACAACACTCAGTCAAGGTTGTTATTTATTCTCATTGAGCTTTACATTGGTATATTTAGTGTTCTAACAATATTCATCTTTGATGAGGGATGTCTAATGAAGTAAGTAGTTACTTGTTATTGTACTTACTAGTTTTAAATGAGAGAAGAGATGTAAAGCAGTTTGGAATCACAGAATTTCATGTTTGAATGACATGAGAGGGCTTTTTCTTCATGAATGCAAGTAGGTCCATCCACTTGAGAGTAATATTTTCCAAATTGATTGACCTCTGACTGCTGCCCGCCCGGTGGTCACCAGTTGAGTGGTTGTACTGGGAAGCTTCCAGGTGTGAAAGCGTGTGCTTGTATAAATGTGTTGCTGGAAAGTCGTTCTCAGACATCTTTTCCTTGATGAATAAAGATGAAAATACCAAGAAAACATGACTTTAATAATAAAGTCTCTCCCTCATGGTTGATGTTTGTGCTGTTCTTGGCTTGAAGAGAGATGGAGTGAATCTTTTCTTGAAACCATCCTTCTACTCTTCCTCATCTCCCCCTCCATCCTGAAAGAGCCCTCAAGAGATGTGTGTACCCTCTCGGCGCCCGTATCCAAATAATTTAATCCAAAGCAATTACTCTCTTTCCTTCATCTGTCCGTCGGCCCGCTAACAAAACATTTCAACACGTGTCCTCATCACTCCCCTTTAATTAAGGCAGCACTATTTATCACTCCCCTTTAATTATCCTTGCCTGTTTATCAGTCTGCCTTTAATGGAATAGGCACCGAGGAGATACACGTAACAAAATTACACCCCGCTACGCTTTCCTCGCTTCTGCCAGTTCTGAACTCAAGAAGAAGAGAAAAAAACAACAAAAAACAATTAGTCAAGGCACGAAGGAACGCAAAACAGAGAATTAAAAAAAGGAGGGAGAGGAGAGAAACTCGGAGCGCTGAAGGAGATATAACTTGTTGTTTTGCTTCCTTCTCTCTGCAATCAGGGTGATGGCCACACTCACACACTCCGCTGTGCTTTTGTTCCCCTCGCAGAAAGCTTCCGCAGACTCCATGCAGTTCACACCGAGTTCACACACGCACACACCAAACTGAGATCAAACACACCTCCACAATAGTGCTTTTGTGTCCAGTAACCATGGTTTCTGTCAGGTTTAATGCCTAGCAACATGTGTCACGGGGCAACCACTCACTGAGAAGGGGCGGGCCTCCGGTACACTTCATAACAGCACAAGTGTTTGACCATGAAACAAATTTTACTATCGTGGCACTTGCTCAAAGGAACCTGGTTTAAACATGGCAGAAGAAGTTTTCCTTCAGTCTCCACCTACACACAGTCGATGAGTGAGAGTATGGTGTGTGTGTGTGTGTGGTACAGTGTATGTGTGTGTTTGTTCAGCTGATGTGTATCGTGGACAACAGGAAAGACCTGGTTTTGCCTCTCTTCACTAGCTGCATATTAACAGAGTTGTCCATCAACCTTTAACCAGCTCAGACAGAGGAGAGCCCCACAGGAGAAGGGAGCCCGCTCCACAATCACTCCCAGAAACAGAGCTCCTCCCCTGGATCCAGAACTCACAAGCTGGGCTGAGCCAGCCGCAGCCTGGGAGCAATTTGGCAAATGTAAATTGTAACCACGCATGGGTTGGACAACTCGGGGTTCTCACACATACACTCACAGATGAACACACACGTACACACCCGCACACAAGCTGCTGGTAGGGTCAGAAGTCTGGGTGTCACACCCTGTCATTGCAGATTAAGTTATGCAAAGTGAGGTGGTCGGGCAGCCAACCCCTAGGGCTTAACAAGCAGGAAACACTAATTGGGTCGGCTTGCTGATTGCCATAATTGCTACTGTGTGTGCGTGTGTGTGTGCTTGTGTGTATGTGTGTGCACATGCCTGACTGCGGGAGGGAGGCTGAACAACCTGCTAGGTAAGATGGCAGGAGCTTTCAGCATGGACCACTACCCTCTGAGGAGAAGGAGATAATGGAGATGAGGAAGAGGAGAGAGATAAAGCAGGGATTATAATTATCATAAAACAGGAATTACACATACATTTATGATAAACAATAAAAACTCAATTTACAGTTTTCTTTTTTTTCATCTAATTAAGTTACGATTGAAGATAAGTCCATGCGTTTCTCAAATACACAGGGTGTTTTTGAATACTTCAGCACAATATGTGAAGAGAAGTGTTTGTTGTTACAGTTGACGTAAGAGGAGATCAATCAAATGGGTTATGATGTTTCAACCAAGCCGCAGCAACTTCTTAATACACATCTTCATTTGCATTTTTAAAGGAGTACATTTATCAAGCAATATTCCCAAATGCAGTATGAAAAACAATTTCCCGTGTGTGGAAAATATTGAAGATATTTCAAGTCAAAACCTATTGAAAGATGATATACAGAAACATTTTGAATGTACAATAACTGCTTAAACATGAATGTGTTTTCACTTGAACTGAAAAGAAACAAAAAGGGAAGACATAGCTACGAGAACTCTGACTAAAGAAAATATTCATCCAAACATAAATAGTAAAGACGTTTTTTTAGCTATAAACCAATGGCATCAAACATTTCTCTTTAATATTCCACAAATATATGAGGCTCTTTAAGCACGGTATTGTAGCATTTAGGAATAGAGCATCCTGCTTCACTTGGAGAGGAGAAAGTAATCATGGCAAAAACATTGTCAGTCACACATTAATGCTAATAAACCCTGAGGCTAGCGTGCTTTTTAAATTGAAATAGGCATCAAGTTGTGGTCTACAGCAAAAATAAATTCTGCCAGTTTTTCTAGACTGATGTAATTGGATGGAAGCAGCTGTTGCACAGGTAACACATGTCTCAGTAAAGCCCTGTAGCACATCATGGTATGAAGTGCTGTTTGTAATACTCATTCCCCTTAATGTTCCTGTAGCACAGCTGCATTGTTTGTACCGCATGCCTAATCATATAATATTATAACTTTTGCCATTCATTTACCGCAACTCCTTAAGCCATATTCGATACACTTAATAACACAAAACAAAATAACACACAGCTTGAAGTGGATTTTAAAGTTTAAGATTTAAAAAAATGTTTCACACTGCAGCTGCTTCCCAACACAGGTTAGCCTAATCAAAATGTAAAGGTTGTGTCATTGCATGATTTCAAATATTTTTTTGTCTTCTTTCTTTTTGTTCTTCTTTGCTCATTCTTCAAGCTCTGGACAAGCTTTTCTCTCCCTCCCTCTTAACCCCTCTCTATCACACACACACACACACACCACACAACATCACACACACACACACACCACACACACACACACACACACACACCACACACACACACACACACACACACACACACACACAGACAACAAGGCGTCCTAACCTACACTGTCTCTCTGCCTAACTTCCTTATTTAATGTGCTTTGGATGGTTCCACTTGTGGAGCTGAATGAACCAGCAAACTCCTCTAGCCTTAATTGCCTGCTTTCGCCCGCCCTTCCCTGGCACACACACACACACACACACACACACACACACACACACACCACACACACACACCACACACACACATACACATACACATACACACACACACACACAAAAAAAACCCTGCACAACCTCTCGTGCACTTACACACACCCTCTGTGAGATGCTAGCGCCCGGCGTGGCTAACGATGCACAGCTACAAAGGCAGTGCTGGGCCCCGGTACTCCTTTAGCCAGTCTCTGTGCAAGTGCTCCCAGCAAGCGTGCTGGATTTTAGGGTTTAGCGTCCCACAGAGACGGAATAATGAGTGTATGTTTCTAATCTGTGTGCATGGCCGTGGGTGTGCATGTGTGTTTGTGTGCAACAGCAATGCTGGAGAATAATGAGTGTGTGTTGCTAATCTGGGCCCTAGGAGACTACCTCTCCCCGCTCTTCTAACACTGTCTCAAATCAGCGGCCCCTCTCTCACTCCGTCTCTTCTCTCCTCCTCTCACTCCCTGTATATAGGCTAATTTAGCGCCGTCTTTGATGCGTTCTCCTGCGGGCCTGCGTTTTCTCATATCCAAATGCAGGGATTAGCCGTCTTTTATTCTCAAAGCCCATCTCATCCTGTTTCTCCCTCTTTCTGTCTGCTTGCCGTCTCCCCGACCCTTGGAAACTGTGGCAGGGACTTAACAACCTGACAACAACTGCTTTGTTGTTCTGTTTTTGTGTATCGGTTGTTAGTTTAGGCGCTAAGGCCTTTGTGGGCCGGGTGTTCTGGGGATACGTGTCAATAGGGGGTGGGCTGTACGGGAGATTTGCCAGGGATGATGGGGAAATAAAAATGAGGAGAGGTGAGGAAAATATGGAGGAGGAGAGTAATTTAACAGCCACTATCTTGTTTTGAGATTCATTAGGAGGAATAATGGGAAATTATGTGGAACTTAGTTATGTCTCTGGGTGACATCATGAATCCCTTTGTAGCAAGCTTTGTGCTGGTATCTGTACATGTTTGTGTGTGTGTGTGTGTGTGTGTGTGTGTGTGTGTGTGTGTGAGAGAGAGAGAGAAAAGAGCTGGCAGGTCTCTTGGTAATATTCTAAATCCCTTTGTAGAGACGAGGACTGTCACTTCTGAGCGTGTGCGTGATGAAAGTGAGTGTTAAGCAGAAGACGCAGCCAGCATGCTTCCACAGAGACGAGACAACACACACACACACACACACACACACACACACACACACACACACACACACACACACACACACACACACACACACACACACACACACACACACACACACCCACACCCATAGATTGAGAAAAAGTCTCTTGATGATTTATCAACAGATCTGCAGAAGTGGTTTAGGCAGCTAGGGCACCTTTGGGACCCTTCACAGACTAGACACACATACCCCGGACACACTCACACACCTTTCACACTTGTACACCACTCTGTCAGACGCAAAGTGTTTCATTTGTATATGAGGGTCTGAGAGGGGCGACTGACCTGATGGGTTAATGGTCAGAGAAATCTCCTGGGACACATCAAACATCCACTGTAGCTCCAAATACAATCAGCACACCTGTTAATGGGACTTAGATTTAATTCGGCTGTGGAGCACAAAAACAGAATGTATTATTGATATACACAAGCTTTGGCTGTTCAAAACAAAGAGTCTGATAATTGATGGCTGATTCGACTCATCCACTTTCACGGGGCAGCCCTACAAAAGTCATCAAAGTCATCCAACTTGGTCCAAATAAATAGGCTACAGTATCCCAACAAATATTGTAACACTTTGTTTTCAATTTTTTATAGAATATAAGCAATATTTTTTTTAATGTCCCCAATGGTATGTAATGGGGGATTACTTACAAAATGTATAGACATTGAGTACACTTTAACATTTCAATTTTAAATGATATAGTGCAGGGGTTCCCAACCTTTATTGTGCCAAGGACCGGAAAGATCCATAAAAAAAAAAATCGCGGACCGGTTGTCAATTTTAACTGATTTTAATATTTACTCACCACCAGCAGGTAGCAACAGAGGATAATTGTATGTAACAGCCTGAACAAATACTAAAACAATATGCATCCAAAACATTAACGTTTAAAAAAGAACCGGTGTCGTTTTTTGGTTTTCGGAAAAACAGAAAACCAAAAAAACTGACGTTATTCAGTTTTTAAACCAAAACAGGAAAACAGATAAATCAACGTTTTGGCTTTGTTTGTATGATTTACGGATAATCCAGTGAATGCTGGGAAAACTAGGAGAAGGCGCATTATGAAGGGTGTGTGTGTGTTTGTGTGTGTGTGTGTGTGTGTGTGTGGCCTAGCATTACTATACTTGTGGGGACCTAAATCTGTTTACATAGTCACGTGTGGGGACTCGCCTCCCTTATGGGGACAAATTGGAGGTCCCCATGAGGGGAATCATTCATTTTAGGGTGAAGACTTGGTTAGGTTTAGGGTTAGGGTAAGGGTAAGGCATGTGTTGGTTAAGGTTAGGATAAGTCTCCAGGAAATGCATGTAAGTCAATGTAATGTCCCCTGAAGTGATGTACACATTGTGTGTGTGTGTGTGTGTCACTGGCATTTGTTTTCAGAAGATATTATGATAGTGTCATTCGTTCCGGTGCACTCCGACAGCATTTAGCACTGCATCGAGATTAAGAATATTATTAAAGATTAAACTTCTTTTGGGAACACCCGTATACCTATGGAGTTAGCCAGATGTGTGTAAATTACTGTTCATGGTCATTTGAAAACAAATGCCGGTGTCGGACAGACACAAACACACGGAACACACAGAGCTGAGCTGAGCAGAGCACATACACACACACATCATGCGCCTTGCTGGGCATCTCCTTCATAAAACTAATACAAGGGGGAGTAATCGGGCAGTTCGATGTGGGTAGAGGTGTGTGTGGTTAACACGTAGCAGCCTGCAGTCACTCTTAAGCTGTTCTGATGAAGGTAAACACAGTGAAGGCGGTGCGTAAAAAGGCACATCTTTACCCGCTGGTGCTGCACTTCTCAGAGGCGGAGTATACGTCCCGCTGCCTCCTGATGCTGCAGTCATTTCATGAAATGAAGGAGGTTTTCCTTCTATAAAACAGCTGCGGGCAGCAGATACCGTGAGAGTCCCGGACATGAATTCATAGATCAAGGCAGACTGGTTTACTCTCCTGTTTTGCCAATCCGGTGCTTAAACAAATAGCTCTGCACCCCTGGCCGACATGTCCTTAAAATGAAGGCAGAGTTTGAAATATATCTCAAATAATGTATGCACTGCCATTTCCCCACATAAACATAACAGTCTGCAATCAAACGGTTGTCTCCTGTGCGCTCCTCTTCCTACTTGGCGCACCGGTAACTTTCTCGTGCGCTCGAGAGGCTGATACCAGGCTGAGCCGCCGAATCCCTCGGAAACATCATAAAAGCCATTTTCAACGGTTTTCTAGTGAAAGATTAACTAGGCTACGGGATGAAATAATATAACTGGTATAGGTGCGAAAATGAAACACTTTTTGAAACAAATATTATGATAAAATATTTTTATATATTTATAATTCTGCAAATATTACGATAAATTCACAGCTATTTCGCGGCCCGGCAGTACCGGTACCGGTCCGTGGACCGGGGGTTGGGAACCCCTGATATAGTGCACCTTCAGCAGGCATAACATACCTTTTTTACCATACCAAAAATCACCCATTTCAACTCATTAAGAAACATACTTGTCAGAGCTCTGTGATAATAAAATGAGTGCACATATCTTGTTTTGACATAACATCATTTTATTTTAATATCAAACCTTTTTTTAAACCCTTGTTTTCTCCAAGGATGATAATAGATGCCACCCATAGCCGTCCACATAGACTGAGGTGAGCTAGTGTTCTTTACTTGTGTGCAGACAGCCGCCTGTGTTAAATGAACGCACCTTGACATCGTGGATTTCTCGACTTGAATTAATTTCAAGTTTCAAAGAGTTCACCGGACTCAGGGCCACAAACTGATAAAGAAAAGGTATCCTCCTCTATCCTCAGAGGAAGGAAGTGACACCTGTTCACTCAGCTTATGGTCTAACTGACTGACAGATAACTATGTCTACCTTTGTGATTAATGAGTAGCATCAAAGGGAATATAATGGCAGAAAAAACGTCATTAAATAATCATTCAAATCATCCTCCTCCCTCTGCTCTGCGTCTTTTTCCCCCTGTTGTTGTGACTGTAGGAGCCTCCTGATTCTTTGCTCTGTGTTGACTATGATTGAGCGTGACCTCTGACCTCTGGCTCTATGGAATTCCTTACATGGTGCGTCTGACCCTCCGACCTCCAGCTGCGCTCTCATTCTATTGGCTGAAAGGCTCCCTGTGACTTACAGCTAAGTGTCGCCAGTCAGAATCAAGGGGTCAAAAGTCGAGACTTGTGGAAATGAGGCAATGTAGTACGGTCTGCCTTTTACAGCATAGCCACAATACCATCATTCTGTACACACAGCGGGGACCATGAGAAAAAGAGAGGCAGAAAAAGGGTCATATAGGACAATTTAAGAGAAAGACATCCAACTGTTTTATCTGAATTCAACTTTTTAGCGGAACGAGACTAAAGTGACACATCTGATAGCTGACAGTTTAGGTACTTTTACAGATTTGTTTGACTTTTCTCCAAGTCTTTTGCTGAAAACACTTATCAAGACCTTACCACATGTGCTATTTTAATAGCAATGATTCTCTTTAAATAAAGAACAACAGGAACGAAACGAGTGTGTACAATCTTGTGTCCAACTGATAATGAATGAATGAACTGAATAATGGCCCAGACTAATATAATTAGATTCAATTTAAAATCAACTCTAAATGTATAACACCAAGTCGAGGTTTAATCCAACACATACAGTTTGTGTCAAGTCAGAAATATCTCTAGTTTATCATCTTGCATGAATTCAAGAATGTGTTACAATTGAACTAATGTCCACTCCAAGTAGGGAATGAGTCCTTACCCCAAGTGAAGGAGTTCAAGTATCTCGGGGTCTTGTTCTCGAGTGAGGGAACAATGGAGCGTGAGATGGGCCGGAGAATCGGAGCAGCGGGAGCGGTACTGCAGTCGCTTTACAGCACCGTTGTGACGAAAAGGGAGCTGAGCCAGAAGGCAAAGCTCTCTGTCTACCGGGCCATTTTCGTTCCTACCCTCACCTATGGTCATGAAGGATGGGTCATGACCGAAAGAACGAGATCGCGGATACAAGCAGCCGAGATGGGTTTTCTCCGCAGGGTGGCTGGTAGGGCTGTGCGATTATGGCAAAAATCATAATCACGATTATTTGGGTCAATAATTGATATCACGATTATTTTGACGATTATTCATTGACCATTTATTGAACTTTAAAACAAATAATATTTTACCAATAAACAAGATCAACAAATATGTTGGAGCGCACTTCCAAAACCATACTAAACATATTTTAATATGATAAATAAAAATAAATTAGACCAAAATAAATTAAATCAAATATGTTGCACCTACTGAAAACTCCTTAACATATAGCCAACATTTTGGTAAAACATATTCAACATATTCCACTCAGTTAAACGTTGAAGGCTGGCCAACCGTCATGGTCCAGAAGTAACAGGAAATAAATGTTGAACTACAATTTAAGACCAAATAAAAAATGTTTGGCACCATGGCAAATGCTGGTAGGGCTGCTCATGTCATCTCTTAAAGATTTTTTGCAATAAACACCAGCCTGTTGACATGGTCTGGTTTCAGAGATGAGCACAGGCAGGTGACGATATTGCCACCTGTACTGAAGACCCTCTCTGAAGAGGAACTTGTGGCAGTGCTGCCACATATGACACAGGAAAAAAAGAAAAGACTCTGAACCCTTTCTTTGCCATTATATAAAAATAGTGTTGCTACAAAAGTATAAATGAGGCTTACTAATAAGACAACTCAGATCTGAAGCTACAGGAATCTGCTGCCAACGTGCAATAAAAAAGACAAAATTAATAGAATCAAACCCTTTTTTGGTTGCATTTTATTAGAGTATAAAAATAAATGCCTTTAAAATAGGATGCAAGCAACACTAGTTTCTTAACCTGAATTGATAATAGACTATAATCAATTTAAACAGAACAGATCTTAATGTTTGCATTCTTATACCATTTTGTACAATAATTATAATGAATAAGTTCAAACAAACTAAAAACTTACAGCTGATTAATAACGGTATCTAACTTGAGTTTTTATTATATCAAAAACCTGTTGAAATGCTGCTGTTATTTTTACTGTCCCCAAAAAGCGCGTCGGCAGCCTCCAGGAAAGCTTCTTTCACAACTTCGCCATCTTTGAAAGACTTCATGTGTTTCGCAAGAACATGACTGACACGATAAGATGCTTTGGTAGCAGCCTTGCTCTTGTTGTTGGGCCTGGTGAAAATGGACTGCTGTGCATTTAGCTGTCCTTTCAGGTCCCTCCCCTTTTGGAGCGTAGGGCAGAATCAGGAGGGAATTCTGTCTCGTAGCGTTTGTGCACTGTTTTGAAATGCCGCTCCTAAATTACCCTTCTTCGATAAAGCCACGCTCGCATTGCAGATCAGACAGATGGACTTTGAATTGGAATAGATACAAAAATAATCATCCTCCCACTCGGAGTGAAAATTATATATTTTGGGCTTTTTTGCTTCTGCCGTAATTGCGGTCTTGTGTGTGTGCGGACTGTCACTGCACTGCCCACTGCCCACCAGCCACGCCGGCCAATCACAAAGCTTTGATGCGTTCAAGTGCATTATTCTGGCACGGGAAGATTATGTTACAGGACATTAACGATAAAACAGAATATTGTTATTCTATTTTCAGACACATCTCGCGATCGACTGGGAATCTCCCCGCGACCATTCTTTTTAACAAGTTGCTGCTCTTGTTCTGACATCTTCGCTCGCGCTGTCACACATGTCACTCCCACGTGGCCGAGTGGGCTTTTAGGGAGGGGCGAAAGCACACCCAGCAAAATAATCGTATTTTGTCAATTATGCTGTTTTCATAATCGTCACAAGCCATAATCGTAATCGCGATTAAAATACGATTAATTGCACAGCCCTAGTGGCTGGTGTCTCCCTTAGGGATAAGGTAAGAAGTTCGGTCATCCGGGAGGGACTCAGAGTTGAACCGCTCCTGCTTCGCGTCGAAAGGAGCCAGTTGAGGTGGTTCGGGCACCTAGTTAGGTTGCCACCTGGGCGCCTCCCTAGGCAGGTGTTCCAGGCACGTCCAGCTGGGAAGAGACCAAGGGGTAGACCTAGGACCAGGTGAAGGGATTATATCTCTTCGCTGGCCTGGGAGCGCCTTGGGATCTCCCAGTCAGAGCTGGTTGATGTGGCCAGGGAAAGGAACGTTTGGGGCTCTCTGCTGGAACTGCTACCTCCGCGACCCGACCACGGATAAGAGGGAGAAGATGGATGGATGGATATCTGTGTAACATGCTAAAATCCCAAAACGAATTACATTGATTCTTAAAGCTCTCAGCAACCAAACCTATGTCTTTTTTCTCACAACACAAATACATATTCATTGGTAAATAAAATAATATACTTAAGACTTGACTCTACACAGTGAACTTCCTTCAAGTGCAGCCAAACTGTAACCCTGAAGCTTCCTTTCACGTCACGGGAACTTCAAAGATCTGATAACTTAGCACACACTCAACGACGTCAATGTCCAGGCTGTCCAAAAGTTTCTGTGATTCCTCTGTAGTCAAACTTCACTTCAACCCTTACCCCGACCCCCACATTTTTGTCTTTGTCAAAGTGAAATGCCCTCCATCCTCCAGACAGTGGGGGGTTGGGGGATGGAGGTGAGGCTGTCAACGGTGGCAGCACCTGGCTGTGGAGGAGCCTTGATCAAGGCCCTGGATCGGACATGAACATCGAATGCTCGTCTCCCCGCTCAACCTGTGACACGGTTACAGGACAAACTGACAGACAACGCCTCACTGTCTCTCTGCCCCGCTTTGAATGTCCTTTAAAAACAGGCAGGTATAGGAGAGCCGAGCAGAAAGAGAGCACGTCCTTCTTCTTCTTGTCTTCAGGCTGACAGGTTAAAGACGAGCTCCTCTCAGTTTGCTCTTTGCACTTGTCTTTACTCCTTTTGGTGCCGACCCCCCTCTGCCTTCACCTGTCTCTGCCCTTCTTTTACCCCCTACATGCAGAAAGAATGCGCCATAGTCACACAAAATATATATCTTAAAGGTAGGGCTGCTCGATTATGGCAAAAATCATAATCTCGATTATTTGGGTCAATAATTGTGATTATTAAATGCGATTATTCATTGACTTTGAAAACATCCATTTATTGGAGAATTATTTTTTGAACAGTATGTTTTTAACAGTTGATTATCCTGAACTTTAAGTATAATTCAACTGAAAAACCAAAAAAAAAAAATAATTATTTAAGAAAAAAAAGTAATAATAAAAAAATAATCGTTTTATTTCGATTACGTTGTTTTCGTAATCGTTGCAAGCCACAATCGCGATTGAAATATGATTAAAATACGATTAAAATATATATAAATATATATATATATAATTGAGCAGCCCTACTTAAAGGTCCCCTATTATACTGTCTTTCATCAATATATTATAGGTCTCAGATATATACAAAACATGTCTCGGAAGTGTTTGGCTCGAGACACCAAACAGATCACCCATGCAGCATCCCATAATCCCCTCTGTTTCAGCCCTGTTTCAAAAGTGCTGATACTGTGTCTGTTACTTTAGATGAAAAGGAGCCACTCCCCCACGCCCCTCTGAGAGATATTTGGTTTAAAAAGAACACAATGGTGCTCTAGGAGGAGATTCAGGTGATAAGGTGTGGGGGGGGGGGGGGGGTTACCTTGGTTGGTTATTGGCTAATGGTTACACAAGCCAAACACATCGTTATGACATCATAAAGTGGCCAAAATCAGCTCATTTTCAGACCGGTTTTTATATAAATGGATCAGGACAAAAAGTGAGGGAATCTTTTTTCCTAAAACTTGCAGAATCTCTTTACACAGAGGGGACACATGTTTATGTATAAAAGACGTGACAAAGTGGATTTTGCACAATAGGTGACCTTTAACACCAACTATATGCAGAAATGAAGCTGCATCAAACCCCATCTGTCCTCTTATCCCCCCTAAACCTGTCCACAGCATGATGTTCTCTGTTGTTGGATTACCTTTCACAGGAGGGAGAGATGGAGAGAGAGGTGTACAGCTGGAAAGAGAGGAGAGAAGGTCCAGAAAAAGGCCCTAAAATAACTGTCATGCAAGTGGACAGGCAGTGATTAAGGATTTAACAGATCATCCCGGGGCTGACAGTGAACCAGCTATTATCTAGCAGGAATCAAACGCTGCTCAAAGCCCTGGGAGGCTCTGTGCGCCTCTCAGCATCTCTCAGCTCCTCTCAGAGGCCTGGCCAACATGAAAGGAGACGTCAGGGTCTGGCAGCTGACAAGCCATGGAGAGAGAGAGAGAGAGAGAGAGAGAGAGAGAGTAAAGTAATGAGATCTTTATTTTGGCCGTTACTTCAGGGACTGTTGATCTGTGTTGTGGTGATGTGCAGCAGAATACAAAGACCCGCTCTGTTTGTTTATGTGGGAACTCTGTCTGTGTGTGTGTGTTTGCCCTCGTGCACGGTGGACGTCACTCAAAATTAGTGGAGTAAAAGTCATTCATTAATCTCGCAATGCCTCACAAATGACAGGAAACTGGATGCTACCAGATGAATAAAAGTCAATCTTATGTGGTGAGAACATAATTACAGTTAGTGGGAAATTAGTGAATTGGTTTGTGTGTGTTTTTATGTTGGTGTGGTTTCTCTGTTTGTGTTCTTCTTCATCAAAGGCCTTTCCATGATACAAGAGACTTTACACTTGATCCGGCTGCTGATCTCCCCACTGAAGTATGTGCTTCTGTGTGTGTATGCATGTGTTTGTGCGTTTGTGTGTGTGTGTGTGTTTTGTTCACCGTGCTGTGGTGAAGACTTCTCACTGTGGTTGTTAGGCTTTACTTCCTGGATGTGTTATAGCAGAATACTAGCACTGGTGTTCTTTGCTCTTGAGATAAGGCACAACTAATTGGTTACAGCAGTAGACAGAAACAACCCATAGGTGGCGCTCAAAACTGAAGTGATATCAACCAATGGAGTAAGACCAGTGTTTCTCCTAGGTTTACTGCTTTGGGGGGGTGCTACCTGAGCGGGGTGGGGGGGGGGGGGGGGGGGGGGGGGGTTTGTCATTGGGATATTTTTTTTTTAAAGCTGTGGATTATTGTTGATTAATGCATCAGCGTTTCTTAGGGTCAAAAACACTAAACTCACACTTAAAATGAAAGCGTTTAGTTTATTTAATAAAAGAGCACATGTTCAATGTGAAAAGTGACAGTAGATATAGATTAGTTGCAATTTGTGTGCTATATATATGAAAAAGAAAAAAAATATATATATGAAAAATATAAATAATACATTTTAACACCTTGAATTTCACCTTGAATTTCAGGGGGCAAGACAATAGTAGGGGAAACACTGAAGACCCTGACAGTACTCTTTTCATAACTTACTGATATAGTGTTCCTATACAATGGAGAAGATACAAAAATAAGTGAAAACTAACCCCAGAGATCAAGCTTTCAATAATCTGCTTTGCTGCTTTCTTTTGATGCACAATACTTCCATTCAATTATCAACAGAGTTATGACTGGAACAGTTTGGTGTTTTTCAGGACTGGTAAATTCACAAGATTACGTGTCAAAGGTTTCTATGTTTCAATAACAGACATATAATACAAAATGGTGTACAGATTCACTTTTATAATCAGCCAGACCTTCATTTTTGATTGTGTTTGAGATCAGTACAATTGGTGAAAATGTGCTCAAAGTAACACGAATGTTTTATACTATTGTCAAAGACCTTTGGCCACTTTTGCCTTAGTCTGTTAGTTGGTAGTGGAGATACAAGGGGAAACGTTCGGAGTGACTGACAGGGGCAAGAACTGTATATGTAAGGGCGAGACATGCAACCAGTCAGAGAAAACCTCAAGGAAACATCGCAAAAAGACAAATTCTTAAGTTTAAAAGAACACTGAGTCTCTGATATCTGTTAAATGTGTCACTCTGACATGACAACTCTTGTAAGTTACTCATACTACCACGTGTAAACTATCAGTGGAGGCTGTGGCTCAGTTGAATAGTGCGCTGATCTTGGATCAGGGTAGAGCAAGTTCGAGTCCCACTGTTGTTGTGTGCCTGGGCCAGACACTCCACCCCAAATTGCTCCTGTGAGGATTGCCCACAGTGCTGAAAAACCGCAAACACATGTCACTTGTTAGACGCTTTTATCCAAAGCGACTAACAAGTGACATGTTTGCAGTTTTTGAGCAATCGGCATGTTCATGTTCATGAAAAAAAACCTAACTGCCTTTCTTTACCTTTTCTCTCTCAACATGCCTGGCCCCATGGTGGCCCAGACGTAAGGATCCTTCACATAAGACGCCACTCTGCTTCTGTATCAGTGTCTTCATATGTTGTTCACACCATAGCAGCACTACATTTCTGTGTAGCAGCATTGAACTTGGTGCTTATATTCTCAGTGTCTTCAAGGACCCCTGCATTTTCTGTGCCGTAGTTGCAAGAACACATACGCACAGCAATGCACATTCCCATACACACTCTCCTGCTCATGCATGTATGAGTGCTGTGTTCCTTCCTTAGGTCCCCTCACACATTAGACCAGCTCTAGTAATAAAAGGGAGAGGAGTCAAAGTAGATCCTTTGAGTGTTGAGTTGAGGGCGGGTGACCCACTTATCTATTCCTCAGGTTTTGTCTGGGCCTCTGGGTTAACCCACTTACCCACTCCCCAGGCTTCTGCCGGGCCCTGGAGTGAAGGCCAGCTCCTTTTCTCATCAAACAACTGCTCTTAATAAAGGCCAGAGACTGTGTGTGTGTGTGTGCGCCCACGTATACAGACGTATACAGACGTACAACACAGTGCACTCAGAGGATCAGCACAAAAGCCCACTTACACGCTCCTCAATAGTTTTCTGCACAAACAGCAAATGTGTTCTAAACCGTTATCAACGATTGCTATATCGACACGCAGAGATTTTGCTTTTGTGTGTTGTCTGTATGGGTTTGTGTGTGTGTGTGTGTTTCTTCTTCTTCTGTGCTTCTGTAACTGTGTGCATATCAGCTTAGAGATCTCTCTCTGTCTCCTCCACCACCAAACTGCATTTGCATTTTAATTATGTCAATGTTTGTTCAAAAGCATGACAGGCGCTCAGACATGACAAAATGGAAATAAGGGACTTAAACTGGGGAATTACAGCCCATTCGCACATGTTTTGTGCGACGCTAACATGATGTACATCCCTGTGTCTCGCATGTGAAACCCTTCTTTTTCCCGCCTCTTAAACCTGTCGTGGGGGTGAGAGAGGAGGTTCGCTCAGGGGAACTTGAACAGTATCAGGAGCACAGGAAGGGATTTCATATCTGTCATCAAATCTGCCATATTTCATTATTTCCAATAGTTTTGTTTCATACCTTTTTTTGTTTGTTTTGTGTTAATATTTACCCTAACCCTGTTTTGTGGTTTCCAACGTAACAAAATGCAACATAATGGCATTTTGAATTTCCCGAGATTGTCTTCAGTCAGTTGCTTCAACATCATAGTTTGACATTTTGGAAAATTCACTTATTTCAATTATTTTGAAAGAGAGATCATGTCTGTAGATATGGCTCGTTCTATGCTAATGAATAAACACAACATTTATACACTTATAAACAGTTATTAATAGTACGTTTCATTTCTATTAGGGGTGCACCGAATGGGAAATTCTTGGCCGAAACCGATACCGAAAATAGGAAACAGTTGGCCGAAAACCGAATGCCGAAAGGCCGAAAATGATTAATAGAAATATATATATATAATGTATACATTTTTTACCAATGTTGTTCAGCTACCTGATTATGGAAATAGACATGATTATCGCAAAACTTAACTTAAATAATAATCACTATTATGGGTCCATAAAACATTTATTCAGCACTTTTGAATGCATACAGTACATTTATATATGTCATGTATTATTGCTAAAAAAACATTATATCGCAGTCTTAGTGTCGCCAACTCGTTTCTAATATGCAAAGACAACAAATGCGTCTATGATGTATTTTCGATCAGACGAGATCTCTCTCCCCCGTCTGTGTGCGAGGGGGCGGGGCAGTTTACACACACGCAGCTGCTACATGCAGCGGAGCACACTGCGGAGATGGCGGAGAGAACGCGCTCCGAGGTGTGGTTAAACTTTACCCGTCTCGATGTGGAGAATACTTGTTACCAAAAGTGCAATAAGAGTTTAGCATGTAAGGGCGCACGAGCAATTTGTCTAAACATTTAGCAAAAGTGCACCGCATGCAGACGGAGGAATGTACCGGGTTCGACCGTCTTTCTAGCAGCTCTGTAGCCCCATCCACGAGTAACGTTTCCACGTCAGGTGTTATGTATGCTAGCAGCTACACGGAGTTAACTACATGATACAAACATGGGTTAATGATTAGAGGTAACTTTAATTTAAATGATTATTTAATACGATTTGTGAAAGGCTCAGGGCAATCTCGATGACAAAGGTCAATGTTCCCCCCCCCTCTGTGAGCCAGCCGCGAGCGGTCGCCGCGTCTTTATTACGTCATCACAACAACACGTTAGGTTACCAACGTAAGCCTGTTCTGACATTCGGTGATATTTTTTCGGTATTAAAACCCTTTCGGCTTTCGGCCGAAAGGGCCTTTTTAACCATTTTCGGCCGATAATTTTCGGTGGCCGAATATTCGGTGCATCCCTAATTTCTATACAGTATTCCTCTAAATCCTACACACTGGACCTTTATGAACAAAGCTGGAGATGGTTTGCCTAGCTTAGCATACAGGCCGAGGGGGAAAACGTACTTCAAATTTCACAAAAATAAGGATCAACAAACTTCTACTTTTGAGTCAGTTAATCACCAAACTCAATTTTATCTATTTTAAGTATGCTTATATTACCTAATATCAGAAACCCCCTATGTGTCTGAATAAGCCTTTTAATGGACATATGTCATAACAGTAAAAGCACAGGTGTAAATAATAAAAGTAGTGATGAGTGAATTTCCTTTTCATTTAGATGCTTTAGTTTCAGGGTCCCGGTGTTGTGCATGCTGGCTCACTGTCACACTGTCATGGGCTACTGGGAAGCATGAAAGAACAGAGCCATTAGTAACACTGTTCTCTTCCTACTGTGACAAGGACAAATGTCTGCTGTGATCAAAAAGTCTATTGAGCAAGGGTATGGTTTATTGAATTACTCTGTCTCTCTTCAAGTAGCATCAAGATAAACAAGAGTACACAAAGTTCCCCTGACATCCCCCTGACATGCTACCTTTCCACTGCACTCCCTCCTCTTTATCGCTGCCTTTTTTTTTCTCCCTCCCTCCCTCCCTCCTCCTCCTCCTCCTCCTCCTCCTCCTCCTCCTCTGCAGTGAGTGGCAGGGCCAGGATGGTGCTTCTGTTGTGTGTAATAAATGCTGTTGTATTGAGCCCACAGGGAAACCCTACTCTCCTCTCCCAGCCATTACTGTCTAATGGCCAGATGATGGGAGAGACACACACAGAGCCTGTCACAGACACGCTGATATACTGCCCCACCATGTGTGCGCACATGCGTGTGTACGGGAATGTGAGCGTGCGTGTGTACATGTGTCATATAGAGGTTGATATACCACCCTGGCCCCTGGGCTGAGGAGGGGGGGGGGGGGGGTGTAACAGCAGTAACTCACTCGCAACCTGATCAAGCCGTGATAAATCTTCTGAAGCCATCCTGTTTCCTGACACGCACCACGCGCGCACATACACACACACACACACACACACACACACACACACACACACACACACACACACACACACACACACACACACACACACACACATACACACATATGCACACACACAGCTCCACCCTCTCACTCCCTCTCACCCACTGGACCCTTGGGCGACATTGAAAAGGATACGCGCATCACTTAAACTGTCCCCTACGTGCATTTGGTTACAGGAGAGATGGTATGCTTACTGTATGACTTACTGCAGGTACAGTATATTAAAACTTCTCTGTTTGCTAAAACGTACTCTTGCCATTATCTTTCCCTCCTAATCGCTGGGTATTAATTGGATAATGGATGTTCTTAGAAAAGTAACACATGTTGTTGTTCCTCTCAGTTAATGTCATTTTTTAAACAGTTAAAAAGAAAGTAGCCTTCCTTCTAAGCACCAGACACGGCCAACACTGAGTCAGTGAATAAAGGTTGTGTCTGGTGCTCAGGTGGTTTAAAAGATCTCAATCTTCCCTCATGGCTACATTTTAGATGGAATGCATCAATAGTAGTCTGTACTCAAATAATGCTCAAGGACAAACAATTGAAGATTTTTTTAACCAATCCAATTCTTTGTCAATGGTTATCATTTTTTATTTGTGAAACATGTTTGTGAATAATGTTTTGCAGAAGTTTTGGTGATGAATCGTGCATGTGAAAACACAATAGCAGTCACTTTTTAATGAGGAGTTATTTGCATGAAGTTTGTATTTTAATACGTCTGAGTTTGAGTAAAACAGTTTAAACTTTTCAAGACTTCAACCTGTATTCAATGTCGTTGTCTTGCTGAATGCTTAAGTGTCCTTTAATAACATTATTAATTCAGACTTATTTTGTGTTGTGAGCACTGTGTGTCAATACCATAGGTCAATACACATGTTTTTTATTTATGTGTCTCTCACACACACACACACACACACACACACACACACACACACACACACACACACACACACACACACACACACACACACACACACACACACACACACACACACACACACACACACACACACACACACACACACAAATATACAAATACACACACACAGACAGAAACAGCTTCACAAACACTAAAGAGAATACAAGGACTGGACAGTGCAAGGACACCAATCCACTTCAACTACAATCAGTCCAACCTTGAGAGGCACTGGTCCTTTCTCCTTTGCCAAGCTTACAAAATAATTTGAATACCTACCTATATAAAACTACAAAATGTGCTTGCTTTGAATGGCACAACTCATAAATACCCAAAACAGTTTTAAATTGCGCTCCTCTAAAACCTTGTCTCTAAAGATAAACATTGAAAAGGCTTTTTTTTATTTTACAGCACACATTGAAGCTGTTTAAACCAGCCTCTCACAGAAACCAATTGTGCACCCTGACAAAGGACTCACTGCTGTTACTCAAATCTTGGATGTGTGTGCATGTATAAAGGCATAGAGCCACACTTATACATCAACAAATAACATATCTGCTTTTTTGAAGCTTCAAATACACGGTAGTCTTTATGAGAAAATACAGGGCCTCAGATTTAGTTTCTGATAAGTCCAAAAAACACATCTATTTTCGCTGGTGACACAATCAATTAATTCAGATGGTATAGAAGATGTGAGACACTAGGGTCAGATGTTAGTGTGTGTGTGGGTTTCCTTTTCTTCTGTCTGGCCTGTGACAGTCTTCCGTGGTAAAGCTCCTGTCTTACCTGAGGATTAGGTGGATCAGACATTGATTGACAGATCCTCCTTTTTCCTGCTCCCCCCCTACCTCCATAGAGCAACCTCCTGTTTGGGGTTAGGGAAGAACACAGGCGGGAAACCATGACTACAACACACCCGAGAGGGACCTCCGAAACACAAGGTCTCCTTGAGTTTGTGTACTGCGTGTGTTTGTGCGTGCACGCATTTGCGCAGATGTGTGTACTGTGTATTTAGGCGCGTTTGTTATATGTATATGTGAGAGTCTGCGTGCTGGTAAAGGAAGATGAAAGGTGTGTGTGTTGAGCCCTGCTGTCAGTCCCTGCCATGTTTTACAGCCTGTCCGCTCTGCACAGTGATTAGAGCTGTCGACTCTGATGTGATGACATGGGCTGAAACCACAGCAGGGGAGGCAGAGAGCGAGAGAGAGTGGAGAGAGAGGCAGACAGCGAGAGGCAGTTTGAGGGTCAGTTGGAGATCAGAGAGAAAGTTTGAGAGAGAGAAGGTTTAAGAGAAAGTGTTGACCTTGACAACAGCAGCTCTTAAAAGTGCGGACCGGCATTGGGCCGCGTCTACAGCCCTGCTGGTTTTTGATACAAGTCACTACCTGCCACTAGAAAAAGCTCTCAGCCCACCCATTGCTTACTGAAAGTCAGCATACAGGAACAACTTGTATGGCAGGGCTGCAGAAAAACCTGACAATGTACAGGTGTACTGTGCTAGAGCATTACTCTTTCAGCGAATACATTCCATGACAGCTATAAGAGAGCAGAAACCCAGATTTCTTTTTTCAAGTTTATAAAGCTCTACTTAAAAGCACCAAGGAAGGCATATACATAGTTGTTGCTGACACTTTTCACATATGTGTCACAGGCATTCCCCTCCCCTCTCTTTCACCTTTAGCGTGCCCCATTTCCATATGTTCTTAATCGGACCAGAGGGAGGGAAGAAAGAATTGAGCTCTACTCGGGGCCTGTTTGGGTTTAATGTCTGCTCCTGCTCTAATAAATAAACACTGCTCTGTTGTGGGGTGCACAGTGCACAGCTCCCATACACACACACACACACACACACACACACACACACACACACACACACACACACACACACACACACACACACACACACACACACACAACACACACACACACACACACACACACACACACACACACACACACACACACACACACACACACATCCACCCACAACCCACCTTCTCGTTGTGAGGGCAGTCAAAGCTAATACAGCAGAAAATGGCTTGCTCCCCTGTCCTTCCCGTTTGCTGGTGCTGTTATTACTGGAGCCTAATAAGGCCCAGATGCCTAATATTAGACGTAATCTGTCAGAATAGTTTTGTTTATGTAATTTAATTTTTCCAGGCAGTTGTTTCCAATTAGGTTGTTTAAAAGTTTTAATTGAATTAAATGGGAGATATCTACATGAAGAGAAATGGCAAAAAAAAGCAGGGCCAGGGCCAGGGTAGACATGTGGGAACAATACTGTTTTGGCCTGCGCGTGTGCGTGTCGATGTGTGTGTGTGTGCTCGCATGATACACACCTATCATTACAGCTTTCCCATTATTGTCAAGCCTCTCAGAAGTGAGTGCTGTTGCGTCTATGGTAATTATGACGTTATGAGGTGGCAATTACATTGAAATGTGTTTGACTGTCAAACGCCCACTACAATGACATGTCAGCCTGCTGAGATGAGCATCAAATGGTTGAAATGGAGAGAATGGAAAGAAATAATGTTGAGTGACTGCTTTGCTAAGAAATTTACTCTGAGGAAATTCTAGACAAGAAATAAAATGCCCTGCATTGTGCAAGGACCATTTCATATAAATTAAAGAAGGCGCTCTAGCAACATTTGATGTGTAACTTTCGGTTCAAATTGAAGTTGGACTTGGTTTCCTGTTGCCAGAATTGCCCATTTTTCTTTTAAAATAAGTGACATTTTGTATCTTAATCTCATCAAATGTCTACTCAGTACACTACACATTATTTATCGTCATTCTCCTTTGTAACCACAAGAGGCACAAATGAGCAGCTATGAATGAGTTCTCCCTCCCTGCAGTTCTTGCCCCAGGCCTCACTGTTGAGCCTAGCCGACAGAGTGCATGAGTTATGCTGCAGGATGTGATGGTGAATCTGTTTATGTGGCACCTACCCACTGAACGTATGATAGAGTTGCCAGGTTACGGCTGAAGGGGTTTGGCAGTGGGGGTGGGTGGGTAGTAGGTTGTTGGTGGTACACAGTGGAGTGGGGTTTGGGGGGGCAACCTGTCATATTTCCCAAAGAAAGGCAAGTGCGTGTTTGAGGGCATTCCACAGGAAAAAAGAAAGATGAGGATCCCTTCAGCAGGCAGGGCAGTGTTGCGTGACTGGCGTTTCATAAACACACACACACACACACACACAACACACACACAACACACACACACACACACACACACACACACACACACACACACACACACACACACACACACACACACACACACACACCACACACACCACACACACCGAACACAGACATCGCCCAGCTATGAATTGTGTCCTGATGTGTTTTCTCTGACTGGTAACTTTAGTATGGATGATTTAACGCTTAACTGCAATCAGTGTTAAAGCGTTCCACAAGGCTCACTCAGACATAGCTGCTGTGTGTGTGTGTGTGTGTGTGTGTGTGTGTGTGTGTGTGTGTGTGTGTGTGTGTGTGTGTGTGTGTGTGTGTGTGTGTGTGCCTCCCCCAGCCATAACAGACTCCTGGGCTGTTTAGAGAGGCTGGCTACAATGCGGAGGACAGATGTGGAAAACCCCTGGCTCTCCAGACAAGGGCCTCCTTCATCCCTCCTTCTCCTGTCCTTCACTAAGACGGAGGGATGGAGGGATGGAGTTACTGAACTAACTTCCTGGATTACATCAAACACCCTCTGCATGCAGGGCTGCCGAACCTCCAACCTCCTCCTCCTGCTCTCTTTTTAATACTCTCTGCCTCTCTCTTTCTCTCTCTATCTCTAAATAGCCCTTTATTCACTGTTTGTGAACAGTCAATACTGTACTGTATGAACATTCTTAGACATGTGTATGCAGAAATGATGACACTGCAAACTACAAAATGAAGTTTTACAACTGCAAACATATTATAAACTACAAAAACATGTCCAAAAATAGCTTCAAATGGAGGGAAGTTTCCTGCAACAGGAGAAGCTCTGCTGTGATTGAGGGAGTTGAAGCATTAAGCAGCAGGTGTTTGTGCTGTGTAGAAGGCATGGCCAAGGCATTGAGCTGCAGAGGGCAGTCAGTAGCCACTGAGCCACGGAGCAAGTTGGGGATAGGGATTGGCTCTTATCTGCCCAGCCGTCTGCAGCTGTATTTACCGCCTTTGTTTGTTGTTCCCTAAGCAGTTGGAGATATGTGTGTGTGTGTTTGCTGTTCCCTGTGCGGCCTGGGGAGGACTGGGAATTTTCTGTGTCAGTGCGTCGGAGGATTTTGGCTGGAGCTTTGTTGATCCTGTCTTTGTTGATCCCGTGTTTTTGTAGCGAGGGAGGCAAGAAGATTGAGGCATTAGCCATGGCAGCCATGGACTTAACCCTCTCCCTGCCCCCTCTCTGCCTTTACCCCACCCCTGGGCAGGGCCAGACACCCCCTCTGACCTATCCCAAGTTCCTACCAACTCCCGCATATAAACAGTGCGAAAAAGCTCTTGGTTCCCCTCTTGGTTTTGTGTCATGCTCTCTGAAGCGAGCCAACTTTCAATTATTGCCCCTCCGGTTCTCCCAGGCACCGGTGGCCAGAGGTGTGTGATGTTGATTGTGTGTGTTAACGCTCAGTTTGTTTGTGGCTGCAAGCCAAGTGATCCAGACACCTTTTTTTACTTGTCTGACCAGTTGGGAGATAGCGAGTTGTGCCGGTGTATGTTGGTATGATGTGAGATAAAGCCTATTTTTTTCATTAAACTACACTCTTCACCATCTGATGGGCACTGAAGTCTTGGCACTGTGTTTTTGGCAACGTGAATACATAAATACGGATTCACATGGATTTGCCCCCAGCCCTCTGTGAGCTGTGACCTATCCCTCTCTGAGCATCCTGAAGGTCAGGATAAAGAGTCGCCCTTCTGAAGAGTAAAGCGGGGTGGAGGCTTTAGCTTTCCAGTGTGACCCTGCAGTTCCAACCCAGCAGTGACACACTGCTCTGCTCTGCAGAAAAGCTTAATAACACCAGAGAACGAGGAGAGAAGGAGGCAAAACTTCTGCACCTTACAGTTTAGATTGCATGATTTAGCATATTTAGTACTCTGCATGTGTGAGGGAGAAAGAAAGACAAGTAAAAAAGAAAGAGGCAGAAAACCCAAGATGCAGTTGAAAAACAGGAACCAATCTGGTGGAAACCGAAAGAGGAAACCGTGAAGAGAGGGATTCAAAAATATGTTTCTATAAAGAGAGACTTTTTATAACTAGAGGGAAACACAATTGGTCTTTGCCGCATTACTCTGTGCGTGCGACATAGTGATGTGCAGTTTAATTAAACTGTTACCAGAGGCCAAAGCACATCAGCCCAGGAGGTATGTCCAGACAGGTGCAAGCATATGTGCTTTCCTCTGCGTCTATTAGTGTTTGCAACATTGCCCAGGCTTGCCAAGAGTGTTTTAACCCTCAGTCTTTGCTTATCACCTATAAACACGCTAGCAACCGTGTTAGAGAACAACCTGCCAACACTGCTGGTAACTCTGCTTTCAATTCTTGCAATTCAGTAGATTACACAGGAAAATAGTATCTTTCTCCGAATGGATTCTATTGTTTCTGTTTTATGCTATTTATTAAAACAAGAACTTTACTTATATGAGTTCCTGGTAGGCTGGGTGGAGGGAGAGGAAAAATGTCATGGATTAATCACAACGAACAACCACTTGACTACTAACAACACCCCTGCTAAAGCAAAAGTACAGAACAACATTCTTTTTGCCGACAGCCAACTCTCCTTTTAAATTAACTCAATGTATCACACATCATAAGAAACCACTCATTTTAAATAATTCTAAATGACATTGGTATCTCACCACACTGTGATATTATCTTCATTAAAACTAGCAACATTAAAAAAAACTACTGAAATCAGCTTCTGCAGTTTAAACTTTCTCACCCTATCCTGTTTCAAATAAGCCCTCTCCCTATGGCTCTTCCTCCCTACCCAGCAGACACAGCAGTCACCTGCAAAGGATTAAGGGGGTGTGGAGGTGGTGGGGAGCTATAGTTATTGTGTGTGTTATGGTTGTTTGTGTGTCTGAGTGCCGGCCGGGCGGGTGGTTGGGTGGTTTCAGAGTCTGATGGGTGTTCAGCGACCTACATAGTTAGTCTCTATTGAAATGTTGACCTTGCGGACTCTGATATATTGGTTGATATCTCTCTTTCTCAGACTAGTTGGTATTAGACAGCTGTGCTTCATTTTAGCACAAGAGGCCTGGAAACACTTTGCTTTAAATGCCCTCTTATAATTTATTTAGAACCAATAAAGACAATTTGAGTTGGTAAAATACTATTAAAAAAACATGTTTATATGTGAATGTCAGCTCACTGTAACACAGTTATGACTTACTGGGACACTTGCATGGAACAAAGCCATATTTAATGTTATTAGTATCACCTTTGATTCTTCTTCTTCGATTCACAAATGGAATACACTTCCAGAAAACCTGAGGTCTTCACCAACGCCGAGTTCTTTTAAGTCGAGGCGAACAACACTCCTTTTTTCAGCTGCTTACCCAGAAGCCTTTTAACTTGTTTTAGCACAATGTTGTTTTAAACTATTCCGCATCTCTTTTATGCATGGTTTCTATGAATCTGTTATTCCATTATGTTTATTTATTGTGTTCCTCTCTGTTGTCTTATTAAGTGTTAATGATGATGTAAAGCACTTTGAATTGCCTCTGTGTCTGAAAATGTGCCATATAATTAAATATACCTTACCTTACCTTCTAACCTGAGAAGTCAAATGATCTGCTGTGAAAGAAGTCTGTATGAGTGCTAGTTATACATAGATACATATGAGGCTGATCTGTGTTTTAAATGCCCCCTTCGTAATTATTGCTATTAATGAAATTCTTATGTTTATGTGTCTGCAGACATGTTTGACGCATGATGAATGGCCTGCCTTCAACCTGATTGGACACACCATCACTAAGCTATCCATTACCACCACTCTGCCCCACAGTTCCATCAGGCAAGAAATAGACGTTACTACAATTAAGTAATGATGATCATGGCAAGTAAATTATGATTTTCTTAGCCTAGAATCAGTGAATGAATAGTTCGGCCATTAATCATGATTGGTAGTCATGAAATGTTAGCTTAAAAGTACATTCATTTGAAAAAAGTATTTATATATTTGCCACAAACATATTAAAGTTAGCTAAGCCAACAGTTACTGCTAACAACAAAAAAGTGACATACAGAATAAGCGCGGCTAAAAAAAAATTAGCTTAGTGTTAGCTAATGATGGCTAAGTTAGCATCTACAAAACTGCTAGCTAAAAGGTGCTAAGATGCTTTCGTATCGCAGTAGGAAACTAGCTTAAGATAGCTTGTTCATATTGTATAATTCTATAATAATAATAATACTCTCGCCAACTGTCTCTCAGAAATAAAAGCATGGATGCAAACAAACTATCTCCAACTGAACAGTGCCAAATCAGACATCATCATCATCGGCCCCCCATCCCGTATCAAAGACATCCAGAATTTCAACTTCACCATTGACAGCCACACTCTATCCCCCCCCTCACATCCGCAACCTCGGAGTCATCTTCGACAGTCAGCTCAAATTCAACCACCACATCGATCACATCACCAGGACCGCCTTTTTCCACCTCAAAAACATTGCCCGTCTCCGCCCATCACTCTCCTCCTCTGCTGCTGAAACCCTGATTCATGCATTCATCACTTCACGACTCGACTACTGCAATAGCATCATCTCTATCTGGGATATTTTCAGTTTTGAATTATTCTGTCAGTCAATTTATTTATTTAATTAAAATAATATCCTAGTTCAGCAGTGACCAAACAATATAGGCTACCTCGTTCTTTTTCTGTGTTTTCCAAGTATCTGTTCTGATTGGCTATGCTTTGGTTAAAAGGTACAGTACAAATACCCCCAAAACCCTCGAGCACAGCGAGGGAGAGCAGAGAAAAAGAGAGACCATTTGAAAGCTTAATTTGGCGTGGAAACATGCGTATTAACAAGAGGAAAACCAAACAAAAGACAAGGAAGTGAAGAGCGAGATAGTGAGGGGAAACCAGATATTAAAAGAGAGACGGAGAAAGATAAAGAAAGTGAGCCGTACACTTTGCCAGTGTGTGTGCTTAGGCCTGTCGGGTTGGTTAGCCGTGGTGTGAGTGTGTGTGTGTGTGTGTGTGTGCATGTTGGAGAATATGTGTGTGTATATCTGCACTGTGTGAAAAAGCAATCACACAAACAAATTAATTAGTCTCCCCCAGCAAAGGGGTTTGATAAATTGAGCTGCTCATCACTTCGAAACCACCTCCCCCCTACATCCCTCCCTCTTTCTCCCCCCCTTCTCACCGTTTATCCCTCCCTCACATCCCCCTTTTTCATGTCCTGGTCCCCTCAATGCAATAAACATCTCATTACATTGTCCCACTATTAATTGTATTTGTTCATTGTCTGGTGCTTTCCCTGTTTTCCTGTTTTGCATCGTCTGTCTCATTGCATTTTTTGTTTACATCATTGCATGTCACCCCCCCCAACACACACACATGCACACACACACGCGCACATGTTGTATGTTTAAGCCTACGGGATGCCCCGTAGTACTCCCAGAACGTACAGGCTTACTCTCACTCAGCCTGAGTGGCTTATTTAGGCCTCCGTGCCACAGAGCTAATACTCCACCTGCATTTAGATGAAGTAATATGTTTTAATTATTCATATTTCCCATTTTTATTGGACCACTTAACTTAATATTATTCCCCCAGTTTGTCAACGGGCACTCTACATACCGAACGCCGGGAAAAGGAGAGAGAAACTTGAACAACAGAAATGTGCAGCAGACACACAAAATGTGTTCATGAGTTATTTTCCCTGTGCCGGCGCTGGGGGCTGGAATAAAGACTGTGTCTCTATTCAATTATCACACACAAGCAGACACACACACACTGACACACAGAGGCGTTAAGCAGTGTGCACTCATTAAACACTCTCATTATACACAGGAGGAGATCCCTGCAGGTGCAGTTTACCAGAGTTTAGTTTATTTCCTGCTCCTCCTCCTCTTCCTCCTCCTCCTCTCCCACATTTCTTTCTCTCTCCTGCTCTGTCTGCTTCCGGCATTATTTACCTCACTTACCAATACTTAACCCAATGGGGGGTTGTCATTGTGTGTCCGGTGTAGGGGTGTGGGGCTTTCTGACCCCTCTACTTATGTAAAGAGACACATTTAAGGCTTCTGCTAAATGTGTCTGAGCTGAATGATTTGCACCAGCAGGGTCTGGGGAACATGCTGCAGGTGAATTAACATATGAACCACATTGGACTTAATAATATGCTTGCAAATACCTGAACATCAGATCTTTATCGCTACTTATTTATTCTGGTTTGCACCTCTCAGTACGGCTGCCATCTCATTTAAATGCCTTTTCCTGATAGAAACTTGATTATTCACTATGATTCATATGCTAAAGTGCGAGAGCCTCTGAATGGCCGTTGAGCCGTATTATTTTAGTCGCCTGAATGTTTCTTTGTGGCAAACCTCTCATTTACTCTGCACGCTCATAGGCTTTCATACTTCTCTGATTGACATGCACACAAAAAAGCCCTTTGTACCTGACCCATTACAACTTCAGATGAGCCTGCTCAGGAATCACCGGGCCATTCTCTGTGTGCGAACGTGTATAAGTGTGTATGTACATTTGCGGATGTGATAATAAGGACAGAGAGCCCTCTCAGCTGGTGGTGCCGTTCAAATAGTTTCACTGGACTAGGCGCTACCTAGGCGCAGATAGTTTCTATTGTCTGTGGCGCCGCAAAATGTGCCTTTTATGTTTTATAATCTTAGTGACAGCTTTGTCCTTTACGGAGGAGAGCAGATTTTATGACCTTCAGAGTAAGGAACTTATAATTACAGTCAGTTATACATGTTTGAAGTATACATGAAAACAACAGTGTAGGCGTTTAACCACATTCATTTCATTTAAATAAGCATTATGACTGACAGTCTCTGGTGAAATCAGTGTGTATTTTCAGGTTTCTAACCCTACATTAATTCCATGTATACCATGCAGTGCTCCACAACGTAAAGGGGAAAGAAAATGAACCCCTGAAATAGCTTTGTACTCCTACAGAGAAAAAAAACCTGTCACATTTCAAAATGTAGAGAATAGTCCATGCCAGATGTTTTAATTAATTTACTGTAATTCATTTATCACTGTCCTTGCTTTTCTTCCTTGGCAAAGTGAAGAACTAATCCATTTGTCTCCGGCATGCAGCACTGCAGTCCTCCTGACCTACTTTCCTTTTCTTTTTCTGCTCCCTGCTGCCATCTTCTTCCCCGGCAATGATGGAAGAAGTTTGGCATTGTTTTTGCTCCGTGGCCTCGCTTTCACCAGGTACGTAACGATAATAAACGTAACCAAACTGTGTATATTTAACTTTGTTTACACAACTTGTGTTTATTTGCCTCAGCTGTATTCATAAACGTGTCCCCACTAGAAATAAAAGAACCTGTTTCAGGTAAACCAATTTGTAAAAACAAGCATTGATAGGCTTTAACTTCACCTTCATTCAATAAAGTATAAAAAATGTAATAAAATGTTGTGTTAGTTATTATGTAATGAAATAAAACAAATCAAAAGCACATATATTTTATTCAATCTGTTAGGGTTAAGAGTTAAAAACCCTGCCTTATACAAAAGTACTTTTCCATACAACAAAACTGCATTCTCTATGTTGTTTCAAAAGAAACATATTTTTCCCTGGCACATTTAAACAAAACTGAACAAAAACGGAACTACTACAGAAATATATAATTATTTGGTCTGAAATAAGTATTTGTGTTCCAAAAATATGTGACAATCACTGACAAAAAGTGACAATTGACATTGTAGTTTTGCGGTATTGGGAATATAATGTTTTTCAGACCAGGCTTCCTTAAGTGACAGGCGCAGGTCCATTGAAAGCCTCAGGTACAACAGGAAGTCAAACAGTTAGAAGTAAGAAACAGTTTAGGAAAAATACTTTTTTTGTGAGAATTGTTGCATTAAGTACCACTTCTCCCGCCTCCGCTCACTGTCAGTTTGTCAAACCTTCTCTCCCTGAGCTTGTTGTCACCTATAAATTATTCCTCACCTCGCCTGTCTCCCATGTCTTTGTATCATCTAATTCAGCAAAACTGGATCGAAACTTCCCTGCTGGAAGGCTCAGGATGTCAGATGGCATAAAACCCCTGTTCCACAAAAGCTAAACCCCCCAACCCTTTTAGGTTCAAAGCAACAGACTCACTTCACATGACGCAATCATTTGGCATTGATTGTTCCAATTCTCACTTGCATTCAGCTGTTTTTGTTCAGTAAGAGATAACATTCAGGGAGCGCGCGTGTGTGTGTGTGTCTGTGTGTGTGTAGATGGGAGTTGAGGAGGCATGCTGCATCCCACTAGGGTTGGGATTCTTAAATATGCCTCCCTTGCTTTTGTCAAATGTGATGCAATACTGATGCAGGTGTGTGTGTGTGTGTGTGTGTGTGTGTGTGGTGTGTGTGTGTGTGTGTGTGTGTGTGTGTGTGTGTGTGTGTGTGTGTGTGTGTGTGTGTGTGTGTGTGTGTGTGTGTGTGTCAGACAATGAATGAGTGAGTAGTTGGGAGTCAGTGCAGATCTGAGTCTGTGTTTAGGGCTATTTTTCAAGCTGGAGGAAATTATAGTTTCTCTATTGATGAGTGAGGGAAACCCCTTCCCTCTCAACCTTGCCATCTCTCAGTGTGTGTGTGTGTGTGTGACAAAGTGCATGTAAGCTTGTGTACATGCACACAGATGTATTTGATGCATGTGTGTGTGAGTGGCAGCGCTTCTATCTGTGCCATCACACGTGTGTGTGTGTTAATAGAGAATGCCCCATGCTGCCACTGCCTTTGTTTGCCAAGGACATACATATGCATGAAGCCTGTGTGCGTGCACGTGTGTATGTGTGTGCATGGGGGGGTTTACTAATTACTAGATTTCTATCATGAATATGTATGGCCGCATCCTTTATTATGGGATTGGCTTAAACACATCACACAGACGGACGAGTGGCAGAGAGAGGAAGAGGGGGGGTGAGGGCTTGAGAGGGGAGACGCCTCTTCAGAAAAAAAAAAGAGTTTTTCCGCTGCCATTGATTTGAACCTTCAACCTTCACTGGGCTTGTTTTTATTCAGCAAAAATAATATTCGTGTTTTCCAACTGCCTCAGATATTTAACTATACCGATCCTTTTATTGGGGTTATATTTTATTAACAACCAAATGAAAAAACAAAATAAAACTGCGTGTGTTTTTTAACTCGTAATTTATTCCACTAGTCTACCCAACCTCTGATGTTTCCTATTTATCATGTTTATATAAAAGTATTTAATTTATTTTCATTAAATGCTGCTGCTATTAGAGACATATAATAAGTTACTTTGTGTTCACGAGGATTACTTACTACATGATCTATTACTCTCTTGTCCAATAAGAATTAGAGCTTTTCCACATTGGGATTAATTATGTATCATATAAATTGACAATAATAAATCGAAGTTAAGAACAAAATTAATTAAAGAAAATGTAATAAGCTCAAAGAGAGTGGTGGAAGTACTCAGATCTTTTAATATATATCACAGTGTTAATAATCCCTTTCAAGTAAAGGCCCCCATTCAGACATGTATGTATATGCAAAATATCCTTAAATTAAAAGTGCTTTTTAATGCGTCTGTTCTGTCACACATGGATTTATTATTAGATAATTACTTCTGACGCATTAAAATCAGGATTTCAAGGTTATACGTGGTCAAGATAATGATAATTTAAAGTGTTTTATTCTTGTATACTTTTGGCCGTGACTGAATTAGTAACCAGGAAAAGAGGAAATATTTTATTTATGTTGTTAGATGCACACATTATTAATATATATATATTTTATATAAGCATTATAAAAGGTGGGTACATGTGACCCTGTCTTTTAAAAGGGTCCAAGTGTCAAATAATTTTTTTTAATACATTTTAGTTTACACTATGATCACATGGGGCCACATACACTGAACAAAAATATAAATGCAACACTTTTTGCTACCATTTTTCATGAGATGTACTCAAAGATCTAAAACATTTTCTATATACACAAAATAACCATTTCTCTCAAATATTGTTCACAAATCTGTGATAGTGAGCACTTCTCCTTTGCCGAGATAATCCATCCCACCTCACAGGTGTGGCATATCAAGATGCTGATTAGACAGCATGATTATTGCACAGGTGTGCCTTAGGCTGGCCACAATAAAAGGCCACTCTGAAACGTGCAGTTTTGCTTTATTGGGGGGTCTGGGGGGGTCCGAAACCAGTCAGTATCTGGTGTGACCACCATTTGCCTCACGCAGTGCAACACATCTCCTTCGCATAGAGTTGATCAGGTTGTTGATTGTGGCCTGTGGAATGTTGGTCCACTCCTCTTCAAAGGCTGTGCCAAGTTGCTAGATATTGGCAGGAACTGGAACACGCTGTCGTATACGCCGATCCAGAGCATCCCAAACATGCTCAATGGGTGACATGTCCGGTGAGTATGCTGGCCATGCAAGAACTGGGATGTTTTCAGCCTCCAGGAATTGTGTACAGATCCTTGCAACATGGGGCCGTGCATTATCATGCTGCAACATGAGGTGATGGTCGTGGATGAATGGCACAACAATGGGCCTCAGGATCTCGTCACGGTATCTCTGTGCATTCACAATGCCATCAATAAAATGCACCTGTGTTCGTCGTCCATAACATACGCCTGCCCATACCTTAACCCCACCACCACGGGCTACTCGATTCACAACATTGACATCAGAAAACCGCTCACCCACACGACGCCACACACGCTGTCTGCCATCTGCCCTGAACAGTGAAAACCGGGATTCATCCGTGAAGAGAACACCTCTCCAACGTGCCAGACGCCATCGAATGTGAGCATTTGCCCATTCAAGTCGGTTACGACGACGAACCTGAGTCAGGTCGAGACCCCGATGAGGACGACGAGCATGCAGATGAGCTTCCCTGAGACGGTTTCTGACAGTTTGTGCAGAAATTCTTTGGTTATGCAAACCGATTGTTGCAGCAGCTGTCCGAGTGGCTGGATGTGGAGGTCCTGGGCTGGTGTGGTTACATGTGGTCTGCGGTTGTGAGGCCGGTTGGATGTATTGCCAAATTCTCTGAAACGCCTTTGGAGACGGCTTATGGTAGAGAAATGAACATTCAATTCACGGGCAACAGCTCTGGTGGACATTCCTGCTGTCAGCATGCCAATTGCACGCTCCCTCAAAACTTGCGACATCTGTGGCATTGTGCTGTGTGATAAAACTGAACATTTTAGAGTGGCCTTTTATTGTGGCCAGCCTAAGGCACACCTGTGCAATAATCATGCTGTCTAATCAGCATCTTGATATGCCACACCTGTGAGGTGGGATGGATTATCTCGGCAAAGGAGAAGTGCTCACTATCACAGATTTTTTCAGATTTATGAACAATATTTGAGAGAAATGGTTATTGTGTGTATATAGAAAATGTTTTAGATCTTTGAGTTCATCTCATGAAAAATGGGAGCAAAAACGAAAGTGTTGCATTTATATGTTTGTTCAGTGTATAACAGGTAGGTCTGGTGAAAGCCAAATAATACACCATTGCCCCAGGGGTCTTCTTACATTTTAATCTAGAATATATCCTTTTTAAAATAGGAACTGTTAAACAAGTCGAGTAAAAAAGTACTTCCCTCCAGAAAGTAGTTATTTTGACATATAAAGAAGCATTTAAGGTAAATCCTTGAGTAAAGTACAAGAATCAAATTGTACTTAGGTACAGTACTTGAGTAAATGTACTTTCCACTAATATATTTTCATATATTATTGACTCCCATTCATTTTGAAGATAACAAATGAATAGTCTGTCACTTTTGTTTGCCTAGACAGTCTCACAAGCATTTTTCTGAATCACTGACTGAAGATAAAAGTGTTTCCTGTCCATGTTTAGATCATTTAATCAGCATGCCGCTTTATCTCTGTCCCCTCTTTTTTCTCCCTCCTCTCTACTCAGCTCTTCTCCCTCTTTTTCACACACAATGCACAAACGCTCCCAATTTAAACTCACACTCATGCGATCTGACATGTATACAAAATACCAGGCATTAAGTATTTTTCTGGCTTGTATTGTTTTTCCACATGGACAAACTCAATTACAAGAGCACTGGAAATCTTTCTATGTGAGAGGTGGATAGCGAAGGAAAAAAAAAAAGAGCACAGGAAGTGATAAGAGACGTAAACAATGTACAGAGAAGGTAACAGTTGGTGGGGGAAGGTACATTTGACTCTTCCTGTCACTGTGTAGACCATATCTGGTGTAAATAACCTTTTCTGATCATTCTGTGATATATATTCAGCATCTGCGTATAGGAGTCTAAAAAAATCAAGACTTGCATAAAGTAACAACTATTATCCACTTCCCTTTTACTTTTTGTCTTTTATATTCTTCCCATACACTTTCACTTTTGCTCTGCCTCCCATCCACTCACCCCAACACCCGGAAATCAAACAATCAGAAGACTATAAAAAGTCGCTATCTCTCCCTTCCCTGCCCCTCCCCCCCAGCTATACCTCTGACAATAGTCTGGCAATCTGAGCAGAGCGAGGGAAATAAAGAAGCAGGACAGGTTTTTAAAGAAGAGAGAATGTCAACTGTCAGTCTGGATGTGACGACGGAATCTGTGTAAGCCATCACACTTTTATCCTTAGAGAGAGAAGGGAGAGAAAAGGAAACAGAAAAAGGGAGGCGGCGTGTATGTAGGAACACAAGGGGGGTGGGGGGGGGGGGGAAGGCCAGCACGAGTGCATGCTAGCTACAGAGGGCTGGTCATCCTCTGGTTTGTAGTGCTTGATTTGTTATTTGATTCCAAGCTGCTCTCAGTATCTCCACCTCGTGCAGGGGCTGGTGTGACGAGTTTGAGTGTTTGAGAGGGCAAGATCCCGTTTGCATGGGAAGGGCACTGATGTAACGGTAGAGAGAGAAACCAAAAATAACAGAGGCTATCAGGGCTGCCGTTGTTTGTGAGCGTTAACACAGACATCACAAGTTCTCAAAGTGAGAGAGGGCAGCGGGGTGCAGCAGGGCATTGAGCTGGAGAGAAAGAGAGGTTAGTGGAGAGGAAGAGAGGAAGAGAGGCGGCCGTGTTTGAAGAGAGCTGTTGAGATAAATCAGTATGTTTACGTTCTGGAGGAACAAAGTGTTCCGTTGGCAGAAGAGCACTCGACTGTCCGTTTCCCCCCGGACTGTTTTTACTGGACCTGTTCGTGTGTGTGAGTGTGTGTGTGTTTAAAGCAGAGCCAAGGCCAGTACTTGTGCCATTAAAGTCTAAGCATGTCAATATTAAGGGGATGTTTCCCTTGCGGACAGTAAGATGAGAACATTAATATTAAGACTCAGCGAGAGTGAAATGAAGGTTTTAACATAAAAAAGATTGCTACGGTTTCTGTCTTTGAAGACTGAACCCACCATAAAGGACAAGGTCACTGACTGATTCATCGTTTGTAATCATGGACCTAGTGTGTGTGTGTGTGTGTGTGTGTGTGTGTGTGTGTGTGTGTGTGTGTGTGTGTGTGTGTGTGTGTGTTGTGTGTGTGTGTGTGTGTGTGTGTGTGTGTGTGTGTGTGTGTGTGTGTGTGTGTGTGTGTGTGTGTGTGTGTGTGTGTGTGTGTGTGTGTTGTGTGTGTGTGTGTGTGTGTGTGTGTGTGTGTGTTGTGTGTGTGTGTGTGTGTGTGTGTGTGACAAAGACAGGAATATAGAGTAACCTCCATGCTTCTGTAGCATATTTTTAAGTATTAACTGTAAATTATGTAGATTTGTGGAGGATCAAAGTTGTTTTTACTTTCTGTTGGTGTCATGTCTATACATGTTACTTTAAAGAGTAAATCTAAATGTGTAATTTCTTCTTTTTTTTTTGCACTGTTTAAAACGCTGATACCAAAGCCTGGTTATAGAACCAAAATACAAAAAGAGGTTTTGTGGAATAAAAAACCTATATAAATCTAAAAGCCAGGTTTTTATAAAAAGTTTTATATTTGGACTTTCACTCAGATATTGTATCCGCACAAGTATTGAAACATTGTCTAGTGACACCCAGCCCTGCCATTGAAATCAGGACCGCATTAGACAGACATAATTGTCTGTTTTTATGTTTTTAACATTATTACAAGTGTTATTGTCCTAATTCAAATGTTTTCATCCTTAAAAGCCTGTTTGAGTTCACAGTCAGCACAGTGTCAACAAGGCACTTATTACAGCCGAGGTGCTGGAATAAACGCGGCTGACTGCTGCCATTAGACAGGTTAACAGTGTCAACAATGTGGGCCCTGATGACAAACACACATACTCAGTGTGTTGCTATACAGACATGGACAGGATGAGATCGTGAAGCAGAAAAAGGACTAAAAGTAAAGAATAAAACCGACTGACAGAAGCTAGCTGATAGCAGAACTTGAGCGTATCTCCTCCTGACTCCAACATTTGTAACACCGCCAAGTGGAACGGTGCTGCAGTAATGCACGATATCGGGCAATGAGACGAGAAGGAAACGACCCGTATGTATCTGTAGCGATTTTCTCCATCCATTGTCCTTACATATGGTTCGTCTATCAGTGTCCAAATTGCCCAGGGCGGAGACGTAAAGGGGCGTGAGGGGTGTGGTGGAGGGGCCTAAGCGCTCTTGCGTACAAGAGAGAGGAGAGAATGATAGCCATTCTGCTTTTATTATCTAGAATGTATCAACTTAATCACAGCTCCATTCTCCCATAGTCCTCCCCTGGGCTCAGTGGGAGACACTGAAGGAACATTGGAAAAGTATCACTGGGCTGGAGGTAGAGACGAGCGGAGATGGACAGAACAGGGGGATGGGGGGTGTGAAGAGTAACTACCATAAAGAGAGGGGCAGAGAGACACAGAGGAGAGAGGGAGAGGGAGAGAGGGGGGAAGGAGATAAACCTGCTAATTTTTCATGGCCAGCCGCTCATAATCACACTGCTCGGTGCCCTCAGAGCCTTAAGAGTCGGCCAATTTCAATGTGTGTGTGAAGCAGAAGAGATGGATCAGGCTTCATTACTAGGACTTAAGGGACAACCCCCACTCCAACCCCTCACTCTCCCCTGTGTCCCTGCCTGACTGCCCAAAGTTATAAGAGTCACTATCATAAAGACACATTATCCTCTGATAGGAGACTGCAGCGTCTTAAGGCTATAAAAACACTCAAACTTCATTCATTTCCCATATATGGCCTCTGATAGAACTAATGAACTAACGGGAAAGTGTCAGAGCAAGCACAGAAGAATCCCGGATAAAGTTTTTTTTTTAAGTCACGCATTTGGGAATGATTTGACCACTGGCACTAAGTGTGTGTGACTGAGAGCCAGGAGATACAGCGTTGTCTTTCAAAGCTGACAAGAGCTTTCAAACATACCAGTTTACTTTTCCCTTCTTCTGCCAAATGTATATTTTCGGGTGTGAATTAACTTTAATCCCGGACAGCCTACAGCGGTGCGTGTGAGATGAAGGATTTGTCCTGCAGTGGAGCAGCGTCAACGACATGAAATACCTGGCACTGTATAAACAACATTGTTCTGTACTCAGTCTAGTACACACACAGAAAAACACAGAGCAGGTTAATAATGACCATAATCACCCATCCCCAACACACATACACACACAAACACAGTTTGGCAGCACATGGCCATGTAAGGGGAAAACCACTGTGTGTGTTTACACTAAAACACGGCTTGTCTGAGTGGCTTTAGAGCCCAGGCAGAGCGGGCAGCCTTTTTAACAAGCCTTTAAAAAAACATACAAACACACACGGCTTTCTTCTTCTTCAATTTCTTCTTCTTTTTTCTTTGCTCTCATTTATCAGATGAGGTTATAATCTGTTTATTTGTTGCCCTTAAGTATACATTATCATCTGTATGTTACACTAAAACTGTGTATCCCAAAGTAGGACATGTGTAAGAGCGTAGAAGTGTTTGTTATGTCAGTGACATTAAGCTGTGGCTGCTGCTTACTTTTGTCCCATCCTCTCCCTTTCTCCTTCATAGCATGTGCCTTCATTACAAGCACTTGCCTCTGTTTCTTCCGCTGGGGGGAGTTTGTGTGTATATATTTGCCTGCCTGTGTGTGTGTGTGTGTCTGCAGGTCAGAAAGGCAGCATTTGTTCTGTGAAGGCCTATAAACATCTGCGATCCCTTTTAAGGGATTGTTTAGATTGACGAAACGGGAAAATAAACGTTCTCAAGGAGGCCAGGCACTCTTTACTGACAGAGAGATCTCCGCTACCAGCACAAAATGTGTGCGCATGCATGTGTGTGCGTGGGTAGGTAGGTGTGTATTTGTGTGGGTTGAGCCTAAAATGACAGGTTCTTTTTTTGGGAGTCGTTCTGGTGATCAGATGGCTCTCTTCTACATGAACCCTCTGTGACCTCTCTTCTTCTGTGCCCTCCTCTCTCCTAATGTACCCACTACCTCAGCACAATAAAACTCTCAGCAGCTCACACTTTTCCTCTTTTTTTTTTTTCCCTCTCCTAAAAGCATTGGTGTTATTTCTACCCCACCCCCACCAGTTCATACCCATGATAACTCCCTCTCGTCAGCAGCAGAAACTTCTCCCCGTCTCCTCGCTTTTTCATAACACTCCTCCGTATGCCGAGGAGTTGTTGTGTCTGGATTGTGAGCAACATGTGGAATATATCAAAACCCTCTCTGCCTCTCACTTATTCACACACACACGCGCACGCACATACACACAAAGATCTAATAGCGTAGCACTGGGCTCCTTGAGAACGTCCAGCGTGAGGAAGTGGGGTGTCCGTCCAGCCGTGATTTAGGTCAGAGGGAAGCAGGGATAGGAGGCTTCTCTGCTCTCTGTTTATTTGAAGCAGGAGCCATTACTGCTGTCTCTGGGCTGTATTTATACACAGACACAGAACAGACGCACACTGATACAACTGTCTGTGGGTGTTTGTGTGTGTGACTAAGAAAGAAAAGAGTGTGCGTATTATGTGACTCGGGGAAAGATGTGTGTCTGTGTACAACGCACAGTAAAAATAAACTGTGGTGATTTGTGGTCTGGGCCTTAATAGAGGAAGGGCCTGCACTTTCAGCGGGAACAGTGTGCAGCGCTGGGCCTGAACGCAGCAACTTTGGGAGGGGGCTGCTGGCTTCACTCCAGGGCAGTCCCAACATACTTGATTTACTTAATGAAAGACATCTAATCACCAAACTGGACTAAAATAAGCAAGCAAGTCCATCTGCTGTTAGGAGTATGAGTCAGGGGTTTGCAGCAGGGTAAATTAAAGCGTGTGTGTGTGTGTGTGTGTGTGTGTGTGTGTGTGTCTGGCCTTGTAGAAATGTGTGGTGTAAACTAGTCCCATGGCGTCGATTGCCTGTCTGCCATTACTGCAGGGTTGCCACAGCTTGTAAAAGCCTCGTTAACACAAAGACCTGCTCACATGTTAATTGGCTAATTGACTAATTAATTTTTGCATAAAGGCATGCACAGGGAGAAAGGCTAGCTAATTGAAAGTGACTATAGGTTTAATTACGTGAAGAAAGGGTGAGTGGGAGGGAGTTGTGAAGGTGGGAGGCCCAGATATGTTGTTCTTTTTCCTGCCATGCATCTTATATGTAACCTATCTCACCCTTAATATCCCCGCACTCTTGTCATCTCTATGTTTTCACTAGTTGGCTAAGAATGACTTTGAAGCCAAAATGTGAGTTACCCAAAAATGTGTTTGTTATGTGTGTGTGAGATACAGAGGCAGCCAGGCATTTGAGTGACACTGATGCTAAATAAAAGATAAAAGCATCCAAAAAGGTTATTCTTATTTTTTTAATAAATATTCCTTGTACATTTTTTCAGGCTTCTCTTTTCACTTTGTGTTTCTGAGAAAGAATTCAGGAATGCCAAGCTGTTATGTAAAACCACGTCATGCAGCTGACCATCTCTGGGCGCCTGTTTGAGAGAGGCAACAGTGTGATCATGCATTCACATCAACAGTAATCTAAGTCCAATTATTGAACAATATGTAAAAGTGACACACACATCGGGACGAAGACGGAGGAATGTACGAGTGAACGAATGTCTGCTAATTCAATTCCAGCCCACCGCTCACTAAAAGACCACCACAAATTAAATCGGCCATGGGAGCAGACGGCTAACAAAGGAAATTAACAACGATGCTGCCTCTGTATTAGGGCATATGGATTCGCTGCATGTTTGCTGCGTGTGTGTATCCGCTGCCTCGCGCCTCTGTACGCAGAGAGAGGGGGGAAAAAGGCCAGTTTTAATCAAGAAATCCATTCCACTTTCTAACCCCTCTTCGCTTCTTGCTTCCCTCCCTTCGTGCCAGGCTTGTGTGGAAACAGAAGTGCTAAATTACCCTGGAGCAGTCAGACAAAAACATCTTGTTGGGTTCTAAATTGCTTTGCATGCATGTTAATTGGACAGAAATCCCTGCAGTGTATTTGGTTTTTTTGTGTGAGCATTTGTGTGCGTGTGTTCCTGAGTGTGTGCCTCTGTACTATAGCTGTGTATGTACAGTATGTGTTTGTTTGAGTGTGTACTGTGTGTGTGTGTTGGGCAGAACGGGTAAACTATTATAGCTGCAACGACTTGCAGAGATTTGGAGGTTATCTGTTTTTGTTGGTTAATTGTGAAGCTGATAGTATCGAGGGTCTGGGCCAATTCAAGTGGGCTTTCAGCCAAATTACCTCAGTAATCGTCTGTGTTCAAGTCCCTGGATGCTCTCACCAAGACACAGCTCGGGAAGCCCTGAAGTTCAATGGAGAGGGGCAGATCTGACCCCAGCTTTAGACAGCTTACACTGTAATTGAAATGATATTTTCTTTTCAGCGCTTTATTGGATTGCTGACAAGATTTCACCCAAAATTCCATTTGTGGTCAATTTATCCTGTTTGTTTTTAATTAATGCGGGCCGCTAATGAACTCGGAGGGAATCTCAGCCAAATAATCAGAATTTCCTCCATGCCCCCCCCCCCTTACACCCCCCCTTATCTTTGAAGCAGTAGGCTTTGGAATTGGAGCATGAAATTGTTTGAAAGTAGGAAAGGAATTCACTTGGATGGAGAGCACAAACACTGAAGCAATACAAGCAGAGGGGGACATTGAATTTGTAAATCCACTTTTCATTCACTATGGCAAGACATTTCATTGACTATGACTAAAGATTATTTGAAACTATAACTAGTTTATTGTGGCAGGGACATGAAGGACTAATAAAATACACATACCGTTATCAGAATTTTTTTCATGTGTTGATTCAATTAATTCAAAATTGGAGCGCAGTACATACACACAGTTTGTGGGAGCAGTGTGTTGGCGTCTTGCTTCCCCCTATCTGTCTTTCTCTCTTCCTCTGTACAAGATAAATAATCCCACTGCTGTCCTTGTCAAACTAGAAAGTATTTTGCTCGCTGAATGGGTTTAGTAAAATAAATTAATAGAATGTGGTTGATGTCTTGAAGCTGTGTGTTTTTAGAAATATGTAATTGAAGTTATAAAACAATACGTACATCTTTTTCAAAAAGGCCATAGATTGATACATCCTAGCTGTTGTTTTTATGAAAGATTGAACATTTTGAGTACATCTTAGATCTGATAGATAATGTCCCTCTGAGTATTTTTCTTCCTTTTTCTTTGACTATAAAATCCCAGAATGACTGCACATTCTGCAGTTACGCCTAAAGTCTGAGAGTAAAGAGTAATGGCCTTGACTTCAGACTTTATTTCTAAATCGGACATCCTCATAACCTACTTACTAGCTTCTTGAGAAACAGTGGAAGACAGGGTCAAAAAGCAGCAAAGTGGATTGAGACTATGAGAAGTGCAGCACGGGACACAAAGTGGTATCAAAAGAAGATCACAACTTCCACTTGAACCACCTCAAGACAAGTGTTAAGAGAGCACATGGTGGAATAAAAATCTGCACGTCGGGGTCCGGCCCATTTAGCCACCGGCAGGAAGCAGAAGGACTGAAATCCTTCACCAGATATTTTCATGCGAAGAATAAGTTGTCGTCATCGTCTTCATAGTGTGCTAAGCAGGACTCCGAGCTATGAATCGCCAGACAGTGACCTCATATCTCACCCCCAGACACACACTCCCACACACACATCCCCCTGACCCACTCACACACACACAGTGCTTCCTTCCCAGTGCATTTCTTGTTCTGCTTTTTTCCATCTTCATTTCTTTATCATCTGTTTGTTTCCTCATCTCAGAAATCTGTGTGTGTGTGTGTGTGTGTGTGTGTGTGTGTGTGTGTGTGTGTGTGACATACCAAGACATGCACCCACACACACTTCCCGCAGACGATTGAGACAAGACGTCACTATTTCTTTTAGCAGTCGTTTAGTTTCCGCCATTTCACTTTGCTGTTGAAGGTTGGAGGAATATCTGTTGAACACACAAACAAAATGTGCAAAAGAGACAAACACACAGTGCGCGATGAGAAGCTGTGAACATAAACACTTAACCCTGGAAAGATTCAATGATGGCGGATAAAAGAGTGATTTGTGTTCTGCTAAGGGGAAAATGAGTAATCCTATCATTCAGCGTGACATGCAACACAACACGCCGCATCAGTCACAGACGCACACACACACGACACTAAACACTGCCTATCATGATGATAAAAGCATGCCTCACTCACACAATAAAGCGTTTGATTTTTCTATTTTCCGTGTCATTCATTTTCTCGTTATGCTGCTGTAAACCTCCACCATTCTGTGTCTCTCCTTTCCCCCGCCGGCATCCCTCCTGACACAACAGTACATATTTGTGTATTCATGTAAATATCTAATCTCTATAAATATATTTATGAGATTTAATACCTTTTTACTGTAATACTATGCATGCTGAGCATCGGGTTTTACACCCTCATGATGACAAGCGCACACACACCCTCATACAGACACACACATCTGCACACAGCTTGCATTGGGTGCATACCAATCCCATGGTCTTTCTTTCTTCCTGCCGGGGCATTAATTCCTGCCCATATTTCCATCTGATTATGGTCCGGTTATACCCGCAACTAATTGAACATTAAATATAAAGAAAGTTAATGAAAATGTCCTTTATCCCCTCCAAACTAGGCCTGAGAACGCATCCATTAACTCAAATTAATCTGGCCCTGGTGCGTGTTGCAGGGGAGAAGATATGTGCACAGTTTGCTGCTCTCCTCTTCGACCCGAATTATGGTCCTTCTCTTCAAGCAGGACAGTTAAATAACAAAAGATGCGTTGTTCTCCCTTTTCTGAGTATTCTGCTAAGCCATTCCCAGAGCTTCATATTTGGCTGAAAACATTGTGACGCTGATGCCTTGGCTGTTAGCTTGGAGGCTTTTCGTTCTGGGGTTCTCCTCTTACTCCTGCTGGCCCAGACACGGACCACCAGCACCCTCCTGTCCCTGCTTTGGACAGAAAATACTGAGCATGTGGGCCAGAGCATATTTTATTTATTATCTGAGAAAGATCATGTGGTTAATTTAATGGACAGGTGTAAGAACGGCAGCACCAACAATGTAGAAAAGCAGACGTCCATACACTCAGCTAGAGTAATGTGTCGTTAAGATTTCAGAGATGGCAAAAAATAAAATATCTGTCACTCTATATCATATCTAAGACTGAAATAAAAACACATCTTGCCAACTTTGAATAACACTTACAGTAGAATGTATTGGCAGTATAACTGTGAATCTGCTATGAGTTGAATTGTTTTCTAATGGGCTTGTTAGTTGTACTCCTTCTGTTCTCCTCCTTTCACTTGCTCTTCCTGAGACACCCACTGTGAGCGCGGCCAACTGACAGACTGACGCACAAGGAAAAAAGGAAACAATGAATGGATGGATGCTTTCATTCTGATGAAAGGAATAAACGCTAAGGCATTTATTTTGTCTATTATCCCACTAAAAAGCCCTCTCCATTCCTGCCCCCCCCCTCCTCATGATCCCCCAGGCCCGTCATATTAGCATCTCTCCTGGACAGCGAGGGGTTAACTAACCCGTTTAAGGGGAACCACAGAAAACAATACTTGGACCCCAAAAAGACAATGGCAGTGTCTTTCTCCTCCGTATTTGTAATTTAACATCAAAAGGCTCCTCTCCCAGCGACCTCTGAGAGCCAGCGTCTCTTTAATGAAGCGCCCCACCCCCCTTAATCACATTCAAATTGGTTAGTGTTCAGAAAATAGAAATATGTATTAGATAGCAATACATTTTCATCATTGGCTAAGCCTGCTTCTTAATTGTCCTGTCCCAAGGCTTGGGAATTTCATTGTTCGTTAGGTGCTTAAGTCCCCCATCTCATTCAGTCTCTCTGACATTACTGCTGAGGGCTCTAATGCCCAACTAATTTGAATGGGGATTTACATGATAGAGCAGGGAGCATTAAAATGTGGAGGGAAGGGAAAAAAGGAAAAAGGGGGAGGAAACGGCTTCTTTCACTTCACAAAGTCACTTTGTTCAAAGTCAAATGACAGTGTTTAAAGATGCTCTATCTCTCTCTCCTCAGGATTTTGGACAGCGGTGCCGAGTTTAATGGTTCCTTATCTTAGCTCCTCTCTGTCTTCCTCTCTCTGCTCTTCTTTTTCTCTTTCTTCCGCCAACGGTACGCTTTTGTTTAGTGGCACCATACTGTGTCAGAAATATACATTGTTTTTGAATGACTTTGAATTGCAAAAACACTTCAGTCATTCTCTATTATTTTTTCCCCTCATAATTCTGTTTCTCCACATGTCACTCAATAGTATGCCATCGGGGGTTAGCAGGCTTATTGAATAGGCAATGTGCTGTGTTGTGTGTGTGTGTGTGTTGTTTTGGGTGTGTGTGGTGTGTGTGTGTGTGTGTGTGTGGTGTGTGTGGTGTGTGTGTGTGTGTGTGTGTGTGGTGTGTGTGTGTGTGTGTTCAGTGTGGTTGTAATATAGGTTAGGCCTAATGCTATAACTTTCTCTCCACTCTGCCGGGTTGTAACTGGCTGGCAGATGATCTTCTCACTGAGAGAAGAAAATGCCTTGGAATTGTTTTCTTTCTTTTTTTTCTGGAGGTTATTTTGGATCAGAGGCAGATTGTGTGTGCTTTTGTGCATCTGTTTGTGTTTCCCCAAGTATGTCTATTTTGGATCAGTGTGAAATAGAAGCAGTGGTGATAAAGAGAATCAGATGTTTTCTGATGTGCGCTGTAAGACTGTGTGTGTGTGTCTGGCGGTGCAGACATAAATGTCCATAAGGCAGACACGGGGCAAACAGTTTGGGAATAAAATAAATTACTGTGCAGCTGCTTTTTTTTGTGCATTTGGGCTTGTGCTTGGTATTTGGTGTGTGTTTGTACATCAATAAAGACAATCGTAAGTTTCAAACCCCCACACACCTGTTGTTAGTTGGCTAAATATCCCGAGTTTCTACTACCTCTTCCAGCATTATGGTAAATCAGGCGAGAAAAGCTGAATTATGAGACAGTGTCACAACCTGCTATTTACCCCGGCTTTATTATTATTGTTTGTTTCTTTGTACCTCATAAACATTGACGCTCTCCACCTCCAATTTCCATAATTAGTGCATTTGGTCTGACCTGTGTGTCACCAGAGATGAGAGGAGGTTGCAGGGGGTCAGGACTAATGAGAGAGTGGGGTTGACCTTAGACATTGAGTCAACCAAGGGCAAGACAGGCATCACCATACAAAACAGACAATGCCACACACAAATGTTGCAGGGGAAAGTCCTAAAATGGCAAATAAATCCTCATTATTTAGTTTCTGGAGTGGCAGTGTGCTGGATTATTTACATTTAGAATGGAGAAAAATTTAAGTGAAGCAGAACTGAGAGCAAATCACTAAATGGTGTGAGTCATTGTGGGTATCAGTGGGGAAAATATTTTATGTTGGAATTCTACACTTTGAGTACAGCGTTCTTTCAACGTCTTCTGACTGTAATGTCGATCTTTGTCCGGCTGTATGTGTTTTAATCTTCCCCTCTTTATCCAAAGATATCGAACGACATGCCTCGCTGTCCGAAGACTAAAGATCAGAGTCAGAGAGTGAAGGGTTAACTCTGATAATCACCTGTATTGATCTGTGTGCGTTAGAGGAAAAACTAGTGGTTCCAGAGCAGCCGACCATGAATGGTTATTGATCCTATCATAAAGACTGGCTGTCTCCTGAGTCTATGGCTCTTTAGGTAATCACTGAAGCCTTTTTTTCCCTTCTGGCACTCGGACAAGTTCATACGTCACACCTGTATTCCACATCTGGACACTTTTTAATCTCAACGCACCCTAAATCTATTCCATTTCCCCAATGTCCCATCTCCACTAGCATCTCACGTCTCATCTTCCAACTCTACTCTTCATCCTCTCCTCTCTTCTCTTCTTGGCGGGTTTTCTCACAACTACCCATCTATGCATCCCTTGGAAACTCTTCCCAAAGTCTCATTGTCCACAGATAGACACACAAGCGCACAGACAGACAGGCGACAAACGAGTTAGCGCTTACTAATCAGGATTATGATGCTAGTGTGCTAATAGAGCGGTGTGCCCGGCTCAGACCGCCGCTGTAAATGATTAGCCCGGCTCAGGCTGAGCTGCATTAGCTGGCCTGCCATCACTGATAACTCCCGGCTCCCAACTTTATTGCCTCCGATAAAGCCCCGCTAGAGCCTGCATTAGAAACAATCAACCAATCTCCTCTGGTCTCGTTTCTAGGTGGGAATGGCGGCAGATTGCAATTTCTACACAGAGGCAAGACTGAGAACCGAACCAGGACGCTCTCCCACGATGCCTGCTTCTGATAACAAGATGGTGAAAGAACAAAAAGAAGGTGAGAGACTCACTGTGACACTCAAACTGTTATCTGAGGTCCCAAATTAAAATAATAGTTCATCAACAAGTGATCACCATCCCTTTTTAACGCCCTCTTCCTTTTATCAGTCTGAATGACAGGTTTTCATAGTTAATATGTCATCATAGGCTCAGACTTAGATCAGACCAACTCACAATCTCTAATTTAATTAAGCTTTAAAATATATATGAACACAGATTCATAATTATTGAGTGTGTGTGTGTGGACACTATTTAACCTTACAGCACCCCAATGGACCTTTTCTTTTGAGGGTAAAGCCCTTATTTTGAGCAGTTACTGTACACCAAAGACACACTGCTGATACACACTCATCACCCTTGGAAACACACACATACACACATGGTAGCACACACACATCCCAAACCTTAAAGTGGCATGCTAACTGGAAGTAAGTTCCTTTTTGTATTTGTATTTTCTGCTGGTTGCAGAGAATTGGGTGTGATACTCTGCGTGCCAATGCAGTAAAAAAAAAAATGGAACACACACAGGCTTACACAAACATCACACACACACACACACACATACACACACACACCACACACACACCCACACACACACACAGAGTGCCCTCGCACAAGATGCACGCACACAAAGACACAGACAAATGAGACCTTAGCGAAATAGGTGGTGGGTTTTCTGCTATGGTCATGATTTCCTTCAGGGCTGTGAAAACACTCTGCATATGGAGTCCATCTCCTCTATGGCTTAGCTATGAGATGAACACACACACACAGCGCAACCACATGCACGCTCACACAAGGAATAATATACTTTTACTTGCACTTTGGGCCCGCTACCGTAGAGGTGTGGTTCCTGGCTTGTACGAACACAAAGAAAGAAGCAGTATTAAGGTGCAAAGACAAGGAGTTCATATGGCAAAAATGTTCAATGACATGGCAAGGATATATATCATAAGCAAGAATTTACTTGGCCTTTACATGCGTGAGAATAGACCTTTGTTAAAGTGAGTAAGCAGTGTAAGGTATTCTTGCACTGCAGGAAAATCAATAGGAACCGTTGTGTTTTTTTTTCATCAGAGCGGATGTCTATTGAGTTACCACAGCTCTGCTAACAGGTTATCAACTTGGGGCAATGTGTGTGCGTTTGTGTGTGTGACTGCGTATATATTAATTAACATCCTTATCGCAAAAAAGGCACATAGAAGCTCTGTGTGTCTCTCTCTCCTTTGACTGGGTCAGGGTGTGGAAGTATTGACCAGTTGCCAGGGGATAGGAGCTATTGATTGCGACTTATCCTGCTGTTTATATTTTAACCCTGGGTTTAACCTCCATCGATCGACACACACCTCGCAGTCTGCAAGGTGTTCAACTCTGCTTTGCACTAATGGGGCTAAATGGTTGTGCAACAGTGTGTCCTGTGTGTGTGTGTGAGAGGGTATGTTGTGCGTAGCTTTCCTTTTAGGGAGCGTAGCATGTCAAATTAGCTTTTTATTAGAGGAAAATAAAGGGAACATTTGATTGTCGTCATTATGTATGTTGCACAGCCACATTCATTCCCCCCCCCACTCAAGGAGAACATGATAATTCTTACAAAATAATCATTACCCAAACCATACTTACAATTTCTTATATTGAGTCCTCTTCATTCTGTCACTGCCGAGACAACTTTGCGAGGTCTCGAAGGTCGCTCGATTTAATGTGAATATTCTCCTTGCATATCTAATAATTGGCTTAATAACACGCTTGTTATTCAGTGACCAATACTCACTAAGTTTACCTTGACACTGTTAAGATGTCACCCTCATACAATACATGTGACCATCGTGCCTGAACCAACTCCCACAGACGCTCTTACACAATGCAATCAATTTGTATTGTTTTGTTATTCTTCAAAATGCAAGGTTACATCGTATGCACTCATTTTCCACTTGTTTTGAAACTGTCAGAATTTCTGTTTAAAAGCCTTTCACATTCTGCTCCTTGACTATGCCATGGCCCTCACACCAAAACCCAGAGTTCAGCTAGCACAAATAAGCAGTTATTATATGTGATTAGAAGTGTGTGTATATGTTTGTCTTGGGTGCAATATCAGACTTTTAACTGGAAGTTAGTTAAAAAGAAGACACCTTTTGTTTAGACGATACCTTTAGTTTCTGTGTGTGTGTGTGTGTGTGTGTGTGTGTGTGTGTGTGTGTGTGTGTGTGTGTGTGTGTGAGTGTGTGTGTGTGTGTGTGTCTGCATTCATATCCTCATCTGTGTACGCTCGTCTTCCTCTCCCTCCCTCTCCCTCCCTCTCCCTCCCTCTCCATTTGAAGGGTTGTAATGAGTCATCAGGGAGAGCTGATGTGAATTATTAATATTCAATCATGATGCTGTTCATGAATTAACTGAAGCCGGAGGAGGAGGGGTGGACAGCGAAGGAGGTAGAGATGGAGAGAGAGAGGGAGAGATGGTGAAGATACAACTTGAAATAGATCCGTACGATGGGAAGGAGGTGAAGCAGCAGGGTGTGGAACAGAAAGACACAGAGTCTTTTTAAAGCCATGCAGAGTGTTAGTTATAAGCTCGACCCATGGGACATCTACTGTATCTCTGCACTGACAAATGTATATACGCATTGTGTTTCTTCATTTACTTGTTGTAAAGAAAGGCAGGATGATACAAAGAAAACCTAACCATGACTTGACAGGTCCAAGAAATATAAATAGCTTGCCAACATTTTTTATTTTTGTATTCAAACGTGAATGTGATATTATTGAAGTCACTAAGAAATACTAAAATGTTTTATATTAATGTGTTTATTTGTAGGCATTTTGCATGAATAAATGCTACCTTTTGTCAAGGTTTGCATTTGTGTGTCAGTGCATTCAGTTAATATAACTTTACAAATGCAAAAACCATAATATTATACATACTTTACTCTGCTTTCATGCCAAAATGTGCAACAATTTATTCATTATCAAACAGCTGACTGCAGTACATGCTGAAATTAGCATTCATGTGTACTGCATCTGGAAATATCTTGAATCAATTGTATTTGTTTCATGAGATACCAACAGATTCACACTCCTAATATTACCTGCTGTAAAACAATCCCCTTCATTATCAATGAAAAGATTTGCTCCTGGGCCCCGCCCCCATCACTCTGTGTGACTCCCCAGTAACTGCTGTGGAGTCTTTCCGCTTCCTGGGCACCATCATCGCCCAGGACCTCCAATGGGAGCATAACATCTGCTCCCTCATCAAAAAAGCACAGAAGAGGATGTTCTTCCTGAGGCAGCTGACGAAATTCTGAACTTCTACACCTCCGTCATGGAGTCCATCTTCACCTCCTCCATCACCATCTGGTATGCCGCAGCCACAGCCAAGGATAAGGGCAGGCTGCAGCGTGTCATCCGCTCTGCAGAGAAGCTGATCGGCTGCAATCTGCCATCCCTCCACGACCTGCACGCCTCCAGAACCCTGAGGCGGGCAGGGAAGATAGTGGCCGACCCCTCCCACCCTGGACACAAACTGTTCACCCCCCTCCCCTCCGTCAGGACCAAAACCTCTCGCCACCTGAACAGTTTCTTCCTCTCCGCTACCGGCCTCTTAAATAAGGCCCGGCCCCTCCACTGACACAACGTAGACTCTATATGCATTACATTAGATCCGGTTCTGGCGCCGCACGAACAGCTCTCACACTGAGTAGGTTTCCTTGCAAATTTCCCCTCTGTGGGACTAATAAAGGTATTCTGATTCTGATTAATGCACACAATGTTCAAATACTACTTACTGCACATATTCATATTTCATATTTGATATTCTAGAACTCATTGCATTCCAATTCGCTGTAAATTACTGCTTTATTTTATTGCTATTTCACTATATTTCAGTGTCCTTAAAGATTTTTTGTTTTATATGGAGATTTTTTGTTTTATATTTTATGTATGCACCATGACATCAGGTCAAATTCCTCGTATGCGTGAACCTACCTGGCAATAAACCCGATTCTGATTCTGATATTGCTTTATTGTTCATAGAGGTTTCGGACACCTTTAGAAATCATGTAAAAACAAAGCCTTTCTAAACATTGTTCATTTACAAAGTAGTCGACAACATTCATCATTCATTGTTGTTTAGTTGATCAAACATTCGTCCCTAAGAGTTTTGCCTTGATCAGAAAAAAAAGATTTGTTACATGCTGTCCAATCACAGATGGTGCTCTGTTCTGGTTTAGCTAGGAGAGTGTGATCATCAAAGCCCTCAATCACCACTGAGCCAAATGCATGTGGTTAAGTGTAGATCGTGGAGATGTACAAGATGTCATTTACTAGAACTAGATCTCTATGGTGTTGTCAATGGTTAAGAGTATTGATATATTCACTTGCGTGTGTCTGTGTGTGTGTTTGGCCTCAGATGCATAACAACTGCTGTCATTTAGGTTTGCTTTTGACGTGCTTCTGTGTTCTGCTGTCACGCCGAGCTGAATTGAGTTTACAGGTTATAGGTTATCTGAATCTCACAGAGAAAAACACACACACACGTGCTTGTAAACCTGACCATGCTTGACAGTTCTATCTGTGGGAGCAGACTCCCGGCTCCCTCTCTGTCGTCTCTCTTGTTCTCCCTGTACCTTAATGTTTGTGTGTGTATTTGTGCAGTTTGACAAGAATTGTTAGATCGGTGTGGATCTCACCGCCCATCATTCTACCTCTCCCTATATGCTGTCCTACGTAGTGGCAAAGGGGAAAATAGATGGTTTGTAAGGTAACAAATGGATAAGGACCAAAATATTACACACCTTTGTGTTTGTAAATACAGGTTGACTCACTTAATATATTATCACTTTTCCCTTCAGGAATACAAATATTTTGTGTGGCAAAGAAAAAAAAGACAATTATTTGCTTGTAATAATCAGAATTGGCAATAGATAATTTTCTTTGTTGAATGTTTACACCCCTTAACCTTCCTTTCCTGCTCCCTTTCTACTCTGATTGATCACATTGGCTTAGAGTAATAACCATTTTTCTCTATCGGGTTCAGACTGATATTTCAAATTAACGATAGCTTCATGATCTCATTAGTTGTAAATTCTCCCTCCTATGGTACGTAATGGATGTATTTGGATCTTATTAAACATATGCCAAAAGGTGCACAGACCTAGATATACACATTTTGTTTAAAAAACCCACTAAATCTATATTTATTAAGATTGAGATACATACTTTACTACACTGTTCAAACTGCTGCATGTTTATCCTATATTTTCCTCTCTGTAATTCCCTCTTATTCAGTGATATTTCCTTTTCGTTCTTTTTTCTACGGCTGCATGGAAATGTTCTTTTCCTGTTGCATCATTGTTATACCCCCGACAGTGTTTGACTTATCTGGTATCTTTGGAAACTTTCTTAAGCTCGGCTAGGATATCAAATGAGCTTGTGTGTGTTTTACTAAATCTCAGCTGCACAAGTTGCATTTGTAAAGTTGGATGACCCAGTGAAAGGCCGTTTTCTGAAGGTGGCCCATGGTCTTGGCAGAGGTGCAGTGCCCAGCGGTTTGCTGTGCCTGGCACTCTCCACCTGGCCTGGGCAGGAATCAAACCCACAACTTAAACAGCTCTTATCCCGCTCTTCAGCTCAGACAGCTGCTGCCAGCCTGCCGACAGTATGAACTCCTGAGAGGATGCTGACCCTCACACACAGACACACATAAATACACATTTACACTTACGCATGTCTTTACTGACTGTATTCACTCCATAAACCTAATCCTAAACTAATCTTTATCTAAACACTCGACTAAAACCCTAACCACTAAATTAATAGGAAGTGGCATAAATATCACTGTGAGGACACGGGAGCAATATAAGTAAAGAAAAATAAGCGCAGTCAAAGTAAACACACATTTCTTCTTCATCCCCTCTCAAGCTTTTTCTCTACCTTCTCTTTAGTTATATCCAAACCAAATGTTGTGCACGTTGGGAATTTCCAAAAAGTCTATCAACTACCGCTGTTTGAATATTCTCAAGAGGGTGTTAAAGAGCACCAGAAGCTCTTCTGTACCTCTGCTACGTCGGAGCATTTCAGTGCCGCTCTCCACCAAATATGGCATTTATGTTATTTCAAGAATTAATTTGTCCGCACTGCCACTATTTGTATCTATTTTTTCTTTCATAGCTTTCTGTTGGAGCAGGGGAATATAACACTGGCCGCAGAAATGATTGAAGCAAAAATCAGCCTCTGTTTATGTATTCACCTCAGACAAGTGTAGAAACAATTCGGACACTTATAATACTTTATCTTTACTTACTGAAGTCAAAATGTTTATAACAACAGGTGGGTTTGAAATGTCCATTTTTACTCTCTCACTTCTAAATGCTTCTAAATATTCAGGCGAATTATGTTTTCTATGAAACTGTGTTGAAACTGATCGGCTTTCTGTGGGTGGCTTGCCTTAATATATGTAAAATCTGGTTAAACTCCATATTCATGCACGTCTGCAGACTCATGGACAGTTATGACAAAGAGTGTGTGTATGTGCATTAAAATGAGTGAGTGTGTGTGTCAGTGTGTGAGACAGGCCAGAGGTAAAATGGCAGAATGCAGTATTCAGGGCAGATTAAATGAGGGTTTTGTTCACTTTGCTCCAGATGTTGAGTCTGTGTTTTATTTTTACATTCTTGGCCTGCGGCCCGTATATATTTTGGATTGGGCAGGGAGTATATAATATCGGTGGAAAATGCTGCGGTCTGGTACCTTTTTAAATAACATTTCCTCCTTTTTCTGCTGCTGTCCTGTTTTTCTTTCCATGTTGTCTTTTATTCGGGAATGAGCTTTGAGAGGTGATGTTTAGAAAAGCGCTGAAATGAGACTGGCTGCGGGGTTCAGGGAATCACTGGAGACCCCTACACACACATGCAGAACACACAGAAACCATACACACAGGCTGCTGGGGCTACATCCAAGGGGTGGGTGAACAGGAAGAAGTTTAGGTCTTAAATGGAAAGGTCAGTCGGGCAGTCCTGCGTCTTGGGGTGGCCCTGCTTTGGCTGCGGGGAGCGGTACATGAAGTCGTACTAATATTTGGCTCCCTCAACTTGGCCAGTGGAAGGAATTATAGCAAAGGTGCTCAGGGACCCTCATTTTGGACTTTGCTTTCCTCCATTTTTGATTTATTTCAGAACGAAACTGGGCTGAAGCAGGCTAAAATCTGCACTTAATGGAGTTGTAAAGCTGGGGTAGGCTCCAGGGAAATATAACCACAGGGCTTAAAAGTTCTCTCTCTCTGTCCGTCTGTCTGTGCGTGCGTCTCTCTCCCTCTCTGTCCTGTGGCGGGCCCACTCCTGTTGGAAAAGCCACACTTCCCAGTCAGAAACGAACATTAGATCCCTTACATCTACCCTCATGGTGGGCCCTGTCATCACTAATCCTGCATGTGAGTGCAGTGCAGTACAGTGTGTATGTCTGGACTTTACAGACTCCTTATAGCATGATTTTTAAGTATGAGCTCTAATCTGACAATTACAAAAAACATACAATAGCCTTTCTGAATTCTTAAGTGATGTGAAGTATTTCATATAAGTGATAAAAGGCACAAGAATAGGAGAGGTGTGCCAGCCTGAAGGTTCCTCTTAGCTCAGGTTGCTCACTTGTCCATTGTCCTGCTTTCTTTTCCAGAGGTTTTGTAAAAGTGAGGACAACAGAGTTATCCAAATGGTGCTGTGGTTAAGCAATGGCCAGCCCCTAAAAGAGAAGAGTGTATTGACCAGAGAAGAAGAGCAACTCTCAACTTCCATGGTGGGGAGGGGGTTGAATGAGTGTTGTTGAATGGGAGAGGGGAGAGGTGCTGTGGCACTCCTAGTCTGCCAGAGAGTGTGGGAGGGTGGCGGGGCAGAGGTCAGCGGAGGGGGGGGGGGGGGGGGGGGGGGGGGGGGGGGGTGTGCAGGACTGGTAGTGAAGGATGAGGGAGTGAGAGAGAGACAGCATCTGGATTCAGAGCTGTTTCCCAGCCAAGTTACATTTGTTTAGTCTGAAAGACAAAAGTGTAGGGGAGCAGAGGGGGGCAGAACAAAATGTAAGGCCAAGAGAATAAAATCAGTTCAATAACAGGCAGAAGAAGTGGAGAGCAGGTGTGTGTGTGTGTGTGTGTGTGTGTGTGTGTGTGTGTGTGTGTGTGTGTGTGTGTGTGTGTGTGTGTGTGTGTGTGTGTCTGTAAGCGCCGATGACTCTGTGTTGGGAGGGTTTTGTTAGTCTTGTTTTAGTTAAGTTATGATAACATTTGAATTTCCCTTTTTAATTGCTGAGATCCGTTTCTTGACACAGCCTTAAAACTATGTTCACTGTAGGAAAGGCAACAGGTTGGACAATCAGACACATTTGAAAGAATCCTTTGTTTATAAAAACAAATGTGGATGTTGAGAACAAAGATGGTTGTGCACTTATGGACAGTATAACTCAATATTTACAAAACAAACGTTCTAACCAATTAATTGTTATGGGCATTCCTAAAGTTGACACTTTAACTTCCAGTTTGCCGCTCTTGTTGACTGGAATGATTTGCTAAAGATATTGAAAACATTCTTTCTGTTAACCTCCTTTATCACAACTGCTTGTGATTTGGCTTAAGATAGACAGTATTTATCTCTATTGTTGTGTATATTGTTTATATTTTGAAGTTTTAATCTTGAGATAACGTTGTTTATTGCACCAGTTGCATCTATGTTTCATGTTTTGTATCAACTTGCCTTCTTGCTGCCTCTTGGCCAAGTCCTCATTGTAGAATTAGTTCTCAATTGACAATTAAATAAAGGGTCAAATGTAACAAAAGTATGGCTAATAATTGAATTTTATTTTAAAAATAAATAATACAGTAAACCTGTCTGGCTGTTGCTCAGGAACATGTCAGTGTATACAAAAACACATTGACTCTGTATCTACAATAATCATTCCGATGACTCAACGTCAGAACTAATAGAAAATGAGGCCTAAACTACAAAAACAACACATGGGTTGTACAAAATACCTCTCCTCTAATGCTTGGGTTTGTTTGTGTGTGTGCGTCTATACGGGTCTCACCTCTCTCCTCTCCCTTCTCACCAGTTTCAGGCCTCAGGGGAGGTCAGCTCCCCTTGACCTCTGCGTTCCACAGCCAGGCCACACACACATATGCACCCAAACACTTCACACATTTCACACGCCGCACACACACATGCACATATAAAAGCATGCACACACAGACAGTGTCATAGCTCATAAACACCCTACTGCCCTAACAAGCTGAGACTGAGTTGGAAGGAAATGTAAAAATGATTGACACAAAGAAAAGGATACAAATGTAATACTTCTTTACAGTGAAATTGAAGGGGAAAAAGTGTGTTTTTGGCAAGGCAAGTTTATTTATATAGCACCTTTCAACGCAAGGCAATTCAAAGTGCTTTACAAACACAAAACACATTAAGAGCATTAAGAAAAAGTGCAGTGGAAACACATTTTAAAATGGCATTTCAAAATTGTCATTAAAAAGCAAAGAGGATTAAATAAACATAACACAAGCTCATATAGAATAACACACATATAAAATACATTAAGACAAGTTACAGTGCAGTGTAAGATATGAATAGTTCAATTAAAATCAGCGGCAAAAAAGTCTAGAAACCTTTTTTAAAGAAAAATAGGCTGAGAATAACATGCATCCGCCATGCAGTCATCGAGACGGAGGCCAATGATTTCACCTTTCAGTGTGTCCCAAAGCCTCCTTGTTGTAGAAAACACAGATAGCGCTTTGTTTAGCTGGAATTTGCTTGTCTGCTCCATGAGCATTCCCCAGCCCCTCACTCACTGACCTCTGACCCCCTAGATGCACACACAAACACATACACACACATTGACTTGTGGGGATTTCTAGGATATATACAGTATGCATAGTCAGACATAGCATTGTGCTGTGGAAGTATTCCAGCTTTTTATTTCCTTATATGCTGCGTGTGTGTGTGTGTGTGTGTGTGTGTGTGTGTGTGTGTGTGTGTGTGTGTGTGTGTGTGTGTGTGTGTGTGTGTGCTGTATGTGTGAAAGACCATGTATGTGACTTGGTTGGTGGCAACCCTTTATAGGTAATTACAGCTGGAGACCTACTGAATAGAGTAAAGTGATTTTTTTGTGTTTGAAAAAAAAAATGTCAATCTATGTGGCTCCACGACCTGTGACCCAGTGTCTTGTCTGTGACCTCATCAAAGGGAGACGAGAAAACAAGCATCCCTCTTGAGGACTGCAGCCATTCATCACTCCATCTTTGTCCCCTTTTAAAGCCTTCTGTCTGTCGTAAGGAGAAATCAATGTCTTAAAAGGATAGAGAGAGACACAAAGATGCCGACACAAAGAGCAGTCTCTCACACACACACACACACACACACACTGTACCATAACGAAGTACAAAGAGGGAGAATCTGCGCGCAGCACTACTTTATGAGTTTGCTGTGAGGCTGTAGCCATTGTTTGCACTCAAAGTACTTGACCTTGTGATGAAAGGAGTGGAACAATTTCGAAGCGCTGCATTTAGAAACTAAAAATGGACTGGTCTCATTGTACCCATGAAAGTTGTTTGTGACTTACGGAGTTTCTTTGAACACTTTTCTCAACATGATCAAACTGTATACATAATGAAAAAATTACTGCAATTTTATTCTGTGGTTATATTGGCAAGCTTCAGCTCTACATTCTGCTTTGTGAATAAGGAACAGCGCCAGCTTTTCAAAGGTTGATTGTGAATGATTAAAAGCTAGAGACAAGTCAGGGAGGTCAAACATTATGCATTGAAGGTATAAATCTAGATATATTTCAAACAATAACCTCTGCTGCTTCCTGCTCAGCATTCTCTCTTTTTTTTTTTCCATTTGTGGCCATTAAAAGGAAGACCTGGTTTAAGACACTTTATGAATATTCCATACTCAACCCAGCAATATTTTTGCAACGCTTGTGGTCAGGTAGACATACAGTATGTGGGGTTCACAGTTTGCCAAGTGCTGAGTAATGTACACTCACGCAGTGTTTGATTTTCTGTGTGTACTTGTTACCGCATTGGTACATCTACAGTGTAACTGATGGCAAATGGTTGATTAGAGCTAACGCTTGGAACGCATTATGTAGGTTTGTACAGTGTATTGATTGTCAAGTAGACATGCACAAACTAGGGAAGCAATCTGTAATCGTCCAGCTGCATTATATCAGCAGGGTTTGAGGCTAGATCTCAGCCAAACCTGCAATAAGCTCATTTGTCCTCCTAAGTGTTCAGTGTGAATAACAGTGAAAGCAACAGCTGCAGCACACAATACTCTGCAAAGTTTAGTGTCTGTTTGTCTATTTTGGCACCAGACTTTATTACAGAACAGTTTGGTTATTAAATACCGTCATTGATGCACATGTTTATCCAGGTTTGAGTTCCCTGGAATCTTTTTGAGGTTATCCAGTATCTTTTGAAAAAAATCACAAAAGGCATGCAAATGGGAAACACTTTAAATGCTTGACTTTAAAATCCAGGCTTGGACTTATTGTCCTGTTTGTTTTCTGTGTTTTCTGTACATCCCATGAATGCCTAATATTGCATATTATGTGGTTCATTTGAATGTGTACAACACCTACTATTGCAGTTGGTCAAATGGTTACAATTTACTGTACAAGGTCAACTTTGGGAGTTTGGATTAATTCTCAAACTGCAGAAGTGAGATTGTATACATTTTTTTCAAACTGAGCCACTGGTCAGGCTACATATCTACAGTATGCACATTTTGATTACCATTTATATACAGACATGAACATTTGGCTGATACAGACACATATATATATATATTGCTCAGCCACAACAAAAGAGCATGTCAAATCGCGATCACATTTAACAACTTTGAACACCTGCAAACAATAGTTGACATTGAAGAATCCTTTTACCTGTTTGGTCGTCAACATTTTTAAAGTGTCCTTCGTGCTGGCTTGTATTAACTGTGGACCAAGGACAACTGGAGAAATCTGCAGGGATACATTTACTACTTAAAATGTCTAAAATCATATCCTCCTCCTCTATATGTCTCCTGAGACAGTATTTTATCACAGACTGAAATGGATAAATGAAGTGATGGATGCCTTACAGTATAGCTGGATGTTGAACAGAAATGCTTTCAAAAGGAATAGTGACTAAATATGATCATAAAGCAAAACATTGCAATCATCAACATTGTAATGTTACTCTACATTTCCAATTTCTGCTATTCATCTATTCAATGTATTTTGAAATGGGCAAGGAAGTACTAATTAATCACTTTTTAAAAACTCCATTGATATTTTTTCATTATACACGCATAACCAGAAATACAGACACACACGCAGGACTTATAGAGATGCATTATATGTTGTTGAGAGAGTGATGGGACTGCCACATGCTCAGGAAAGTCTTGCTCATAGAGGTGGACTGGCACCTATCCAACTACACTACTTTGTACTACACTACAACTACTAATTTGAGATACTGCTACTCCAAAAGGATTCACTATCAATGCCAAAACTCCCAATCTAACCAGGGCGCTTTAAATCTGTAGTCTAACGCTCTCTCAAATGGGGCGAAGCCTGCGAGCTAGTTCAGGCAGTCGACTCTAGCACCAATGATACATTAACACGTGATGCACCTCGTCCCTCTTACAACCAAGCAAACATATTCTCCTAAACATGCCGCTCTATTGAAGCTGCCAGGTCTTCCTGCCTCTGCCTCACTATGCAGCTGCTGCACTGCTGTGTTCACTTGCTATTGCTACGTTCATGTTCCTGCTGCTGTGTTTCATGTTCCACCCCAGCTTCCACCTGTAGGCTCGGGGGATAGTTATCTAATCATCACTCAATGTTCTTTGTAAATCTGTGGAGTGATGATGCCCGTGGAGTGATGATGCCCGTGGAGTGATGATGCCCGAGCATAGACGCCAAACTCAAACTATATGCTGCTTATAATAAACTTATTAAGAAACACGTGAGTTGTCTGACTGAACTGAGCTATTTCAGCACATATCTGAATCACGGAAAGAAAATATCATGAAACTCATTGCAGCCCTTTGAAATACACGGTTTTGCAATGGTCTTACCGGATAAACACTTTTACTCCCACTATTACCAGGAATGTTTGCACATATCAGACGTATCATCTTGCCGAATGATGACAAGTTGTGGTTGGACGGATAAACAACGGTTCATCTGGGGAAATATTAACGGTTCAAGAGTTTCCAGAGACGCTCTGCATTGGCACTGTCCATTACGTTGAATGTGGTGCTGTGTTTTTTCTGACAAAGGGCTAAAGTCAATGGCCATATTCCCCAGCCAATAAAGCTCTTGGCAGACACGTGAAAAGAGGCTGTATCACTAACAGTTTGACAGAGGAAAGGGAAGGTGACAAGGACTGCAGTGCATGGAACATTGTTAATTCCAAATAACTCGTATTTTTGATGGACAAACAAGCTGATTCTCCCATAATTTGACTATTAGCAGCTATGAGAACTCCTGTTTTGTTAAGAGTAGGAGGGTAGCATAAAGAGTTTTATAGCAAAATGTAGAAAAGTGCTACCGTTGACTTTGACCTGTTGAGTCTACTGGACTGAATAATCCACTGTTCCTTCATGCTTTGACTGGAAAGAGAAAACTAGAAAGAATCACCAGAATTCATCCACATTAGTCTCTTAGTTGAAACAAGAATAAAAGGTTAAACACTCTACATTGTTTAGTAGTATTACAGAGAAGAAGCAAACACATGTTGCTGCATCACTGATGTCTGCGGACATTATGATGCCTTCTACTGGCCGAGTGGCTGATACTGAATGGGCGATCTATTGAATGATTTCAAACATTTATCTATGGAAGGATCACATTCTTAGCACATGAAAGTCATATATTTATAAAAATAATGTTTTCTGGTATTTTTTTATTTTTTATTGGCTCACTGCCATCCACCTAAATCAAAGTCAATTTCCTCTCAAAATGTACTTTGTTTTTATATTCTCTCTCCACACTAAGCCAATGAGGTAAAAGAAAAAGTATTATACATATATTGTCTATACATATTATAGCAAAAGGCATACAAATATTACGTTTTATTAAAAAATGAAAAAAATTGTGGAAAATGAGACACCATGAAAAACACTGTAAATATGTTTGTAAGAAGAAAAACGAAAAAACAAATAAAACCCAGAGCAGACAAAACTGAGACCTAAAGCTAAAGTTTTTTCCTTTCACTTTCTTGCCTTTTCTCATTTTCAACAGGGTCGATTTGGGTACGGGTATGGGGTTTGGATTGTAACATGAAGATGATTTTAGGGATGGGGAAAGTTTCAAAATGCTTAAAAACAGAAGAGCGTGATAGATACAACAGCAATGTTTGCGTAGATGAGATGACGTTTTTGCATTGGTATTCCTGTAAGGTCATAGTTCATGGGTGGGTTTATTATATATGTTAGTGTGTGTGTGCGAGCGTGCATGTGTGTGCGTGCATGTGGTGCTCTGTAATGGATCAGTATGAATGCCTCGTTAGCAAGCGCCACTGAAACCCCGTAGGCCCTTCAGAATATGAGTACCATTTTAGAGAGCAGCTTTTGCTGTCGCATTCTAACTACCACTTACACAATACGTTCTGCACTCGCACACACACACACACACACACACACACACACACACACACACACACACACACACACACACACACACACACACACACACACACACACACACACACACACACATACACACACACACACACACACACACACACACACACACACACACATTAGCCCACGCACATACACTCAACAAGCACTTGTGTGTGTGGGCAGCTGGCTGAATTGAGGGAACGGGATTCTGCATCCTCTGGGGAGCAGAAACACACCACTCTATTTAGCATCAGAAAGGCTACATTCACTCTTTTCATCTGAGAGGTGAACGGAGGAATGCCCTCAAGGTGTGGACCGAGGGATAAAGATGGATCCATGGGTGTGGTACGGGGTTTAGGTGGCCAGCAGTCTCTACCTTTGGTGTTCCTTTTTCTTGCTTTCCGTATTTCTCTTTCCTCTCTTCTACTAAAAATATTTCTGTCCTCTGTCATAGACTCACACGAGGCAGTGAATAGAGGTTACAACTGTAAACAGTAGGGGATTTTTTCATTTCCTCCGTTGTTTCCCCTCTCCTTCGTGTCTGTCATGTCCCTGGTTTGTTTGGTCTCTTCTTGTTTCTCTCCTCTACCCTCCATGCCACCCCCCTCCACTCTCCATTTTCTTATCAAACGAAATGGCACTGAAGGGAGCACGCACACACACACAGAGACACAGGTAGCAAAGTTTCTCCTGGAGTTTTCTCAGCAAAACCAAACAAAACATAAAACGGCGCTAACGCAAAAGAGTGAGGGTGGTGAGGAGGAGGAGGGGGAGAGAAGAGAGGGAAGTTATTTTCTCTGGTTTTTGAGGCTGTGCCGCATGTACTTCTGACAGGTGGGAGGGGAGATGAAGCGTGCATTGTGTTCGCTTGCTAATTAGCATCGTTAGCGAGGCCCATCCGCCGTGAATGGCAGAGATAGTATTAGTGAGGTTTATGCACAGTGAGTGGTAGAGATAGGGAGAATAGAGAGCGCGGTACAGGCGAAAGCTGTATGCTAACGCTACATTAAGTCTGATAAACTTGCAGGTCTTTAATGGACTCTGCAGGGAAGGAGTGAGGGAGGATGGGAGGGGGGGCAAAGAAGTGTAAAGAACTGTACACCAGTCTGCTTCAGGCTTTCCTGTCAATACTTTGAATACGACCTCTGTGGAGCCCATAAAACCACGGTGACACACGCATAAGATAATGAGCCATTGTGTGAGTGTGTGTCTCTTTTACAGAGGTTTGGGTGTAACGATTTTGAGATCAGACTTCTCCCCTTTCACCTTACCCCTTCAGGGTCAGGTTACATACAAGGTGTAGGTTACAAGCCACTGGCTATATGAATAGTCCTGTTAGCTCAGGATTGCAGACACACACACAAACACACACTTTTGATTCATTTCCGAGCAGCAAGTGCTTTGAATTATATCTGATGCTTTTATATGTATCCCAGTTATAATATGTGTGTGCGTTTGTGTGAGTGTGAATGCCACAAAACCCCGGAGGTTACATAAAACTGTCAGCATCATCCAATCACCCATTTTTTGTTCATACTGCCCTTTACCCCCACCCCTCACTCCCTTCCACTCTCTTTCTTTCCCTCTCTTCATTTCATCCCCTCCAGTGTCAAGAAAAGGCCCTTGAGGCTGTATTGCTCTCTCTTTCTAGGTAACACACACACACACACACACACACACACACACACACACACACACACACACACACACACACACACACACACACACACACACACACACACACACACACACACACACACACACACACACACACACACACACACACACACACACACAAACAAAAACATACACGCACACATCCTCTCCAAAGGACCCCTAAGGGAGAAGCCCATCAGAGCAGTTTGGAGGGATGGGAGGCATATTGTTAGGGGTGGAGTTGAGTTTTCAAACAGAAACATCTCAATGAAGCCTCTCTCCGTCCTGAATGGGCGGAGGAGTGTGAGTGAAGGGGGAGATGAATATTAAGTAAGTTCTAATGGCCGACACCAGGCTCTGCTCCTCCACAGGATACTCTAGGGATCACTATGTGAAGCAAGATGAGGGTCACATGACTGATGGAGGCAGCCGAGAGCATCCAGAGCCTAATGCTAGTCAGGTTACGTGTACTAATATAATCATTTTTACAATGAAAGAATAAACAGTCAAAGAAACAAAACATGCACAGACCTTAAAGTGTTTTATTTCTTTCATTTGAATGTAATAATCAATACAAATATGTTCTCCAATATTTATGATTATGACCAATATTGGGATTTAATAAGGCTTGCATCTAATTCCCATTGAAATATACATTTACAACTCCTTTTTGAATAAATGTTGAATGTAACTGACGTAAGCAAGCATTTCTTCAAGTTTCTTTCATAACGAATAACTGTATACCAACGTTTTTTTGTGATTTCTGATAAAGCACCGACAAGCTATGGCAACATTTGACTGTTTTAGAAGCAATGTTTCACTAATCATTTCATAGGAGAATGGCTCCATTTGAACAATTTCTCAGAATAATATTGAAAAGCCAAAGGTGGTCGAAAAGCTCACAGTGTAAACAGCAGCTTGGTAGAACTTGTTCTAGTTTGGTGACCTTCATCTAACAGGCAAAAACGCTGTAGTGGTCCCTCGAGAGTCTTTCCTTTTTCCCCACAGATCAGCGCAGCTGCGTTGTAAAGTAGCCATTGACGTGTGTGTGTGTGTGTGTGTGTGTGTGTGTGTGTGTGTGTGTGTGTGTGTGTGTGTGTGTGTGTGTGTGTGTGTGTGTGTGTGTGTGTGTGTGTGTGTGTGGCCTAGCATTACTATACTTATGGGGACCTAAATCTGTTTACACAGTCACGTGTGGGGACTCGCCTCCCTTATGGGGACAAATTTGAGGTCCCCATAAGGGGAATCATTAATTTTAGGGTGAAGACTTGGTTAGGTTTAGGGTAAGGTTAAGGGTAAGGGTTAGGCATGTGTTGGTTATGGTTAAGGTTAGGATAAGTCTCCAGGAAATGCATGTAAATCAATGTAATGTCCCCTGAAGTGATGTATATACATGGTGTGTGTGTGTGTGTGTGGTGTGTGTGTGTGTGTGTGTGTGTGTGTGTGTGTGTGTGTGGTGTGTGTGTGTGTGGTGTGTGTGTGTGTGTGTGTGTGTGTGTGTGTGTGTGTGTGTGTGTGGTGTGTGTGTGTGGTGTGTGTGTGTGTGTGTGTGGTGTGTGTGTGTGTGTGTGTGTGTGTGTGTGTGTGTGTGTGTGGCGACACCAGAGATAATGTAATGGCATTTCATGGTGTGCTTTGGGGTTGCATTGTTTGCAAAGAAGTCAGTTACAGTACATTAGGGACACATCAGATTGACAATTGTTTTTGATTGACAAGTAGTTCCTTTTTTAAAACCTAGCTTTCAACAAATCTGTATGATGTTCTGCTGCAGGAATATATCAGCTCTCACCGCTGGCTCTCTGATAATTTATTTTGTGTTTTGATATAGCATATGTCTCGGCGCAGCTGTTGCCATTGACATGTCCTTGTGTTTTGTTAGACAACTGCACATCTACAGAAAAGCTTTTTTTCTGCAAGATCACACAATTCCAGCTATAAGGCCACCTTCAGACAACAGCAGTGTGTTAAAAACATCATTGATCAGCTGGAGGGGCATTGGGTACAAGTCCAACACCTGGATTACATTCAGCGTGTTTTCCAATTCAAGTATTTTACTATAACTATAACTTCATTTTAATGGACTGGGCTAAACTCAAATACAGTGAATAGCACATCTCTGGACAATACAAACAATGAACAAAATCTCTTCTCTTTTCCAAAAAACTAAGCACAGGTTTAAGCCTCTGTGGCAACATTCGATTGAAGTTAAAACACTAGGCATTTTTATACATATTTGTATACATATGTGTATATTTGTATTATTGTATTTTGTGTTCGGGATTCTTGGAAACGTTATTTCAATCTCTCTGTCTGTACAAACACACAGAAAAATTGACATTAAAGTTGACTTTGACTTTGATTAGACTTCCTAGTTTCACCACCTGAGATAACCTCAGTCCTTCTTTTGTGACATGCTATCATTTCATTCATATCATGTAATTTATCCTTCTAGGAATATATAATGGTGATTTATATGTTTATAGAAAAGGAACTCTTTATATATGTCAGAAACAATAATCCAGTGAAAAGCAGATCAGGCTACACTTGGATTTATGTCTGGCCCAGTGGCTAAGTGAGTTTGATTGAGGAATCAAGACGAATGCATCTAGAAATGGCTTTATTAGAATGGTGCATGTGTGAGATTACAGTTTACACTGGCTTTTTGGCTCTGATGAGCACTCCCCTCATTATCCCTAACTTCAGTGCATTACAAATCCCTTCTGATAACAACATGTTGCAGGCCTCTATCATCTTTATACAGTACGGCACAAGAGCATTTGATTACACTGTCACCAGTCATAATCCTCCGACCAGCGTGGCCCTCACGGAGCATCAAACAGATGACTCTGAAACAGAGGAGAGAAGGATGAGGGAGCCAGGGAGACGAGAAGGAGGGGGAGGAGTGTCGGGGGGGGGGGGGGGGGTGGCGTAATGGCGCGTGTTTGTAAATAATCTCTCTGTCACGGTGGTAAATAGCAGTTTATTTAACAAGCATCACATCACAGGAGCGCTTCCACCCTCCGCCGCCCCGTCTCTTCTTCTTCCTCCCCTTCATCCCTCTCTCCCTTTCTCCTCTGCTCCGCTCTTGTGTTGGGCTCCGCGGCTACGGCGAAGCATTAATAATAATAACAATGATAAACAGAGAAGAGAGATAACCACAGTAGTGTGTGTATAAGAGGCCCTCCCGCTCAGCCAGCTTACAGCGCTTAGCCCCCATTAAAGATGGGATGCGGAGAGGTGGGTGGGGGCAGCTAGCAGGAAAATAAGAAGCTGTTATTTTGCATGATATTAACCACATGAAAGCGCGTGGCTGCCGAGGACAGTAAAAGTCGCTGAAGAAGACAGAGGGAGGGAGGGGGGGGGGGGAAGTCTCGTTGGAGGAATAATGTAAATAGCGGCTGGCTGAGTTATCGGGCATAGCACTGTCATACGTGTGTGTGTGTGTGTGTGTGTGTGTGTGTGTGTGTGTGTGTGTCATCATATGCAACGCTGTCAGACGGTCCATTGTTTGGGAAGCGATAAAAGGCAATTTCCCAGAGTCCCTTGTAGAACTACACGCTCGGCTTAATTTGAGGGCCATTTTCCGTGACAGTTTATACATCTCTCTCCCTCTTTCTCTCTCTTTTTCTATGTCTCTCTCTCTCTTTTCGGTGCTCCCTCGCTTCCCCTGCTCATCTTTCCCGTGTGTGTGTGCTCACTTTGTAGTAAAGAGGCTTGTATTCATGTCTGTGTTTATTAGTATCTCACCCCCGTGTTTGGCATGTTCTCTTTGACGCAACAACAATACTTGATAGTCTAATACCTGTCAGTGCACACACACACTCCCACACACAAACACACACACACACACACACACACACACACTCACACACACACACACACACACACACACACACACGTCTGATGGGAATGTTTTTCCCTCTGCCCCGTCTTAATCTTGCCCTGACACAGAGCATTGTGAGCTGTGCTGCGCTGCCATCAGAGGAGAGCATGTCCTCTCATCATCCTGAGAGAGGGCCTATTAGAGGAGCTGAGGATGATGGGAGGCAGGGAGGGGAGAGGGAGAAAAGAGGGAGAAAAGAGAGGGGATCGCAGGTTCAGGGCAGGATAATTGACACGGAGGCTCCCATTGCCTGCGGAGGAGGTTTTTCTCTACAATGCCTTTAGTGAGAGAGCAAACAAAGTATGTGCACAAACACATGTACAGTACATACGCACACGCACACACACACACACACACACACACACACACACACACACACACACACACACACACACACACACACACACACACGCACCCGCACACGCACACACACACACAGTGAGCAAATGGCTTTTGTTTGTGTGCTGTAGAGTGATTTACGAGCTCAAACTGTTCGCTAAACTTTAAGGCATTTGGCTTGGTAAATAAAAATGATGGTGTACATCCATGCTTGGGAGCTCATTGATGCCAACATATGTTTTTATTTTTCTGTTTGCTTGATTATTATTATGAAAAAGAAAGATGAAAGAAAATAAGGATGGGCGATCATTTCAATTTCCGTATTGTGCAATTGTGCCTATAGAGATTGGTGCATGGGATCTGGTACTTCACAGTACGTCAGTGAAATTAAAGCAATACAATTTGGTAAGAAAAAAAGTATTCTTTGTCTAACATTTTTTTCAAAAACTATTGTTGAAGTTAGAATTTAATTTGGATTAGACATTTCAACAGTGATCCTGAGTGTGGCCCGGTGATTGAGGGAGATTTTAAGTATTCAAACCTTTAAGCAACCATAAAAGTTAAAGTTTAGTTAATAAACAATTTAATTAGAGTGAACTTTTTTTCCCTTTTTACCATTAAAAAAAATCTGTCCGTGCTTGGTGTAACAATATCACAGCATCATTTTGCTTTCAACTCTTTTATGTTATCCTTAATATCACAATGTATATCTATTCCATAACATTACCCACTCTTATACAGCGCAGAGCAATATGTTTGTGAGCAGGCAACAGAGATGAGTGGGGGGGGGGGCTCAGATCATGAAAAAGTGACAGCAAGCTGGTTTGTATTAAAAGATTTTAAATTTGAAAAACGTGTTACTCAGCTGATTAACGAGACTCAGCGGGCAAACCTCCCGCTCCCCGAGCAACATCTGTAAATACACAGCATGGTGCCAGATCTAGTGATTCTTTTTAAAACATCTTGTTGTGAATTAGTTAGAGTTAGTAAGGTGAAATTACCCTATTTGTTAAATAAAATATCGTCCATCATCTCTTTTAATAATTGATATATATACATATACAGCAATCAGCTCAGGCCTAATGGACAATACATAAAGTACTTTAGTCAACTGGGAAAATATTGGAAATTGTAGTGTTACAGCAGCTAAGTCAAACAAACAAAAACAAAAGAGCATGAGAAAATAAATCAGATTAACAAAAGGCAAATATTATATAATAACAATAATTATAAAACAATATAAAACATTCCTGCCTTTTTATGTTTACACTTGACCATGATGTTGGATGACGAGGCCCAAGTAACAGCTTCATAACTGAACCTACAAACACATTGTGTATCAGAAATTCACTTTGTTACCTGTCACTAATTACGTCTCACACGCGCTACATCATCATGCATATAACGCTTTATTATAATGGCTGCATCTAAGATAACTATCATTTTCTTTGCATCCAGGCCCACACAAAGGCAGGATGAAACTATACAAAGGCTGTTGCATTTCCTTTTTTTAAGCTTCCAACTCGAGTAGCAACAGAGTAGCTCAGACAAAGATAAACCTGCTATCTGCTTACCTTAATCTATAACCTATAAAAAAAGAAGAAAAGTCTCTTGGCCATTCTATTCCTTAACTCCGTTATCATTCTTCAAAGCTGAGCTCTCCTGCTTTCTTTCTTGCTCCAAGGCTGTTTTATTGTATTGTCGTGAGGAAGTATTCTTATTGTATGTATTTTTCTATTACTATATTTCATTGTCTGTGGAGAATTCCCCTCGCTGGTGGTCTGGTGATCAAAGACAGTGAGGCTGGTTTGATAAAGAAACACATTTTAGAGTGTGATGGGGCACTATCTGCTCTTTCTGTGTGATAAGTCATTCTTCAGTGAAAGGTGGATTAAGAAAAAAGGTATGTGTCACAATTTATTCAGCCTCTTTAAAAAGTAAAATAAAAGGTTTTCATTATTATCTTAAGCCAACAAGTTTAAATGTGACCGACTTATTTTTGAGAAAGACTCCATAGATACAATAAATTCTCTATGTTGTTCGGTGAGCCAGAGACCTCTCTCCTCTCCTCTCCTCTCCTCTCCTCTCCTCTCCTCTCCTCTCCTCTCCTCTCCTCTCCTCTCCTCTCCTCTCCTCTCCTCTCCTCTCCTCTCCTCTCCTCTCCTCTCCTCTCCTCTCCTCTCCTCTCTCATTTACTTCCTTTCCCCCTTTTTCATACCTCTCCTCCTCTCTTGTTACAAATGGCCCCACGTAGGAAATGAGCGGATTGTTATTTCAAACTTAATAATGTTACACGACTCCATCAAGACAACGCTGCTCTATCAAACTCCCACAGTCTCCAGAGATAATTTAATCACCAAATGCCAAACTGCCACGCCACATTTAGGTGTAATTTTCATCCATGCAAAGGTAATTTGTTTCAGTATTATGAATTAATTAAAGCCTAACGAAGATGGAGAAGGCTGTAGAATGTCTAATCAACAGGCCCTTGAAGACTGATTGATTCGCTCTCCTCCACACTCTGCCCTATCATGCTTTGTCCTCCCTGTTGTCATAGCTTCTGTTTTTCACCATTTTTTTTCTCTCCCTGTGACTGTCGCTTCATTCCCTGTATCTGTGAGTTGGATGATTTAGACGTCACTGAAGCAGAGGTCCCATCCACTCTGTAATCTGCTCTCTGTTTGTGACTGATGATTTTGCAACTGCCCTCCTCTCTGTCAGGTGCTGCCTCTGCCTCTGCACCGACTTGCAGTGTAAGTAAAACCCTCAGAACCGTGCCGCACTTTATTATTTTAATCTCCCTCTCAGCTTTTTCGTGTTCAAATGCTTTATGGTATTTGTTGACATTTAAACAGCCCTTGATGCATTCCTCCTTCCTATATATGCCAGTGTGAAATGCATCAGGGTGGATCCACGTGTCAGTCAATCATTCTTGCAGCTGCTTGTCCCAGGGGCCCGGGACTTTGTTTTCACATACATGTACAAGCCGCAGGGCAGGGTACCTGAAAGCGTCCTTTTCACCCCTAAACACTCGCTCAAAGGCGTACAGCAGAGCAAAAAACACAGTAAACTATAAATCAAGGTTAGAACATGTCAAAGTCCTATGCAGACATGCTCTTCTCACGCACACACCACATATGTCAGGTGTTATCTGTGCTTCAGATCTGCAGTACTGTACACTGTGTCTAATTTTCTCAGAACTAATTTTCTCACCTTCAGATAGAAATGCGCACATCCATACACATACGGTAAATACAACAAATGCCATCTCCTCTACCAATACCAACATACCTCACACCCAGTTCTCGCTAATGCAAATATTTATACTGCATGCTCGAGATATTCAGGGCTTGCTATGTGGTTGAGACAAAAGCTTCAAGGTTTGTCAAAGTAGGTTACAAGTGAATGAATGGAACCGGCAACTCTGCTTTTGTAAACACCACAAACAAAATCAGGGATTATAAAAATGCTGAAAAGCCAGATTGTCTTAACTTTTAGCCATAAGTAAGTCATGTATGCAACAGAGAGAGCCTCACATATATAGCTTTAGGTGCATTCCTCTACTGTACTGTATATATATAGAGATAGAGAGAGAGAGAGAGAGCGAGAGAGAGAGAGAGAGAGAGAGAGAGAGAGAGAGAGAAAGAGAGAGAGAGAGAGAGAGAGAGAGAGAGAGAGAGAGAGAGGAGAGAGAGAGAGAGAGAGGTGTGTGGGTTTGTTTGTGTGAATGTTTGTTTAGGCTCTGTGAGGCACCATGGGAAATGCAACAGGGAGTGTCTCCAGATAAACACTGCATCATAACCCCACCCTCAAACAGAGCTCTCTATTTAAAGGGTCAGTAAACACTGATTACAAAAAAACATATTTCCCTAATAAGCCATGCAGAGACTTTTGGTATTTGTTGCCAAGGTTTTGAGATGACGTCTACCATCCTATTATAAAAAGAAGCGAATGGACTTTTCTGTGATTCTTAAAGCCTTGTGGGGTTCGAAAGATGTCTGTCTCTTTTATGAGGCTGTAAACTGGACGTGTTGTTGGCCTCTGTTTCTTTCAGTGCAAATCTGGTGTGCTGGGAATTTTGGAGAACCACGCAAAGAAGATAGGGTTTAAAATAACTTCTAGCTCCTGAAAGCTCCTCATTTTGTTGTTGCTAGCACTTGTGATGAATTGAACTAAAAAGCGTTTTCCTAGAATCTAGCCTATTCCCGAGATAATTGTCCCTGTTCAATGACAGTACACTTAAAACACACATGGGACTCCATCTTGGTTGCAAGCCATTTTCCAAGATTGGTGTTTTCTCACAACGTCATAATATATGCATATATTTGGGGAATTTAGAAACTACGGCAATTAGCCGGGCATTTCTCGCAGCGCCCAGGGAAAAAGTTCAACTAGCAGCACACTGCATCATGCCAAGGCTTGCGGTGCCAATTCAACGAGTTTGAGGGCTCAGGTGCAAAATGATCAACAGACCTTCATCTAAAGTCATTTTGTTTCCTAATTGTTTCACCTATACAGTGAGTTTTGCAGGATTGTTCACTGTTAACATCATTGTTAGATGTTCTCTGTGGTGGTGGCTGCAGTCTCAGTGGTGGAGATTTTAAATATTTGGTACGTGAACCATGACAGGAAAGTCAGCTGTTTTTATTACTAAACCTTACAAACAATATGTGGAAGAGTTATTTCTGTAACGTGTGTATGTTTAAAATGCAGTCAACCAAATCAATAGTGATGTATTCGCTGACTTGTTGGTGCTGTCTGTGATCTGTAACTTGCTGCTCCTTCTTGTTTTGTTATGTCTTGTAATATTTCTATTCATCCGCTATCAAAAAATACATATTATAACCATTTTCTTTGCATTTTGGATGAATGATCACGATGAGCTCTAACATCTGTGATAAATGAAATTGCGTATCCCTAATCGGTTTCAAAAGAGAGAAAAAGACAGCCAATGTAATGCTTTTAATGTGAAGCTGCAGTATAAGATATGTTTGGTTTGCATTAGCAGTAACTTAATACAGCTCTGATATGGAAGAGTGAACAGTAAACAGTGAGGCTGACATCAATGAGAAAAAAATTAGAAACAGTAATGCTGGATTACATGCATGCTTCATTTCCTCATGCTTAAGTAGGCAATTTGAATCCAGCGCGAATGCTGAGCCCAGCCAATAACAATGAAACGGCTCTATACAGAGGTAATTATTGAATGTAAATACATTGAATTGCGATGAAAAAAATGTCAACCATAAATAGTATCTAAAATGTCTTTTGATATTTGGGATAATAGCTGTATTGATATGTAACAAGGTTTGATTTTCTATTATTTCTTATGTGTTTGTGTCTTCGTAATCATGCTGTACAATTAAAATGACCCTAAGATGTCCTGCTGTTGATCATACTGTGGTGATACGAAGCAGATGACCAATTAAAAATCCTTGGGCAAAAAACCCAATCAGAGCTGTTCTCCAAGGGTCTTCCACACCACAGTCTGCCACTGCGTTTTCACAGCCCTCTCCCCTTTCCGTCCTCGCCACCACGCTGAGCGACAGGGGTCCTTTCACATACACATGAGCCAAAAACACATGCACGCACGCACACATAAACGCAGTACACCTTATTACTCTTTATTAATCTGCAGGGCGTTAATTGAAACCCCCCTGAGTCTGAGCTGTACCTGCATTCCTTCTCTCATTATCAGTCAAGGTGCCTTTGGGGGAAGAAGAGAGGGGGATGGTGGCGGGAGGGGGGGACTCCTGAGTCTCCTGTGACAGGCCAGTCGTACGTCCACGGATCTCACTGAATTAGACTTAGCACCCAGGTGGTGTCTGCTTCCTCCTCCATCAGTCGAAACAAAAAAAATGCCTGGAGCAAAACATGTGGATCTATGAATCTGTGTGTGTTCAGTACCTGCTGGGGTTTATAGAGGCCTTCCTTTGGCATCAGTATGTCACCCTGACTTAAATGTGACCAAGATCAGGTGCGCGAACATTTCTTGAACTGTGCAATTACTTGGACAAATGCGTTTGGCTCACTTATTTTGTTCGTCTGCCATTCCTGGACAACAAAACTTTCCTTAGGCTTTTACTGCTCACAGCTAGATCATGAATGACACCTCAGCATCCCAATAAATAAAATGTCTTATGAAATGAAGCCAGATAGGAGAGCTCCTTAAGCATGCAAGTGAAATAATATTATATTAAAGAAATGGTCTGGTTTAAATACACGTACAGTACGAAGGAGCTAATAGGTGCTTAATAATTCATCTTATGTAAGGAGTGCAGTTGATCAGCAGACCTGGAGGTCGCAGCTCTGCCTGGTTTTCATCTACAGTGGAACATTTTCTGATTGATGTGTTTCTGCTTATCACAGGTGTGGAGACTTAGACTTTTGTCATTAGTTACGGTCCAGCTTTAGACTTAGATTCAGGTCAGGGTTCAGTTTACACAGGCATTGCTGGCTACGGATGTGTATATACAACGCCAAGATAGTAAAGTGTGTATGAGTATATTCTTGCTTGTGTGTGCGTGAGCATGTGTGTGTGCCAGGAGAGAAGAGGATCCGATTAGTACTACTCTGAAAGTAATTACCTTAATTAAAGCAGTAATGTGTGGAGACAGAGGGGAGAAGAGGACGGGGGGAGGCAGGGGAGAACCTGCCATCTTTTATGGGGCAGTTTAGGGACTGCATGATTTAAGGGGCACACTCAGCAGTGGGCAGAGGGAGAGAGGGAGGGACGGTTGAGGATGAAAGAGAAGTGGGGGTGAGTTAGGATACAAGCGGCGTTTTGTTTTTGGGAGGATAGAAAGAGGTGAGAGGAGACTGTGAGTGAGGGAGAGAAGGATTGTGGGAGAAAAAAAGCAAAAGATCAGTTCTTACAGAGATCTGGCCAACAAGCTTCAACAGCTTCATTTCTCGCCATATTTCATTTTCTTCTCCTGTCGGTGCACTTTCTGTTTCAGCTTATCTTCAAATATACTTTGTTCACTTAGACATATACACCCACACACTAACACCAAGCACACACACACACACACACACACACACACACACACACACACACACACACACACACACACACACACACACACACACACACATATACCATGTATACATCACTTCAGGGGACATTACATTGACTTACATGCATTTCCTGGAGACTTATCCTAACCTTAACCATAACCAACACATGCCTAACCCTAACCCTTACCCTTAACCTTACCCTAACCCTAACCAAGTCTTCACCCTAAAATTAATGATTCCCCTCATGGGGACCTCCAATTTGTCCCCATAAGGGAAGCCAGTCCCCACACGTGACTATGTAAACAGGTGTAGGTCCCCACAAGTATAGTAATGCTAGACCACACACACACACACACACACACACACACACACACACACACACACACACACACACACACACACACACACACACACACACACACACACACACACACACACACACACACACACACACACCATGATGAACCAGTGCCAATGTGATGTTCTTTTCAGATATTTTAGGATTTGTTTTACACATTCAATGAAAACCTGAACCGTTGACTTTAATTATATGTATTATGTCAACAGATTTCACATAACTGTTAACAATGATATCAAGTTTAAATAAAACATATTTGGTTCAACTTAATATTATTACTTTCAACTAACCTAATACAGTTATATGACATTTGTTGACATTAGACATTTAATTAAAGTCAACGTTTGAGATCTTTCAGTGTATGTTTGATGAAACCGTCAGCCTTATTCAGGTCCAGGCACTGCGCGTCGGTGAAGGCGAAAGACACATGTAATTTAAAAACATAATCAAATCTTAAATAGCATTTTAATTCACTTTTTGTCTCCCAGTTTATCTCAATTCCACTTCACTTTTTTTTTTCTCAAACATTTGATGTTTTTCTTCAACATTTTCCTATATTTTCTGAGGCTGAATATTCAATTGTCGTTCATATTTTTCTCTGTACTTTCCAAGGCTCCACTCTGTCTGAATTTCGAGGTCTGCATCGGCCTTGCTTATGTGTGCATATGTGTGTTAGTAAGTGTTTGTGCGTGAACTCGTGTCTGCGCCTTAATGCGTACACTGTTGGTTCTGCAGAACCAGACAAAGAGATGGAGAGCCGCTCGCACATTTGCATGAGTTGGAGGTCTCATCGTAATAGTTGGATAATGGAAATCAAATAACAACCTATGAAATACAGTCAGCGCCGTGTCCTCGTACAACATTCAGCCTACAGGTGTGTCTGTGTATGTGTGTCTGTGTGTGTGTCAGCATTTGAATCGCAAGTGAAATAACATCTTTGTGATAGAGTGATAATGAAAATAATAACATCCCTGACAAAATATTCATAAAGGTAATGATGAATGCCATATTTCTTAGAGAGATACATCAGAGGCGTCTTGTTTAAAAGAAAACAGTGGCCGGCGTCTCCCACACCCTCAAATTATCTGCCGCTTTCACATTTCACTGATAGCATAGATGAGAGCTGAGGAAAATGGACACACAATTATGCTCACTTGTCGTATATTAATACTGCTTCTTGACATCTTCCATGGACCCTGAGCTGTCATCTCTTTGTCTGCTTTAATTGAAAATTAATGGTTAGTGCGTTGCCGGGGCAACCGCGGCAGTGGCAGTGGGTAGCGAGCCACATTCAGACAGACACCAGTGGCATTGTTTGTCCTGTCTGACCTTGGAAGTCAGGGAAAAAAAGAAGAAGAAAGGCTTGGGAGGACAAAAAATACATTAGAAAGAGAATGGAGAGGTAAGGGTTGAATGTTGTGCATTGAAGCGAGGGAGGAAAAATAAAATAAAGTTATTATGGCCATGTTTTGGCCAGGTAGAGAGAAAGAAAACCGAGGTAGGGGTGATTGAAGAGGAGACTGAAGATATGATGTCAAAATGCCAAATGGGGAGAATTATGTTTGAGTAAGAAAGCAGAAAAAAAGGCCTGGCGATTCTTCTGTGGAGCGACGGGATTACCTTTGTGCTGATGGAGTCAGAGGCCACCTTATGGCCCGTAATCATCTGGACACAGGTGTGGGAGTGAGCGAGCGCCAAAATGAGCAGTTGTGTGTGTGTGTGTGTGTGTGTGTGTGTTTGTGTGTGTGTGTGTGTGTGTGTGTGTGTGTGTGTGTGTGTGTGTGTGTGTGTGTGTGTGTGTGTGTGTGTGTGTGTGTGTGTGTGTGTGTGGAGGCGTGCGTGGACATGTTGGTCCTAATGTTTACAAATCCATCAGTGTGGACGCAGTGCCAAATGGACACTGACTTCAGGGCCAGGCATCTATAGATTGACTGAAAAGATTATGGACGTCAAACAATCTACTCCAGCGGAGAGCTCAGGGGTTACAGTGGACATGATGGAAAATCATATATAAAAAATGTTTACAACTCTGATTTGCTCTCAGAAGATCTCAGCTGGGTGGGTGCTTGCTGTCATTAGTGGGCTTGGAGAAATAGACCAAACAATTGAAAGACCTGGCATTTCTACAATTTAATATAAGGAACAGAAAACCTTAAAATAATGCAGTTTACAATGTGATTCATGTTATTGTGTACTCTTATCACACCCTCCTTTATTATGGGACGCTGGTCCGATACTAGTTTCTAAATTCCAACATAAAGTAACAGTAGAAAGTAATAACATATTTTATTGCAACATTATTCTGTTAAAGCAAGTCTTTTGTAATTTCAATGATTCTACAATACCCATTGAGTGGCGAAGTCCTTCCCCTTCCGGTGGACCTCCATGGGACCTTATTTCGGAAAAAATATGTATTGAAGTCAATGGAGAGAGAAAGATTATCTTTCGATCCCGTTTGAATTGTGCCACGAATTACACATATGATGTTTGTCTATTTAAAAGATAATTTTGCAAGTCAAAACAACAAAAATGTGTCGTAAGACTGTGAAGTAACGTTTGTGTGAAACTCTCAATGAACTACATCTCTTGCACAACAACACACGTCACCAAGATGGCCGTCACTACTGTCTTGTCAAAAAAGAGATTGACTACCCTCACTATCAACACAATGAAACACGTCCAGAAGAATGTCATGCAAAGCTGCCTTCCTTTGATTCTCTCTGAACTGACTGTTCTAATGAAGTCGAAAAGATCGCCGATGCTAATCTAGCGTTAGCGTTAGCATTTCTCCCCCGGGCTTAAATGGTGTATTATAGAATGATCCCACCGGTGTGACAGTACTCTTCAAAGGGTTCATGAAATATGACTACTCTTACTGTTTAACATTTTGGGTTACTTAATGTTACTTCATGTTAAGGCTAATAAAAATGACAAGGCTAAGCCGGCTGTAATGCTAACTAACGTGCTTGCTAGCTAGTTAGCTAACTTGATCCAGCCACTCCTGGTCCTTTCATCAGACGGGAAGCGAAAGAACGAGCGAGACCCATTGCTGGTATGATAACAACCTGGTACTAAGCACACAGGCATCTTGTTAAAGTTATCTTATCTTAGCTATCTCTATTGTAGTGGAGGAAAACAATTGTGACATCAGTTATGACATCACTTACGCGACTCTGGGATTTGTAGTCTTTCTATTTTTCATAGTCTTATATTTCAACAGTTTTACGACAAACTGTGACTTTTTGATATGGAAATTATTTTTTAAGATTGACAAACATCATATGTGTAATTCATGGCACAATTCAAACGGGATCGAAAGATACGTTTTCTCCCTCCATTGACTTCAATACATAATTTTCCCGAAATAATAGTGATGTGTCGGTCGCGAACGAGCCGATTCTTTTGAACGGCTCTTTGGTACGAACGAGGGGAACCGAGTCCTACTTAGTGAGAGCCGTTCTTGTTATCGTTCAATCGTTGGTCCGCACTCACTGGCCGTTTCTCAATCTCGAGGATACTGGCTTCCAAGCCAATATTTCAAGGATGCTACGTCATCGAGTGCCGCCAAAGTACTGTTCCAATCTCCAGCATACTTGGAATTCCACAGAGGCCGCGTCCTTGGTTTGGGGGAAATTTCGAGGATGCACATGGGTAGACTTCACGAAGTTCGCGTTCTTAAAATCCCCACAATGCTTTGCGCACGGACCAATTTAAAAAAAACCTTGCGGAGAATGGCTGAACGTAAATATGTTACTTTGTTACATTTGTTATCACCAAAAATGTGTTCCGTGAAATTAAAGCAAGTTCATAATTAGATAGACATCGTGAGGTATTTATTTTCGGTACAGTTTATGTTGAAACCGTTAGAGAGAGTGGCACACTTGTTAGCCTGTTCCATTCTTCTTCGTTTTTCGAAGCCGTGGCTTAAGCATACTTGCTTCGTTTCTGAAGGAAGTGACTTGGAAGTACGCGACTACCAAGCCAGCATCCTCGAGATTGAGAAACGGCCGCCGCCTGCCTTTTACAAAGCTTGATTTTGTTCCCCACACGTATTCTGTGAAGACCCGCCCCTACTCTGATTGGTAGGTTTCAGCCCGAGGAGTGAGATGGGGTGGGTCTTAACGGAATACGCGCAAGAGAGAAGTCATAACAAGTGGTACAGGACAGGTAGACAACGTGTTTTTCGGATGGAAAATGAGCCAAACGCGAAAACGCAGCAGCATTTGATGCACTTCAACCAAAACCCAGGATAAAGCGCACCATTTGTGAAGGCAAAATATCCTTTAAAGCAGGGTCAACAAATAATCTCCATCGCCACTTAAAAACACAGTATCTAATATTAAGAGTTGCATGAATTTCATTCAAGGCAAGGCAACTTTATTTACTTAACACATATACAGAGTGTAATCAATTTATCAACTTATTCTATTTTCCAAGGCTGTTTTAAAAATCTGAAATGGCATAAAGAACGTTGGTAAAGGACTATGCTCGCAAATTTGATAAACTAATTTCATGTCAGCTGATTATCTGGTCAGGGTTTGAGAGGTGGGGTGGTATACTTTTTGAACTCGGTCCCCTCCTCTCTGTATACCTGAATGTTATTTTTTTCTGAATTGTATTATATCTATATATAACTCTATGTAATAACTTTGGATAAGCAACTTTTATATCCCCTCGATTAACAAAAGAACCAACATGATAACCAACAGCGTTTTGATGAAATTGAAGTAGATTTTTGGTCATTAATTTTGTTGGTTGAATAACCATTTTAAGGTCTCTTCTTGCTTTAGTGGAACAACGTCCCCTTAAGTCTTTGCCCCACCTGCAGCTGAACCTGTATGTGAACATAGCTCTTGTTTATCTGTGAGCTTTTGCCTGATCCCAGCTCAAGAACACCCACCAGCCAGGCACTTGTGAAGAGATGTTTTTGGATGAATCAGGGTGCATTTGCAATGCATTTCTAAACATTTCACATCACAAAAACGCTTTTCATGTGGTTTGGAGGCCCCTTAAATGTTGGCTGATAATCAATCTAACACTCTAATGTGCGTGGGTGTGTGTGCTTGTGTGTGTGGACACAGATCAGTAGTTCTGTGTGCATATTTGTGTGTTGCCCATCATTGTGGCCAAGATTGAAAAACTCTCCGAGGGCTGTGAGGTCATGGCACATTTATTGATTGGAACTTTCTTATGCAGACATTTTGGGAAGGTTGAACGGCTTTCCATTCCCATTGTGTATTCTGTTACACATGTGACAATACACTGCTTCTGACAGGTCACATAACAACTTTTTTTTCTTTGCCAAAATACTCCTGAAATGTTTTTCGCCACTTTCACACCATTTTTCTTTATTTCCGTCACCTCGGGCCAACAATAAAGACAAGGTGGCCTAACACCGAAAATGAGACACAAATTATTGGAACAAACATCCAAAGGTTGAAATTAAGTTGAAGCTGCCCAGCATGTTCTGCATATACACTGACCAATTATCATCAGCAGGGCCGTTTCTAGCTTTTTGGGGGCCCTATGCAAGATGGGCCCTAGTTTTGACAGTTTTTTAACTACAATGGGGGGGATTCCGAAGCCTTTAAGATGATCTGTGGAGATGCATCAATCTGTTACACTTTAATAGGAAAACAGGCTAATTTCACGAAAACCAAGCAATTGAAAATTACAAAAAATGATATTAAAAAGGTAAACAATAAGGCTCCTCTATGTCAATAAATGCAAGAGATGCAGCATTTTCTCAGCTGTCAGCCCAACGATGATTTGGACTTTATTACCCCAAAAACCCAAGCCACAGCTTTGCTATCATTGCAGTTTAGTCGTGTTTATATCCTACATTGGATTTGTAAGCATATAATGCTTCACCGAACACTCACAGGAGGGGCTTGGCTGTCTACAAATAAAGACGGCTCATTTTAATTCTCCCCAAATATATTGAGGCTGAACCTGAACTTTGAATTCTCTGCTCCCATCATAATCTTGGCGATCTTGTTAAAATTGTGAATGCAGAATTAGAAATACTATGTAACTGGTTTGCAGTTAATAAATTATCCCTTAATGTGGCCAAAACAAATTACATGTTATTCAATACAAAGTCTGAGAGTAGAAATGACTGCATTATACGGATTTGCAATACAGAGATAGAAAAAGTTGGTGCATGTACATTTTTAGGACTGCTTGTTGATGAAAAACTCAATTGGAAGCACTATATAAATTATGTACAGACTAAACTGTCAAAAACAATAGGTATTTTGTATCATACTAAGAACATTCTTGAAAAAAATATACTCTTTATAACAGTCTATTTCTCCCTTACCTTTAATACTGCTCCGAAATATGGGGAAACACGTACTCAACAAATCTACAAAAAATAATAACATCCCAAAAAAAAGTATTACGAATAGTCTGTGGTGTTGGTAAATATGAACACACAACTCCCATATTTAAAAAAAACTCAATCTATTAAAATGTGTTGAGATAGTACAGCTTAAAACAGTACTGATTATGCACAACATTTTCCATAAGAAAATGCCTAATAACATTCAAAAGCAGTTCCAAACCACAGCGTGAACATATGAATGTAAAAAAAGTCACTTGAAAATAAGTGTTCACAATGTCTATATGCAATTATGCATATATTATTATTATTATTATTATTATTATTATTATTAATTTGCCAAGTGCATGACGTACCTATGTATATATAGTATTTTAATTTCAAAAAAAGTTGTTGAAACTGCTATTGACATGTGCAGAAAATGACCCTATATCTAGTTTTCGTATATATATATGCATTTATTGTTTTCCTGCCCTAACTTTTATTAAATTTTTTCTCCTGTTTTCTTTATTTCTTTGTACTCCTTCATTTCTATACGTTTTTGACGCAATAATGCCGCTGTATTAGGATGATGCACGGGAGGGCTACTTTCCACAAGCTATGCTTCAGCCCTCCTGCTTCTACTAATTTTGTTCATCTTTGTGTGTATGAATTAAACTTTTTTTGTTTTTCGGATGAATAAAAAAATACTTTCAACTGCCCCCGCATAGTCCGCATATAGGAAGAAACGGCCCTGATCATCAGTACTTGTTTTCCAAAGTGATGCTCTGTGAGGCCTCTGTGAAGTCAGAGTGAAGTGTGTGTGTGTGTGTGTGTGTGTGTGTGTGTGTGTGTGTGTGTGTGTGTGTGTGTGCGCGCTCGCGCGTTTGTTTGAGCTCTAAAATCAAATCACAATTTATTTGTGAATAGTCAACTTTACTTTATACTGCGTCCAAGCCACACTGGCCTTGGACTTATGGCCATTGATGAGAATTTATAGAGCACAAATTATTTTATATACAATGATTTGAGGTCATATAGCATTTCTATTTTTGTTATTTTATTCTAAGGTACACTGACTCAGGAACTGTGCAAAGCTAAACAAAGTTGGCAGTATTTCAATGTGGATCCTTATTGGACAAGACCTTTCCCAGTGAATCCCTACATATCTGTTGTTCTGAAGTATCTTGTGTAAGGTGTAGTAGACAGAAGTCAGTCTCTGTTCCTGCCCATGTTGTACTTGTTACTCCACTACATTTATTTGCTAGCTTTAGTTAATAATTACTACTAATTATTAGTTAATACAAAATATAAATCAACTAATTGAAACACATTCACATTGAATTTAAGGTAAGAATATCCAGCTGCACTTTTCAAAAACATAAAAAAGCTCCACTTTTTCCAGTTGGGATAGACACATTTGCATTAATGATCAGAATCCAGTAATTTAATATATATCATTCTAAAATGGACCATAACACATAATGAGTACTTGCATTTTGAGGCAATTAAAACAATTTTTGGATTTAGATGCAAGGCAAGGCAAGTTTATATGCAGGACATTTACTTGTCATAGATTATTTTTACAATTTGGTAGTGCTAGTTTTGACATTGAAATATATTTTTCCTCCCACCAATATGACTGAACTGATTTAAAAGTCTTTAAACATTCAAATGAAATGTTCACCTTAACATGTGTTTACTTCTTTCCTTCATGACATGACAGTTTGCTTTAAATGTACTGATAACAATAGCTATTATAAAATGAATGTATATGTCAACATGCTTATGAATTAAATTACATTAAAATCTGCATATAGGAAAACCGCTAATGAAGATTACGTCATACCTGTGAACTAATGGCTCTGTTGGATTTTATTTCTTAAAATACACAAATGTATGTTTAAGGAGGTGCAAACAGAGACATCCAAAACATTTTATATACTCCTGAACTGTAATCACACATCATAACGTTATACATATATATATATATATATATACAGTATATATTGTAATATTGTATTTCTTACTCAATTCATTTATAATTGAACTTTGATGTCATTTTATTTTGCAGATTAGGATTAATAGTAGAAAATATAATCAACACATCAAATATGATTTTATTTAGTGTAGTATAGGGTATTTAGGGAGCAGACTCTATTCTTATTAAAGGGGGTGGGGGGGGGATTAGCTCTGTAACAGCTGCAAATTTAAAGTGATGTACACATTAATTGGATTTATAATCCAGTATTATAATTTATATTATTCTGAAATGGGTTTACATTAAGTGCTTTAATTGTATTTTTTTGTTGCTGTGTTCTAAGTACACCACTTGCTACAAATTGTATTGATCACCCTGCCTCACACACACACACACACACACACACACACACACACACACACACACACACACACACACACACACCACACACACACACACACACACACACACACACACACACACACACACACACACACATACACACACTCAATAGCACTTGGCTAATTATCTAAAACAATATCACACTGAGACACCTGCACTCACCTGGTACTGCAACGCAAATAGGTATTGAACAGCAACATCAGGAGACCTTGCATATAACTAATCCTTTCACCACACATTCAAAAGCCATCATTTGACTAATTTCAACCAGATATGAGTACATTTCCTGAAACACTGAAACACTGACAGTTCTAAAGCAACACAAAAAAGCTACTTAGCTAATTGCACAGACAATAAAACATTCTAGATCTTATGATGGAATAAAATCATGTTATTTCAATTTGTCTGTGTCTCTCATTATGTTCAGGCTCTGAACACATTGATAAAGTGCTCACAGTCCCCAGAGATTATCACTTCAATAGTAAACACAAACATTGTATGCTCTAGACAAACTGCAAATACTACCAAAATGTTAATTGGGGCATGAAACTGAGCGAAAATTAAGAATTATTTTTATAACGCCTGGCCACACATGTACAGCTGATGGATGTGTTCTCTTCTCGCAAATTAAAATTATCAGAAAATGGCAATCAGAAAAACATATTAGAGTCTGAAGCTTGGTTAATATGTTTTGAGTGTGCTGGACAGAGCTGTGACTTTCTCTCACGTATCACACGAGAGCCTCGGGCTGAGACATGGTGCTGCAGCTCGGCAACTGAAGGAGTCAGGGCAGCAGGAAGTGAAGGGAGCGAGAGGCGAGGTTGGAAAAATCTGTTGCGTGTTGATGATATGGAAGGCTTAGGGACTGTGGACTGCAGAAGGAGGGAGAAGATAGACGAAAGCTAAAGAAGGCCGGATCACTTTCCCATATTGCATGTGTAGCTGAATCCATCATCTCGGGGAGCCAGATGTGCGTCATTCCCATCAAACTTTCCAAATTAAAGGGCCTCCTCACCCCGCCAGTCCCCTCTCTAATCCTCCATCCATCTCCTTCTCTCTTACCATTACATCTCTGTGTGCTTTTACACACACACACACACACACACACACACACACACGCACACACACACACACACACACACACACACACACACACACACACACACACACACACACACACACACACACACACACACCACACACACACACACACACACACACACACACACACTATACATACTAACTAACTTCTTCCTCCTTTTTTCCAAAGGAACTTGCTGAGAGGGCTCATTATGATGTTTTGTAACAGCCGCGTAGCCTTAGGATGCAAAACACATCTCTGCGCTGCTCGACGCGGCGTTGTGGGTTATCTTATCTGATGTGAAAAGGGGTGGTGAATGTTATTTGCATGCTGCATTGATGTTCAAATAGCAGTTTGAATGCTTCCTCAGTGGGGAAAGACTGTGATTGTATGGTTGGCGAGCAAACAAGTGTATCAGATGATATCAGCCTTGGCCCACTTTACTATCCCGGGTGAAGCGCATGAGTCCGTATCATAAAAACTTCGCCCGGCTTATACATACATCTGTCTCCAACTCCACCACCAGCCCTCCTCGGTGTGCGTGTGTGTCTGTGGGTGCAAGTTCCTCGACCCCTGCGTCTGTTGCACTTTATGGCAGTAATATGTTAAGTACCTCATATCACAGTCATAAAAAAGGTCTGCAAGTTGCTTGATGCAGTTTAAAGCTGTAGAGGTAATGCTGCAAATCACCCTCTGCTCTTTAGCCCAACACGCACTCTCACAGACACACACACACACACACACACACACACACACACACACACACACACACACACACACACACACACACACACACACACACACACACATACACACACACACACACACACACACACACACACAAACACACACACACACACACACACTTGTTCCTGTTTGACTGGCTGCCAAAGGCCCCGTCTGCCTTTCATATGTACACAAGATGACAAGAGAGGAAGAGGGAAGAGAGGACAGGAGACACGAGGACAAGAGAGGAACGGAAACAAGGAGAAAGATGAAAGAAAAGGTGGAAGAAAGACCGTAATAAGGAGTGGAAAGCGTTTGAATTGTAAATGTCATTCTGACAGCTGAGCAGCCGGACAGGCACATGATGGAGCTTTCATCCCTCACACTACTGTGTCATTGCCCCCCAAATGTGAGATATACTTTTGCATTTAACGTCCAATTTCCTTGGGATAGGAGGGCACAAGATAAGTGAAAAAAGGGAGAGGGAAGCACCGCTACCCACGCATCTTTCTCTCTTTATTTCTATCACACACCGACACAGCGAGGAGACCAACTTTCTCTTTCTCTTCAGTCGCCGCGCCAGATGAGGTTTGATACCTGCGATTCCACAGTTAATCCTGGATGGAATTTAAATAGAAGTGAAATTATTGTCTTTCTCTTACTTCCCTTTTCCTCACTTCCATTTTCACTTTGAACACCGTCGCCCTCTCCCAATCTCGCTCCCTCTCTTTTTCTCCAGCACGGGGCGCAGGAAAAAGCCTGACCTCTGCGTTTTCTCCCGTCCTTAAGATTGGTTTTAAATACTCCGCAGATTAAAGCACAGGCATGAAAGCTCACATTAGCCATATATTTAAAAATCCCCCTGGCCGATAATCCATGTATTTGTCAGAATCAAACACAGGGGAATAGAAAAGGGACCAATGACATGATGAGTAGCCTGAGCCAGACGTATTGTGAAGGGGAATTAGAAGCAGAGAGATACATTTAGCAGAATGTGGCCCAAGAAGAAAAGTCCTTCAGGATGATTATTGAAATTCACTCAAGACTGACTCGCATGAGCGTTTGACAGGACAAAAAGCACCGTGGCAATTTGACGACCTCTGATGCCCTTCATCCTTTTTATTTTTCTCTCCGCAGTGCGCACGCACGCACGCACGCACGCACGCACGCACGCACGCACGCACGCACACACACACACACACACACACACACACACACACACACACACACACACACACACACACACACACACAGATACACACTCAGGTCCCTCTGCCTCCCACACACACAAGTGACCTGTAATGCTGAAAGGCTGATGGAATCTAATGTGCATTTCTCACATACTGGATGTGTAACAGTAATTGTTACTATCCCGCTATGCTGGAAATGTTAACCTTCACAGATGTAAGCCTTTTTGTCAAAAATGAAAAAGGTATTGAATGAACATGAAGACTTCTTTTGGCTGAAAGTGTCTTTTTGTTTCTTTATAAAAATCTCTTAAACCTTATAACACATCAGCTTAAAATAAGCACATGAGCTTTATTTAATTCGTCATTGGTGGGGTGGTCAATATGTATTCAAATACATACAAAACGTAAAAAGTTGTGTTTATTTAAATATGTATTCATAAATACACATTTAACTTAACATATTGCTTTGTGTGTTTTTATGCCTAATTGCAGATCATCTTGAAGTTTGTTGTAAGTGCACTTTTAAAAGCAGAGAAGCTGAATAAATGCTTGCATATTTAAAAAGAGATGTTTTTTGTCCATCTGTGGCACATCTTCTGTGTGTATGTCTTTTTGAAGAAAAACACAAGGACAAAATAAAAATGAGTCATATTCATGAACAGACTGCTGCTGCATCCTTGTTGCTGTAACGATGGGCATGTTTTAGTGCGTTTCCTTCAAGATGGCTAAAAGGAGCTAAAGAATTGGAGATGTTCATGTCAAAGGAAAACATTGAGCCTTTCACAACCACAGTTCACTCAGACAAACAGATCTGTTCAATGTCCTCAACCAGTCATAGTGAATTCCAGTTCAAAACTTATATGAAAAAATAACCCCCCCCCCCCCCCCATATTGCATTCAATGATGTGAAGCCTCCAAGGTTGTGAAAACTACAGGATTAAATATTTGTATTTGATTCAGCTCAGTGAAGTTTTCTTAACATTTACGGCAATCTTTTGATAACACAAGGGGACAAAAGACCCCTGCAATGCATTCTTGAATCATTGTTGGGGGACAAGGTGGCTTGTTTGAAATAACTGAAAGAAAATTGTGTATTTTCAATGTCAATAACGTTATAGTGCTTTCATTGATTGTATTTGTGTTTCAATTGGGGCTCCTTTGAAGTGCTCGGTAAAGGACAAGGAGTTCAGCAGAGTGGAAATTAATGGGATGAAGCTTCATTGGTAATATGTTTTTATTTTATTTTTATCTATACTTTTTTGTCCATTTTTAAATGTCACCTTTTGATGTTTCCTCTTTCTAACACATTATATATATATATAAAATAACTTTCATTTTGCGTTTAAAAGTCACATGAAAATAGATTTTACTGTAATCTTTTCATGTTATCTTCTTCACTTTTCAATTTTGTTCCTTTGAACAAACACTTTCCCTGCCATCTATCAACCCATCGCCACATTTGTGATAGAGTCTTGAGCTGGTTATTGTATCAGGGCTGTTATATATGTCAGCTTAACACTGATGGCCACACTAATGTGACAGAGCTCTCCGGGTTACATCTCTCTCTGCTGCGTTAAAAAAAATCCTCTGCAGAGAAATGCCGTATCCCATCTTCAAAAAAGAGAAAAACACACACACACTGTAAAGGTTGCTACAGAAAGTCAATCCTATCTTCCTCTCTATCCCTCCGTCCCAGCCTCTCTCCTTCCTCGGACCAGTCACTGACAGCACAATGCAGAGGTAAAATCATAGAGGCTTTTCCACATCTTTCTGTGTGTGTGAGTGTGTGTGTGCGATGCTTTCGGAGACAAAGACCCCTGCTGTAGGGAGTCCTGTGGGAAAGGCGTGCGGCCCGGAAGATGTGAGCGCACTGGCGAGTGATAATGTCAGCTGGAGAGATACGGCGTGTCATTTTACACAACCACACATCAAAAAAGACAGTGGGGGGAGAGAGGAGAAGACAGCATGTCATTTGTTTGCTTTGATACAAGATCGCACCGAGGGAGGGACTGGAAAGCTCAAAGTGTGTGTCGGTGTGTGTGTTTGTGTGTGTCTTCTTGACGTATGTTTGTATGTCCTGCATGTAAGCAGATGAAGGGATAGGGTTTCAGGGATATATCCTGAATGTCTTGGATTGAGTTACACATAAATGGACAGACGGACATGAAGAGTGGCACAGTTCCGTCATGTCGCCCTGCGTGTGGCGTCATTGAGGTCGTGTCACACACAGCCACACACTTAAATATCGCTGGATAAAATTGACCCAGTTTGGATGAATATTGTACAGACAGAGTACTGGGTTAACTTGACCCATTAACCAGCATTTGAAGAAGTATACTCTCTCACTTAAGCAAAAGTCCTGCATTCATATTTGCACTGTACTTAAGTAGAAGTAGAAGCATTAGCATCAATACATGCTTTAAGTGTCAAAAGTAATAATGCAGAATGGCCCATCTCACTAAAATGTTATATTCTTAGATTTGTTATGTATTAATGTATAAGAACCACTAATGTACTGCTGGTAACGACTGGGATAATTCCAACCACTGCAGGGTGCCTAATCCATAGTAATCCATCATAATTCATTTGATGATTTATTTTTGTAAAATGTATCTGAATTAAAAATGGCTAATTAACTGGTAACTAAGATATTAAACCCCTAGCGCCAAAGGTTAGTTTAGTGAAAAAGTACAATATTGGCTTCTTAAATGTAAAATATATGGTTAAAAAAACAAGCAAAACCATGTAAATCATAATTGTATTAAAGAGCAGTACTTCAGTAAATTTACTTTGAGCCCTACGTTGGATTTTACTACAGTCATTTTTATATAACTCCTAATAAGCCATATTTTAATATGTTATGTTAACCGCTCAAGTTTATCATGCTCAAGTTTATCATGCTCAAGTTTATCATGCTCAAGTTTTACCTTAAAGCTGCCACAGATATATAGTAAGTTTTACAAAACAATGTGCATATGATATTCAAAACGGCAAAGCAAATGCATTTTATAAAACATTGAAAGCTAAGAAAGTGACATGTAAGTACACATTAGAAAATAACACGTGTAACATAAAGCGTTATGTATTAAAATCATCCATAATCTCCATTTCCCCTTCCTTCTTTGAATCCCAGGTGTGTACAGTCACTCTTACGCCACATAGACATTTGAATAACTTTCATTTGCAAACACTTGTCAACAGTTTCCTTCCTTCCCTTTCCTCCTCCTCGTGTCAGTGTGTAACATACAATCATGTGTGTGTATGTACATTCACTGCTTCAGATGTGGTGTAATTAAATCACTTTATTGCCAGAACATCAGAAAACACACACTCATTGGCAGAAGTAAATCTCCATTGCTCTCTGATGCATCAATGCATATGAACTGGAATCTAATGGTATCTCCCAAAAAGCTCAAACTCCAAGGTTTTAGAAAAAATGTAAAACTGTTTCATTACAGCAACATTCCCTAATAAAGTTAGAATAGGTTGCGTACGATGGAAATTATTTGACGGTTGATCCTTCATTCATAAATACATTCCTCTATTTTTTACTTAATTTTTTAAAGAGAGGATGAATATTTCCCTGGCTTTTTTCTTTTTCAACTCTTCAGGTGCAGTCCTGGCTGTTCTGTTTGAGCCTTGCTGATGTATACCTGTCAGATTAACACACAACCCGGGCTAAAGGCTTGTTTTTGGACTCCACTTGTGGGTCAGAGGTGTTTCAAAATTAAGTGAGTCCTTGAGGCATAGAACAAGATCCTCTCTCGCTCTCTGTGGCTGTCCCTGCCTATGGGAAGAAGTGTGGGAGTGTGTGTTAAAACAGCTTGTTAACACGTACACCACTGCCTTGGCTGGGACTCCCTAATTATTCCCTTCCAACTAAAGGCCAAGGAAAGGAGAGAGTAGTGATAAACACACTCTTTGCATGTCTCACTTTAGTGTGTGTGTGTCTGTGTTTGTGAGACACGTAGCAGCTGTGACAGTAAACATGTTTATGAAACACCTGCTAATGGAAAGCAGGCGTTGATTGTCTTCCAGCAATCAGAGTATATTCGGAGAGCGATGCTGAAACTCTTGTCTGCGTTGAGGCTAGACACACACACACACACACACACACACACACACACACACACACACACACACACACACACACACACACACACACACACACACACACACACACACACACACACACACACACACACACACACACACAGTCATTTATTATTGTAATACACCCAGCCTTGAGAAAAGCAGTTTCAGACAGTCTTCTGTTGTCTTTTGCATAACCACAGAGGCGGCAGTGGTATTTGTGTGTGTGTGTGTGTGTGTGTTTGTGTGCGTGTGTTTGTTTATGTGAGTGTGCAAATGCAGCCTTCCCACTTTGTCTTTTTATTTGTAAACATGCACACTCATATGTGTACCAAAGTGGGTGTGGGCACATATGAGTGTGTTTGTGAATGTTTGGATAATATGGTCTCTGCGCTGCTTTACCGCTCTGGGTCTGTTTATTTGTGTATGTGTGTGTGTGGCTGTGTGTGTGTGTTGTGAGACCTCTCTTTGGGTTTGACTCTCAAGGCATTGTGGAGATGTTGTGGGGGTTGTTTGTAAACATCAACAGCAGTAAGTTTTATTTTATTGTGTCTTTATTTTACGACATTATTCCCAGATGGCTGCTAAAGCTTGCAGATTTCAATGCGTTTACCACACATTTCTGCGCTCCCTCGCCTCACGCTCCTCTGCCACACATGTGCTTTTGCTCTCATACGCAAACAAACAACACGGTCTGTGGGGCTGATGCGTTCAGGAATGAGCACTGGAGAAGAATTATCCCCCACATTTCCACTCAGGCCAGAATCAGCTCTTTTTCTTTTATCAATCTAAAATCCTGCGTTTAAGGGATCACATTGAGTTATTCAAGTTAGTGGCAGGAGCTTTTTTTCCAGCTCTGTGACACTGTGGGTGAGCTCTACCATATTTCTCTTTAATTAAGCCAGGGAAAACCTTGTAGTACAGCCAACCCAGCTCATGTAGCCACTTATGTTTTAATTTAATTACCTGTCCACTTTGATAATTATTTCCCCTGATTAACAGGGAGAGAAGGGTTCCTAAATGGGAATTGGAGATGGGTGAGAGGGCCAAACAGCGCTTTTCTCTTTTCACCGAGAACAAGAAGGAAGGTTTGGACTTAAGATGTCCACGCCAGCCCTTTTTTTTTTTTCGGTTTCATTTTTGGCCCGCTTTAGCCCTGCCTGGCTCGGCTTTATTTAGGCAGTGCGGAGTGTTATTGAGTTTCCTGTGCTCTGTTTAATCTTGTTATGTTATGCAACAATGAGCTAAATCAGGCAAACAACAACAAATCATGATTCTCCAAACAGGCGTGGGTGATTTATATCTTTAGTAAAAATGTCAACAGTTACACAACAGCAAGCACAAAGATGATTCAGTCTCTTCGCCCTCTATTGTTCTTCTCTTGTATTATTTTCCTATCATTTGGTTGTTTTGTCTGTTAGTGTATTATCTGTTGTCATTATTTCTGTGGACTTCAGGAAGAGTATGTTTCAGTTACTAATGGGGATTATAATAAAATCCGACACATCTTTAGTTATAAGATTGAGGTTGTTTGTCACTATAAAGATTATACGTACCCACACTGGTGTCCAGTTATAAACTTTCTTTTAATAACACCGTCTCGTTTTTTCAATCAAACTTGGAAGTGCACCTTGATGATAACGGCCACTTAAAAAGCATCACTGATCACCGTCCAGTTCCTCACATTAGCGCCCGCCACTCCTCTTGAGATTTATTGGAGATATATAACAAAGTGTTCCTGGCAAAAGACACTGTATAAAATAAAATATGGGTGCTCATGCAGTAGTTAGATTCACACACACAAACACACACCCTAAACATTTGCACACATACACACATATTTTAGTGGTATTGATCGTGCTACTGAATGTGTTGTGATTTACTGCGGCCGTGGCCCATTGTTGGGTGGTGCTGTGATGGACTGCCATCATTTTCCAATGGTAAAAGCTCAGATAGAGCAAAGGCAGGAGGGCAGAATCTCATTTAATGGCCAAAGCAAAATTATTCTAAGATCTTCTTATGAGTTATGGCACTCTTTTTTTTCTCTCACTTTTTCTGCGACAGGTATGATGTAATTTCCAAATTTCATCAGAGACAGTAATCTCAACACTGATTATGCTGTCAATTAGTAAATGAATGTGGTGGTGAGGTGAAGAAAAAAAGGTGGTAATAACTCTGCAAAAGGATTTGTCAGGCTTCCAAAATACATAAAGGACATGTGAGGTAGGGAGACAGTACAAATTGTCCAATCACAATATAACTGTCTATTCGCAAGGTTAGTGTAAAACATGAAATAACCCATTTGAAATGATTTTATGCCTTTTTTTGTTGTTGTTGAATGCAGCATTTCTTAGGTTGTGGTAAATCTTTTTGGCACTAATCAATAAAGGCTTCCATGCAGTCAATAGATGACACTTGTATCGCCAAAAGGTGTTTCAAGAGTGAAAAATGCAGAAAAATAGACTTTATTTCAATTGTATATAAACCGATGCACATTTTTTAAACTCTGAAATTAACAAGTGTTTAAAGAAAATCAAAGTGTTTTTAAATTTCAGGCTGCTTCAGTTTGTGTGATCGTGCTTTGTTTCTGACGGTTTTTTAGCTCAAACTCTGTGCAGGCTAACATCTGTTCCTCTCTGCCTCCACAATAGCACAACTCAGCCGGGATGCAAAGAGAGGTCAAAAGATCAGTGCCTTCCCCTTACACACACGCGCACACGCACACACGCACACACACACACACACACACACACACACACACACACACACACACACACACACACACACACACACACACACACACACACACACACACACACTCTCTGGGAGAGAGGGAGAGAGAGAGATACCTCAAACCGGCTGCTGTTTTCCTATTGTGCGCCAGGGCTTTGCGAGGATAGGGCAAGCGATGAAAAACGCGCACCTGCTTTAGAGTAATTACGGTAGCGCAGCAGCAAACTGTCCCTCTCGCAACACACACACTCCACACTCGTTCACTCGCACAGCCCTAGTGATTCAACCCTGATTTCCAGCGAACGAGCAAGCAACAGACGGGATGCCAAAAAGTGAGGACCGGTGGAGAGCTTGTTCGCGCTGAAGAAGCCTCTCGAAGAGATAGCGAGGGGAAGCAGACGCAACAAAACAAGACGAGAAGCTGCGCGCTTTCTCCGCGGCAACTTGCGCACAGTGCCAGAGTTTTAGCGGCAGTATTGTTCTGACTTCACTCCAGAGGGGCCACTCCGAGGAGAGAGGACGCACACAAAAGGGAAAAGGAAAGGACTAACGAGCACGCTTTGTCGTTTAAAGTAATGGTCCTGCGGTCTTAGATCCTAGATTTCTCTGTCTCTCTCTTCCCTCTCTGTTCCTTTCCATTTTTCTTTTTTTGAGATTTTTTTCGTCGGTTTGTGTCCCCCTTTGTCGCCGCGAGAGAGTGGACGCATCGGGGGCTCGAGGAGCAGAAGCGGGGCTGTCCACATGGTCCAACCACTGGCGTGAAAGTTGACTTCTTCAGAAAACAAGAGAACAGGTTGATGCATTATCTACACTCTCCTTTCCCACTTTGTTTTAACCTTCCTCACTCTTTCCTCACTCTGTGCTTCCATTGAAACTCTCTGACACACACATTAGTCTAGTAAAAGGCAAAAACAACTCAAACATCAACTTTTTCATCGCACATTGTTTGTGAAACATCTCCAAGTCAGCCTTAAAATATATTACAGTATTGGAGAGTATTATAAAGGCTGGCACACGCGGTGTTTCCCTCTTTGTGACTTCCCTCATGTTACATTGTAACTTTCTTTTCACCGGATCGTTGAATGCTAAACTTATCAGCCACGTTTTTAAATCCTCTTTGAAGTTTTCATCAATTTCTACAATAGAGGTGCATCCACTTTCTTGCGATTTCTTCGCAACTTCCACACTTGTTATACACAGTCAAACTGTGGTTTATTTCAAACGAGGTTTATTTTAATGGTCAATTTATCTGAACTCTTATAATTGATCGAAGCAGTTTAGTGCACTGAGAGACCGGTGTTTATAGAAAGTGTCAGAGGAACAGCACAAAGTGTATCTCTCAGGTTAGGATTAACTAAAATGTCGGGATTTGAATGGAGGCAAGAATTTAATCTTGCGTGGCCATTATTAGGGCTTGTTAAGGGATTTGATAATAAACACCACCGTAGGTTATGTGGTGATGATTTTACACACCCGTGTGAGAGTGCTTTGTCATCGCTTTACCTGTTTAACTCTCAGCCGTTGAGCACTGTCTCCTATTATATCCATTTTGTTTTGGAAAATGTAAGGATAACTTTTTTAATTAAAAAAGGCTCTAAATCCTTACCCGATGATATACACCCCTTGTTTAACGATAGGGGAACATTCTTTTTGGGGGGCATTGTCAATAGGTCAGGGGACTTTCTTTTCAATCCATTTTGACTTTTGAAATCGGAACCGCGTTAAGTAGCCTCAGAGTTTTTTGTTGTTTCCATAATCTCACCGGATTAAATAAATAACAATAAAGGCCTTCAATTGAGGGTTTTAACAACAGGACGTGAAGAAAAGTTGTTAAAGCATAATAAAAGTGTAACGGAGAATATTAAAACGGATCTAATTTGACAGTGATAATTAGTGCATTATAACACCGATGCGTTTGATTTATTCATAATTCATAACTGATGGCACTAAATAAAAATAAAATGTTCCATATGAAAACCTATACAAAGAGGCCCACATATTTAAAACAGATTTAGACAATGATATACATTTAGAAATTGAGGGGGTTAAAGTCTATATGGAACCTCTGCATGACCCATGTTTTCCCTTTCTTTTTGAAGTCACAACCCGCCTGAAATGAGGCCCACACCACAAAGGAAAATTATATTTTCTTCATAGAGAAAAAAAGAAGTATTACCGGAAGTAGGCTATAATTTTTAAAATGACATTTTATAATGACATAAACAGATTAAAATCCACCCTTAATTTGCGCGACTGCCCACAACACAACACAACACACAACATGTAACATCTATTTACAGTAAGTGTTGTTCAAAATAAGTTGTTATTTTCTTCTTTCCCACCTAAAAATAAAACTAAAGAAATCAAATATGAAACATCACGACATTTCCTCATGTCAGATGGACTCATGTCCCGCGTGATGGAAGGGTTCAGACAAAAAAGAGGGAGAGATGAAACGACAATTAATCGCTGTTAGTTGTCTGTCATTGAGAGAAAGCATACAGGCCGTGTGGGTGCACACCCTGACACGGGCATTATTGCCCCGTGATTGATGGGCGCCGGGGCATTTGGCATAATTAATTTTATTTACTGTGTCCTCTCTCTCCTGTTGTGTCCCCCCTCCCTCCCCCCCACCACCCCCTCCTGTCCTCTGTGGTGGCATTTCCGCGACGCGATGACACACTTTTAATTGCACTTTAATAGAAGATCCAGCGGGAATGAAAAAGCTCTTCATCACGTTTTATGACCTTGTCACATTTCTGGTGTCAGACAGGAAAGCAGGTATTTTGTGGTGGCTTCGAGTCCCAGGAGTAAGGTGTTTGCAGAATTAGGAAAAAACTTTATTTCACCTATGAATAACACATTCATGCGAAGCCTTCATAAAAATCTGCATCAATGTTTTAAATGTTTTTATTAAATCAGCATATTTTGATCAATATCTGAATTTTAAGATTTTTTTATTTTTACAAAGATAGAAATGCAACTGGTCCACAATTTGCATTTCTGTACACCTGAACCCATTTGTATAGTGTGACAACAATTAGCACAAATGAGCTGACAGTATCTCACAGTTAGATAATTCTTAAATGCTGAATTTGCTGAAATGATTTTCCAGGAACATGGGGGGGGGGGGGGGAAATACAGTTTTGACTTTCTTTTAAAAATTCATGTAGCTACATGTTCTTCCAGCTGCTTCAATTCTCTCTGGCACAGTGAAGGCTCGGCAGCTGACATGTCTCAAATACTGTAAAACAACCATGTTTGGATTTCCAACAAACTTCAGATTACTGAACAATTTAGTGAATTGTACATTTTATTTAAAATGGCCTGACAAACCTTCAAAAGAAACAAATATAAAGCTCAAGGAGAACAGCGAGACACTGCTGATAGGTAGAGGATTTTTTTTTTAATGACTTCTACTTGAACACTGCAGCATTTACCAACAGTAAAAGCTCATTGTAAAGTTATCATTTATGATGTGCTTTGCAAATTCATCACATCGGTAAAGGCTTTTCATGGAAATAAAACAATGAGATAAAAGAGTTTTTGAGAATTTGGTTTTAAAGGAGAGTGTATGTGTGCAGGAAGCCAGAGGTGTCAGAGACAGATTGACTCTCTGCTCTCTGTCGGCTATTGTGCGTCCGTGTGTTTGCCTCAGCATTGCCACCTTTTTTCATCTGACTTGCCTCAACACTTTTCCTTCTTTGCCTTTTTTTCTTGCCTCCTCTCGACAGCTGTGTCTTTTCCATGTCCTGTTTTGTTTCATTGTTTGTAAGAGTCGCTCATGTGCTGCTGATTTTTATCAGTTTCAGACTCTGTTCTCCAGCAGACAATTGTTTCTGTTATGCTTACTGACACATCACTTAAATTATGATTTTCAGCCCGGCCAGCCTGTGTGTGTGACTGGGTTCCGGTGTGTGACTCCGGCACATGTATGAGACCGTCTAGAGACAGGCATTAACGGCTGTGAATCTCATGCGCTTTAAAACCCCTTCAAGCAGGATTAAAAGCCAGCTACATGATTGTGTTAGTCCATAAACTCACTCAGAGAGTCCTTACCTCCAGCATGAGCGTGTGTGAATGTATGTGTGGAAGAGTGTATATCTGAGTGCGGGAGTGTGTGTGCACAAGAGTGCTTTTTCTCAATTCACCTGTCCTGCTTGAGTGAAAATGGACAGTATTTGAAGTTTTAAATGTCCTGTGCGTCGGTAGCGTTGATGGCTCGCCTGTCCGTCTCTCCATCTCTCGCTCTCCCCTCATTAGAGCCCTCCTGCTCCCAAGCCCACAAGTCTGAGTGGGCTTTTGGCACCAAAGTGATGTTGAAGAGCAGCCGTATACAACTCTGCTATACATGTAGGATTTGACCTGTGATGGATACTCACAGGTTTACTTCTACTGCAGCACTTCAGTGCATTACCTGCTCAAAAAAGCTGAAATGGTTAAATTGTCGATATCTTTTAGATGGGGTTTGAGAAAAGCAAAAAATGTCACTGTGCATGGAGCGAAAGCATAAAAAAAAAAAGATTGAATTATTGAAAGTGTTGATCCTGCAGCTTCCGTTACGGTGTGCGCTTTTGAGCTGAAAATGTTTGGAGCTTTTAAATGTAAAAATGGTGTAGGGTAAGCTATAGGTTGTGACAATTGTTTAAACATGTCTTAAAGTGAAACGTATTATAATTTAGTATATCTTAGATTTGTAGGGATTTTCGTTGTGATTTAAAAAATTGGAAAATGGAAATCAACACGTCTCCATTTGTAATCACTGAGTAGCATTACAATAGCAATCACGGCTTGTTACCTCTTTAAAAATATGTTAATGAAATATAATTGACAAATTAATGGATTAAATGAAGGTGTTATGTATCAAGTGGGGGAGTGCTCTGGTTGTGTATTGAAGTGATTGACTGCACAGTGAAAGTGCCGCCACATTGCTATAGTCTGAGGCCTGATTATACATGTGGTTCTAATTGAACCTGTTATTCAGGAGAAGTCGAGGCCTGAATAGTTGTGTGTGTCTGTCGGTGTATGCATATCATAAATCCCACACGTTTTCCAAAGATGAGATGTGTTTTTAATGATGGGTCAGAAGGCGGTGTCGCGCAGGAAAGTTGCAGGACAGCAGAGAAAATGGAGCGAGAAGATGCCTTTAAGTGGTTATTAGGAAGTTGACCACCTGTGAGAGGGAGAGAGAAATTCTTCCTTTGTTGTCTTTAGCCTTTTGTGTCTTTTAAAAGAGCTGTCATTGCATTTGTGATGACAGCAGCCCCGCTCGCAGTCCCAACCTCATTCTTTAAAATCTACGCACTTTTCTCCCTCTTGATTGATAAGCTAATCATTTTTGCTTCACACAGTGGTTTAGCCTGTGGTCATTAACATTTCCATGCGTTTCAGATGAGCTTTTATATGTGTGTGTGAGTGTGGGGTGGCTCAGAGATGTTTCTCCATCTCCTCAGAGCACGGGCCCATTAACAGCTGATGGATGTGGGAAGGAGTGACCCAGCAGCTCAGAGCGGAAGAGACTGTTTCCTATGGACACGGGGGGGAAAGGGAAGCAGAAGAGGGACGGAGCGAGAGATATAACGTATGAGTGAAAGGCTGGTAGAAGCGAAGGAAACGGCAGTGCGAGGGTTTTTAGGCGTGGGTCATTATAGCTGAGGAAGCATTAGATCAGCCTCTCTAGAGTACGCCTGGCACCTGAGGCCATGGCTGGAGCTGAAGGAGAATGAGAGCACAGATCGGGAAGTTAGGCAGTCGGACCTATCAAGTGTGAGTCCACAGAGAGAGAGAGAAAGAGTCATTAGGTCAGCGGCAGAGCCAGGTAGAGCACATGAGATGGTGGGCTGAAGCCGAAGGAAATACCAGAGCGGTGTTGAAAGTGAGCCTGTTGTGTTCGAGCAGAGCGTCTTCATGAAAAAGCTCCCATCGGTCGCTGTGTCCCCTGCTAACTCTGCATTGCTTCTGACAGCTGTATTTGTGTTATGGATTTTCCTTCACTCCGTCCCGTCTCCCTTTCCTTCTCCCCTGCCTCCCTCTCTCTCAGTAGTCGGCTCCCCTCCTCTCCATCGCCTCCACCCTATGACCTTTTGTAAGCACTTCATCAGAGAGCCGTTGGTGTTTTCTAAAGCGCCGCGACAAACTGACAGGGCAGCCGTCAATCGAGCGGGGGGAACCGAGGGAGCAGATCAGTGGAAAGCTTCGTTCAGAACAACAATGTGACTAAACTTTCTGCAGCACTGCTTTAATGTGTATTGAAAGGATGTCTGTGAAGGGTAGGTGACAGCTGGGAAGCGCAAGACTCGCAGTGTTATGGATACACACACACACAGATGCACACACACGCATTTTTGCACATTTCATAAACTGACTGTAGAGGCGCGTTACGCAGCTCTGGAGTGCTCGTTTGTCCGTGGTGCTGCGGTGGTAAAAATCTGCCGAGCGGACGAATGAGCGCTCTGATAAAATGCTGAGATTTACAGAAGAGGAGGAGCGCACAGGGAATCATATCCAGGTCCTTAAACACAACTTCAACCTGATTGATCTCAAATCAGTTTTTTATCGTCTCACATTTCCTGTTGTGACAAATAACACCACCTAATATTAAGACATCTTTCTCATTTTGTTTGATTTCCCTCAATCCTGACTGACATTATCAGATCTAGCATAAATCAGATTTATTTTAGCATTTTTTTAGTTTTTGATTTGCATCAGAGTGTTTGAATTGCCTCAACCAGGATTACTTAACATTAACATATGGTGATAGGAAATTAGTAATGCAGTTTTTTCCCCTTGTCCCTGTTCTTAGCCATCCTGGACCAGGGAGGTAATAACCATATGCATCTCATTATGTTTTTCTAATCCGTAAAGTATCGGGATGTTGGCTAACGCAGGCGAAAGTGAGGCTGGAGCGTTGGCGCACCGCTCTTTTATGGTATTAGTATTTATGGTATTAGTTCCGGGGGACATGGGATGCCTACTTAAGCTATTAGCATGTGAGGCGCTGTGGGATGATCCATCCCCTGACAGGACGAGCTGTTAACCAGTGTTAAACCAAATCACAATAGGCTGCCTGGGATGATGGATTGACAGAGCTCGCTCTCACTACTTGCTTGGGCCGCCCCTCGCTTCCTGCTCCACTACGCGCACCCTCACATGAAGATTTGTTCGCTCGGGAATTAAGTTTGTCCAAAAACTCTTTCAAAGAAATATAATCTTTTTTGAGTAAATATAATGAATATGATCTGGCCTATAGAAAAGGAACCACATGCTCTCTTTGTCTCCGTCTTGTCAACTTCTGTCCTCCTCCTCTTTTTCTTCTTCTTCCTTCTCCTGCTGTGGCTCTCAAGGTGAAGAGACTGTACAGGGTCTGCCCAGTGGGGTGCGGACTCTATGGCTTCTATAGTGCCCTTTCAGTGAGGGGAGGGGGGGGTGCTGCTGCTGCTGCTGCTAGAGCCACTATCGGGAGTCTTGGAGATCACTCACAGACGGGAGGGATGCTGTTCTGCATGTGTGTACACTTCCCGTGTGTGTGTGCGCGCGTGCGTGTGCAACTACAATTAACTGTCAATCAACCGGTGACCCTCCACCTCTCTCCTCCTCGGACAGAATTCCTCGGGTTTTAGGTTTTGTTTTTCAGACGGCTGTCGGAAGAGAAGAAAAGCAAACAGGTCGTCGCTTTCCCAACTTGTGTGTATTTATTTTAGACATTTTATATTGAAGAGAAAACATGCTCTGTGTCATTATTTTTCAAGATTTCTTCATCCAAGCAGTATCTGGTAAAAAAAACAGCGTTCCCAGGCAGAGCGATAGAGTGCTGTGTTGTTAAGTAGTTGGTTGATCAGCGGCCGTTTCTTCCTTCTGTGGCTGCTCGCTGAGCATTGAAGCTCTGTTAGTGTGTGTGCGCATACACATGCACGCCTGTGTGTGGTGGGCATTGTTGACCGAGAGACATCTGCCACTAGATTATACCCAGCTGTTATCTGAATAATTGTGTAATCCCCCTCCCTCACTCCCTCCCTCCCTCTTTTACTCCCTCCTTCCTTTCCTCGCTCCCTCCGCCTCCTGCTTTGCCCCCTTCTTGCCCCCACCCACATCTCTTCTCTCTCCGACTGATCAGACGGGGAGTGATGAGTCTCTTCTCTGGGTGGCACTTTTTCTGGAGTCTTTATGAGTGTGATCTTACAAGTGTTTGTGTGTGAGTGTGTATCTCCGCGGCCTCTGGTCACCAATCGTTGTCTGACATTTGTAGAAGGATTTTAGTCCCCCCCTCCACCCGCACGCTCACCCAAACTCACGTCCCTCTCCTCCCCCATCTCCCCGTGGCTCTCGGGAAATAAAAGTAGCCTAATCCTGCCAGATCAAGATTGCTGTCCACCACAGCTTTACCAGCCTGTGAGTTAGAGCCAGCTCTCATGTTCCTGAGGAGCGAGAAGGCAGAGTGTGTGTGTTATTTGGCGTTTGGGCTGTTGGCCTTTGAAGCAGCTTTTGCTGGCAGAACGCTGGTCAGGGGCGAGAGGAAATGAAGACAGTGAGCACAGAAAAACAGGAATAGCGGAGCTGTTTAAAAGTAGGAAAAGGAGTGAAGAAGTATAGTTTTTCACTATTTACATTATTGACTTGGTGTTTAATCCAAGGTACATTTCTAATTATTTTAACAGGCTGCATATTATACTTTTCAAATTAATTTACTCTTAGCAACTTCCTGTCATTAAAGAAATTATTTTCTAATTGTTTTTTAACATATGACATTTAACTTCAATACATCAATTTCAAATGAAAAACATAAAGGCTTTTATTTAATTTCAATTTATAATAATACAAAATTCTAGATTAAAAGAGAAATCACAGCATTCCCATAATATACTGCTTTCACATTCTCACTGTTCCCCGTATCTACAAAGACACAACACATTGTTTTAAGCACAGACATTTTTCCTCCTTTCACTGACAATGTTGGTCGACTTATATCGAGACATTTAAAACAAAAATGTTATCAACTATTATTTAACTTATACATTTTTGAACGCATTGAGAAAGACGTTTATGTGTCACACATAAGGCTGCACACACACACACACACACACACACACACACACACACACACACACACACACACACACACACACACACACACACACACACACACACACACACACACACACACACACACACACACACACACACACACACACACACACAGCATGCCTGCCTGCAGTTGCGAGGGCTGCCTTTATTTCTGGTCCGTGGTTGGTAGGAAAGTGTTCTTTTCCCTGTCGGAGCCCCGATAGTCGCTCAGTGTGAAGGACTCAACACTCACTGTCTCTCTTTTCTCCTCCTCTCTTCTGGTGCACTTTCTCCCCTCCATCTCCTCTTCCCTCTCTCCTCCTCTCCCTGCCATGCCCGTTGTCTCTAATTATCAAGGCTCTGTGTTCCCTCAGCCTCTTCATTACATCCTAGCTGTCATCACAGTTTACATCCAACATTTGCTACCTCTCCTCAGTCCCCATTTCAATAGGATCATTTATTCTTTATGACCGAAATGACAAAACTCAATGCAAGATCATGAGAAGCTCTCTCTGAGGAACCGTTTTTCTTTTAGCGTGTGTGAAAGGGACTACAAATGCTTGACTAAAAAAATATACATTATTGAACGATTCACAAATACATTTAAAATAAATAATCTCTATCTTTAAATCTATTTTAAAAAATACTTTTTATTTTATCAAAGTATTTTGTAAGCAATTTCTCAAAAGAGACACATTGAACTATTCCTAATTATTCTGATTTGTAAAACTTAGAAGTGCTTTTACTCATTCAAATACATATATTCAGTATGATAAATGTTTATTTAGTACATTTTGTGATATTTAAAAGCAGTTTTTTTGTAAGTGCCTATTTGTCCCTGCACAAAATACTGTGCAAAAAAATTATTGGCCAGATTCGCTGATAAACACATCATGCTAAGACAAACAAAAATCCAGATTTCTGCTATTTTTAAGTAGTTTAACATTTGAATAACAATCAGAAAGTAATGGAGAAACCTCAAGAATATGTTATTCAAGAACTGTGGGCATTTGTTATCAAAAGGCAGCCATTAGGTTGTTGGATTAGCAGACACCACAATGCCCATTTTCACAGTTAAGGTCAGCGCTGCCATACGCAAACTGTAGCCCTAATCGGCAACTTCTGCTGCTGCAGGTTTCCATTGTCTAAAGGTCAGTCAGGAACAGTGCATTAGCCTCGGAAAGTAGTCAGCATAAACGAGGGAGGGGACCGAGGGAGGACCGAAGGACTAAAGTACAAAAAAGAGGACAGTAGGGAGGGTGAGTGGCAATGAAACCCTGGCATGCTTCATGGTGTCAGGCGGGCGTACGGCTTCGGGGGGCTTTGTGAAAAGTTTGCCTGCAAAACTTTGCTGAAGGCTGGGTTTGGTTTGGAGCGGCTCCCCCAGGGGTCCACTCACAGAGTGGGTGGAGGGGGGAGGAGGTGGGGAAGGGAAGTTGGAAACCAAAGAAGAGGAGGAGAAGGGAGCAGAGCTCAGAGAGCCGGCATGCCGTCACAGTTGTCCGTTGTTACGGCGCGCAGGCCCTTAGTCGCTGATCTAAGAAACACAACTCCTGCCTCACACCCCCTCCTTATCCCTCCCCCTCTTCCCTTCCCCCTTTTTCTCTCCCCTTTCTTTCCCTCCATTCTACCTCCCTGTCTATCTCTCTTTTAGCTTTCAACAGCTCTGCGCTGCGGTTTGAGCGCCGGTTATTAACATACAGTCTGCATTAGGGAACAGTGGCGGGCTATTTGCTGGTAATGAGGATAGGGGGCCTGTGCTGTATAGTAACTTGTTTGACCTCCGGTTGAGGGGTCAAGTTCATCCCGAGGAGGTGTAATTCTCTCCTTCCTTAGCCCAAACACATGACTGCACCCTGGGGGGATGACGTGGGGGGCAGGAGGAGCGGGCCGAGGTGGCTCTCTTCATCCCAAATTTGAATCTCTGATCCCATTCTCCGCTCTCCCCGTCCTCTCCCTCGTCCCCTCTCTTCCCACAGGGTTAATTGAAGGGGAAATTGATAGTTCTGTGCGGTAATTGTGGCTTTGAGAATTCTCTGTCTCCCACGGAGAAAGATGAGGGCAGCTGTACTAAAGACGAGATGACGTGTCGTAAGAGAGAGAGAAAAATATGGGGAGAGAGAGGCAGATGGAAGAGCAAATAGAAAAGCCCCCCCACCCCCATTTGCTACCCTGGGGGTGGGGGTTTGATTGGTTGATGATGAGGGAGGGTGTTGATTGGCTGATGACGAGCTGAGATTTCTGCGTAACTTTACGAACTGGGCTCTAATAATCATTCAATTCATTATCCAATCAGAAGGACTCACCACACTGGTCTGTATCCTCACTGATTCTCCCTTTGAACCCCCCCTCCCTCTCCATCCCTCCCATCCCTCCCATACCTCCCCGAGGAGTCGGGGATGGACAGATGAGTAGAGCGCGCTGTATCTGTTCGGTTCTGCTCTGCTGCTCGCTGAAGTAGAGAGAGACAAACTTATATTCCACTGATGCCAGAGCTGAATGGACTCTCTGCCTCCCTCTCTCCTTCAAGAGGGGCTTTTCTCTCCCAGGGGCAGAGCTTTATAATTAGTCTTCTTCCAGAAATAGAAAACTAGTTTTCTGAGGTGAAGTCACCCTCTGATGTGTGGGTTTTAAAGCTGTGAATTTAAATTGATACAGAACAAAGTCAAATCTATTATATATGCAGTATAGAAAAATCAATTTCCATCACAACCTGCAACATGATATTTTAACATTTTAGTTTTACAAAATATCCAAAATGAAATGACTGCAACAGAACCGTTTTTGGTCAGATATTTTTGTTCCTGTATTAGTGACAGCACGTCTTGTTTTAGCTCCCGGCTTAGTTGTTTAGTCTCAGCTCAGACCACCCCAAGGCTGTCACCCAGGCAACGTTGTATGTGTGTGCCTACGTTGTCTTTTATATTTAATTTTTTCATTGTACTAACATTTGCCAGTGTATTCATTTCTTTCTTTGACTTATTCCCTGCCATTGATTCCGTTTTTTTCCTGCACTGTTTTTTCCACCTCTTGCCCCCGTCCCTCTCTCCCCCTGCCTCTCCTCACCTCCCTCCTTTGCTCTTCCCCTTCCCTTCGCTTTCTCTGTCCGTTAATGAGAACGTGTTAACGAGAAAGAAAGATCTATTGGGTATAGCACAATTTATCAGAAAGGCAGAGGTTTGGAAGAAAAAAAGGCGACGGGCCCTTCAAAGAAGTCCTATTCTTGTGGTTGTGAATGTTTGATGAGACAGTGAAAAGTTCCTCCTCTAACGTCATGGTGTCTGAACAGAAGAGAACAGAACCGTTCTAATCATGCCACGCAGAAAAAATGACTTCCAACCCGATTTAATTAACTGATAAGAAACGGCTTCAAATTAATTTTTCAAGGATGTAAGATTTTGATTAAGAAACTCCTAAAAGAAATAGACGAATAATCAATTTTTTAATCAACTTACTCAAATGGTAACTGGTTAATATGATAATTCTAGCAATTAGGGCAAATATTGTCGAGCAGCAGTTTCTATGCATCCTGTTAAAGGAATTATAATATCTTTACATCTAATTATCATGGTTATTTAATTTTTTTGTATGGCTACCTCTCAATTTTACCATTCGTTTTTTCATCTGCCATTATAGGGATAATGAAATGAGAAGTTGGCAAGTGTAATAAGATGAAACTTTTATAAGGGCCAACCTGAATGGGGCTTTTCACGCACCGTGATTGGATGGATATTTAGGAAAAGGGGAAGGGGAGTTGTTCAGAAAGACATTATTTCTGCTGGTTTTACATGCAAAGCTGAGATGGATCTTTAGATGGATGATTCTTTTATTTCGTCAGCAGATTAAAGTAGCTCCTGGCTCCTCTGTGTGCCTCCTCTCTTATTCATAAGCAGGTACGGGCCCGGCCATGAATATGCTCACCGTTTCTAATCCACAAAGTTTCAAATCATCTATTCAGCTGGAAGAGAGAAAGAGGAAAAAAACAGATTCAGCTTTGATTGAAAGAGAGATTGGGCAGTTCACCTGCTAGCGGCCATAAAATGTGGATGTATGTGTGGACGCATGTGCGTGTGTGTTTCCCTAATTGGACAGGTATTGTAGTGGAGGTGAAGAGGGGCCAGTTGAAGAGGGGTGGGGTGGGGGGAGCACAGGAAGAGCTGGCGGGGGGTTTGGGGCTTTAGGAGAGCAGCAGAGAGACCGGGTTCCTTACTTCAAAGAGGCCTTACAGCCTGGACAAACGCTAACCCTGCTCACATACCAGCGCAGCACACACACTCCACATTCACATACGGTGGCTCTTTTACCTCTCATGAGATGAATATCCAACCCCTCTCAGACGCCTTTCTCTGCGAGTCTCGGCTCTATCCCTCGCTCCCTGCGCGCTGAACATCAGTGGAGTCGTACGTTCACAGGGAAATATTGACAAAGCGTTTGGAGAGATGGAATGGTTCCTTTAATTATATGCTGCTCTTATGATGCATGGTTGTTTCTGTCTGGCTGCTTACGCTGATCAGCTGAATAGGTATTCCTGGCACAAAGCCCCCGTATTGAGCGTACATATTCAATTAGCAAAACGCATTAGCAAAACTTGGCATTTGTTGTTGTTTTTTTCCCCCTCCTTGCTCTGAATTAATGGTTTTGATATGCTAATTAGCGGGTAATTTAATTTCAAAAGGCCTCAATTAACAGCAGCGTTGTGGACACGAGGAAGTTAAGCAGCGTAATCTAATTTGCATTAGTAACGAGCAGGGAGTAATTAGTCTCTAATTAGCCACTTCAGACAGCACTTGTGTTTACTTTCCTAATGAAGTGGAGGGACTTTTTTTTTTTTACAGGGAAGCCTGTGTGTGTGTATGTTTGTGTCGTGTGTGTCCTGCATCGTGTGTGTGTGTGTGTGTGTGTGTGTGTGTGTGTGTGTGTGTGTGTGTGTGTGTGTGTGTGTGTGTGTGTGTGTGTGTGTGTGTGTGTGTGTGTGTGGGTGTGTGTGGGTGTGTGTGGGTGTGTTTGGTTCAAGGGGGACACCAGAGGGAGAATGGCATATGGCTTACAGTTTGGCTCCAGTTACACACACGGGCACCCCCACACATACACACAAACAGGCACTTACACACAAACAAACACAAATGAACACACACACAGGTCGGACCCTGCTGTCTCATGTGATTGGGTGCACACTCACAGTAGTTTTAAATCCATTGCAACATGGCTATGAGCTTTTATACACACGTCTTAAAGGATTGATTGTATGTGTTGGAGGGGTTTTATCTCCCCAGTGTTTCCCCTGGTATTATTTTATGTGGTGCAATAGCTTGCAATATTTTCATATTTCCATTTTTTGTATATCCAGGCACTTGCTTCCAAATGATTATTGTTTGCATTTTTGAAGCATATAAACTGTAAGTGATGACGTTACAAAATCGTGGTTGCTGGCCGGTCTTATGCAGGGTTTATTTCTGGGATACGGTTGCCTGTGTTGACAACAAAACAAAACAGAAAAAGGAAAAACAGACAGCTATAGATATTCAAGGATGGATACACATTCACCTCAAGGCAAAATGTGTTGTTTTCCTGTTGCTGTCTTTGAAATAATCAGGAAAAATACCCCAATCAACACTTAACAAAATGGTGGACAAATTACATCTTTTTTTCTTTTCTGGGATGAGCTTTCCAACAGTGGGAACTTTTCCATTCGCAGCCGTGTCAAAAACAAGTTGAAAACAACAGGCTTCCTCCTGGGCTTTTTTTTTGGAAAGGAGATGGGGTGGAAGGGTTGCAGGGGGAGCAGCATAGCGGGGCTTTAGGGGAGGGGGGACAAGCAGCTGCCCTATTAGCCCAAATCTGTTGTTCAGAGGAGGTTGGAGGAGGGTGGAGCAACACCACCAAATTTCCACAAAAGAAAGCACACACTGTGTTCTTCACTTTGTGTGCAAAGAAGGCTAAATTCTCAGATTATGCCACAAATTAACGTCTGCTAACCTCCAACACCTCTTTGGGTGCAGATCTTCTCTTAATTTTTACCCATAATCCAGTGCAAAGGACAGAAGAGACCATGGGGACCCCATTAACTGACAGCTACTCTGATGGGAAGGCGGTTTTCTAAAGGCTTTTCCCTAACCTTCCCATGATAAAAGTGGTCAGAAAGTTGGGTGACTTCCTGCTGCAAAGAGCGGGGTCAAAGCGCCGGTTGGCAGAAGGAGTCAACACTCAGCGGACATGACACACACACACACACACACACACACACACACACACACACACACACACACACACACACACACACACACACACACACACACACACACACACACACACACACACACACACACACACACACACACACTGAATGGACGGTGTCCCATGACTAGTGCAAAACCTGTGTGATTTACACCCACCAAGAGCAGAATCTGGAAATAATTCAATAAATATAATGAATGAAGGTGCTACAGTAATTATGAGCCTGTTTCCAACACTGACCTCTACCCATAAGCACATACACACAGATTTATTGGCAAAAACAGCCCCACAAATGCACAAACACTGACACGTACACATCCATACAAAGGCAACTGATTTACAAATGAGCTGACCTGTGTGTTGGCCTTGCGCTCAGATAGGCTCACACCCCCGCCAGGATGCATAAATCACAATGGACATGCATATGCATGAGCATCTGAGGAGGTGGGATAAGTGTGTGTCTGCATGTGTGTATGTGTGTGTGAGCATTAGCCAGCAGCGGCATTTGTATCGATCATTGAGGCTTAGTTAAGTGCCTTTTATTTCATTGAGTTAAAGTTAAGGGCCGTGGACAGGCCTCTCTTCTCTGTGTGTTGCTTTTGAATGGAGAGAGAGAAAGAAAGAAAGAAAGAAAAAGAAGAAAGGACTCTTAACTGTTATTTTTTTCCCTCTTTTAGTGGCATCCGGGGATAGCACATCACATGAATGGAACCTAGATGACGTTTCACGTCCCTTCTCTCTCTGGAAGAAGTGGTTTTGGTGTTGGACCTTTGCCTGATGTGTGTGTGTGTGATGTGAGCTGCTTTAACCTCCTCTTGTTTTATGGACTTATACATGGCTCTGGATCTCACTGCTGCTAGATTAATTTACACACCACTCACACATGCTTGCCAAATCTCTCTCTCTCTCTCTCTCTCTCTCTCTCTCTCTCTCTCTCTCTCTCTCTCTCTCTCTCTCTCTCTCTCTCTCTCTCTCTCTTCTTCCCTCCTCTCTGAAGACAGAGCATAAATTGCCTGGTGAGGTAAATAAATTACTTCCATCGATTGCTGTAGTTGAAGAGTGACTTTATCACAGTTTGACTTGTCCAGATACAGATCAGCATGTGACAGCCTGTGTTTTTTTTATAATGTGTCTCTGTGTTATTTAGTTTACATGTGATGGTGTGTGGGCTGTGAAAATATGTGTAAAATCTACCCGATGGATATCTCAATATATTAAAAGCTATTGCTAGAGCGACTGCATTGTCCATATGCTGTGTGTGAGCATATGTGTGTGTTAGAGGTTTAATTGAAACAGGCCGCGGTGTGCATATTAAAAGCAGATGAATAAGGCTGGCATTATTAGGTGGGATCTTACAGCCCACCTTGTGTCCAGGTGGGTTGTTGTCTGATTGAGTTTATCTGCCTCTCTTTATCCATCAGCACTGGTCACTGATAGGAGCCGCATATAGATGACTTAATGATACCGTCCTCTGATTGCATACGTTTTATCTACACCGATGTGTGCATACGGTTAAAACGTTCAGCACACCTTAACCCCCGCCATGCCCCAGATGTCACTTCTCCGAAAGAGGTTAAAAGTTCACCAAAAAAACCAAGTGCAGAGGCTATGTGTTTTTCTATGTGTGTGCAGGCTGAGACACATGCTGTTTTAATAGACGCTGTGCTGACGTTACTGCAGAGGCCAAGAAGCCACCGTTAAAAAGAAAGGATTTGGAAAAAGCGAGAAAAGGCCTCATCTGTTTGCATTAAACAGTGGAAGAACTGACCAGTGAAGGAGCAAATGAGCAGCAGACGGCTAAAAGATATCTGCTTTTCTGGCTACGTCCCTCGCTTCAGATTTCCCTCCCTCATTTTCTTCAGGCTAGATTGCTCACTTGGCTCCTTCTTTTGTTTTTTATCTATTTTTTTCAAAAGCTCAATTTTTCTGTTACAGTCATTCTTCTTTATATTCTCTTCTCTGAAATAAAGACACACATTTTCTTTGTTTTTAATTCACACTGAAACACTCGTCTTTCCTCATGGTTTATTCTGACCCGTCTGTCTGTCGTCCACACTATCTGGTTCGTTTCTGCATCGGATCGACTCCTGATTTGAGAATTAATTAGGCAACGCGGTGGCGTCAGGGTTGGGATTTTAGGTTTGTTCGCTAGCTATTTTAGTAGCTAATTACTGAGGGGGAGAGTGTTAATTGGAATTCTCTCAGATAATGTGAACTCCTCTTCCCCTTTTTCTCCCCCGCCTCCACTAGAGTTTAATAGAAAACCACAGCACTTAATAGACCTCTCCTTCACAGTCGGCCCATGTTTTTAATCATTATTTATTTTAATGTTGAGGTTTCTGTCAGTAGATCAGCTGATGCATTTGTGGACAGAAGATGTGTGGATTTGACGTCATTGTGTGAGCTATACTGAGTAATCCTCTCAGACTTCATCAGGATATTGACTCCTTTACTTTACCTCTCACTGGGCACAACAATACAGAGACACAGAAATCAGCAATATATCACACAGAGAGAAATAAGCAAAGAACATGCAGGTTTATTTTTTATGCACAAAAAAAGCTTCGGTTCACAGAAAGATCCTCACGAATGCATGATTAATGTTTCATTGCATTTATATTCTTTGAAAAATAAGTAATGAAAAACATAAATTTGATAAAACTCATCTTAAGGGCTTACTTGATCTTTTTATTCATGTATTTTATGCTTAACACTGGTAATAATGAACAAAACGGGCCTAACCTGCATTTTGACTTCGCACTTTATCCGTGGCCTGCGGAGCTACAAATGCTAATTCAGTCGTGCGTAAATAGGGGGATAAAAACACAAAAAAAGATTTTAATTTTAAAGAATGTTTGAAATGAAACAATAGTTGCATTTGAATGTTGTTATAATTGGAGCGAATGTCTGGCTGTATAAACAGACTTCAGTTACTGGTGTAGGAGCACACTTGGGGGTGTTTCCCTATCTGTGCTCTGTTTAAAAATTAAAACCAGCATAAAGCAGAGAGGGAACTAAATTAATATACAGTGAGAGAAGACTAATCAGAGATCTGTGGTTACATTGTAATTCCTCCGCCGTCCTAAACTGTGACAAAAACATTATTTAACATCTTTACCTCCGCTACAGCCTCTCAGCGCACACACACAAGACCTTACAGTATTTTAATATCACTGCTTGTATATTCTAATCCTGACACCACTTGAAATATAATTCCTTCTCCCATTTTAAATCACGGATGTGAAATTGCATTAAGGCAAGAGTGTGTGGGCATGAAAGCAGCTATGTTAAATGGACATATGAATGCAGGGGTGAATCCTAACCTATTAAGTACTTTCCTTATTATTTCTGAAAGTGGAGCGTGATAATTAGTTTGGTAGAAATCCTATAGTGGGGTGGAGGTATGGGTCTCAATAGTTGAGCCAAATTAATTTCTTCTGTCACCTTGAGCATATGTTCTTCTTAATAGGTTTAATTTATTTCACGGTGATTATCTTTTTTTTTTTTCAACCACTTGAATGTGATGCACATATTCACGGCAAAAAACCACTTCAACCGGTCCACGTGAATGGTACATTCATAGCTAAATATGATAGAGAGCTGCACAACGTCATTACGGCTTGGCTTCTGAGTCTTAGATCTGAGAGATGGCACTGTGCCGTTTTCCCAGGGGTCCCTGCTGCTGCGGCCCAGTTGTCATGTGATCCATTTGTCTGGCTAAGAGCTCTGTTTTTCTCAGGAGTCACTCCAAGTATTTTTAGTCCTAAAAGTTAACAATCATTCCTGATGTTAAATCCATCAGGAACCTCCATGTGCCACGAGGTCGCTTTAATAATCTCCCCTGTGTGTGTGTGTGTGTGTGTTTGTGTGTGTATGTATGTGTGTGTGTGTGTGTGTGTGTGTGTGTGTGTGTGTGTGTGTGTGTGTGTGTGTGTGTGTGTGTGTGTGTGTGTGGGTGTTGAGGTTAGGTTGGACCATGGGAAAGTGGCATACCTGAGCGGATTACAGTGATCCCAAAGGACACTTTTACGTGGGACAATATTCAAGTAAATTCAAGTTCATCGCCATTTTTTAACACCTCCGGCAACTCTGTTTTTCTTGGTTTAAAAGTAGACTGTGAGTTTGTTAGTTTAGAGCATACCTTATAGGCCTGCACTTGAATGTGTGTGTGTGTGTGTCTGTGTGTATAGCCCCCCACCCCAATGTGAATGGTTTGTTTTTGATCTAGCAGGGATCACTCTAGTTGCCCTGTCTGGTTTCAACTTACACTGGTAAATTACACCCAATCACTGAAATTACATCCCAAAGACTCTGTTTGTGTGTGTGTGTGTGTGTGTGTGTGTGTGTGTGTGTGTGTGTGTGTGTGTGTGTGTGTGTGTGTGTGTGTGTGCGTGTGCGTGCGAGCGAGCGTGTGTGTCTGTGTGCGTCTCCTCAGTGTTGACGTCATCTCACTGGGATGTACTGGATGTCAGGTTTGATTAGGCCGAATGTAGTCCAACTGTTATTTTGTATTTTCCTCATTTAGGGGAAGTAAAATGGAAATGCAGCTGTTTAGTGTATGTGTGTGTGTCTGTAGTCAGGCATCTGCACAAATGTATGTGTGTGTGTTAGTGCTCCGCAGAAATGTCTGTGTTGTTTGTGGTAGGGAGTGCGTAAGAGTGGTTGTCAGCTGGTTAAATGTAAAGCGTGCAGAGTGAAGCTGATAAGCAAAGTCTCTGTTTTATTCGAGCAGCTACGGTAAGGGAAGCTTGATGGGACAAAACTCGGACAGAAAAGCTGTAGTCTGCCAATTAGCGCACCAGTTATTGTTGGACCAGGATTATGGCAATAACTGCATTTGGCCTATCGTGGTGTGTGTGTGTGTGTGTAGATTTTAAACAATCTTCTTTTGGGACTTACTCCTTTCTTTATTACTCTTCTGGCACCTGCAATGTTCTCTTTCTGCGTAGTTTTTCAGCATTTTGGAAATGTAAACACTTCTAAAATACATCCAGATGTTACCAGCTGTGCTCCGCCACCACAAACACTGGGCAGGGACAGTGTGTGTGTGTGTACGTGTCTGTGTGTGTTTGTGTGTGTGTGTCAAAGACTCCTTTCCTAACTATTCAATTACAGACAGACAAAATGATTGCCGGATTTTGTTGTATATATCTGCTTCTTTGTCTGAGTGTGTGCAGGTTTTCAGAGAGAGTGTGTGTGTGTAGTGTGTGTGCTGAATAAGACTATTGTAGCCGTTAAAAGCTGCTGCAGACTTACATTGGCTGAATCAAAGGCGGTATTACATTTGGAAAAGTCAGAACTGATGCAGTGTGACAAAGACCGTGATTTCATAAAAACATTGACCTTATGTACGCCCCATTATCTCTCCTTCTGTTTCCTTCCCTTCCCTCTCGCTCCTATGGACACACACATTCACATAAAGCAAGACTAGCGCTTTTACAGCAAAGCTCCATTAGGATTTGTCATTTCAAGAGATTGGACTGAGTTCAACCACTCTGTGTAGCCGAAGTTGAAAAGGGTCTAATTGTGAGGTGAATGGTGTTAATGTTTGTTTACGAAATGCCCTTTCATACATACTCTCACAATACCTTCTAGGATTCTAATTAGCAGGTGTGTTCCCTACCTCTTATAATGATATTATTACTGATATTATTCTCCATTTCATTTTCACACATACTCCCCTACACACACAAACACACACACTTTTCAACAGGTGAACAGTTTACATGTAAGGCTCATGCTGTTTTAGTCGTTTCAGCATACTGTATTTGTGTGTGTGTGGTGTGTGTGGTGTGTGAACGTGTATTTGTTTATGCACTGTGGCCATGCTTAAACCCAGCTCCTTGGGGAGTAATTACAGAAGAGCTTTTCTGGCCATTTTCTCTCATTAGTGTGAATATGGAGAAAAATCGCACAACCTCAGTTAGTATCCGTGCACACAAAACACACTGAGACTTTGTGCAAGGCAGAAGTCCAGTGCTAGGGCTGATGCTATGACTTAAGTCTGGAGGTACGTGGTCCACTTCTTTTCCCACAAGTCTATTTCAGCCCGTTCTCCTCTGTCTACATACATGCCATGGGTTTGTGCGTGTTTGTGTGCGTTTCTCTGGTTCGACATAGAGCATCTGGACTTAGAGACTCAGTCCTTCAATTCAAACTGCAGGTTGTTTGTTTGGGTTCGCCCTTACAAACACACCATTAGGCCAGAGGACTATTCCAGGCTCTGGCCTCAGTTTAGCTCAGGCCTGCTGCCTGGCTCACTGGAGGTCCCTGCAGGCAAACCTCAGTCCTACCAGAACCCAGGAAGATCCGAACCACAGCGCACCGCCCAGCCACCACAGTGAAACTCTAGCCTACTTCAACCCTGCTCGCAGCACGGCAAGCCTTAATGTCAGCTTTAGGGTTTTAGTGCGTGTGTCCTGTAGCTCGTCTTCTCTGTTTGAAAAGTGAACCCATCATGATGCAACAAGTCCACCTTTTCTGCAAACAAACAGGTACGGACAAGAAGAGGGCCCAAGTCTTTTTGACTCACAATCCCAGCCACTGAAGAAGGATTTGGGAATGATAGATGAAAAGAAGGGAAAAGAAAGAGAGTCAGAGGCAGCAGGGAGAGAAAGAAAACAACAAAGGTAGTTCGGACAAAAGCAGTATTGTATCATTGAAATTACTTGTGAGTTGAAAGCCTTAAAAGTCCTCCCCAGAGCCAGGTCATAAAGCCCAGAGTCGAGGTTTGGCAGCCGAGGCCAGAGCCAGACAGCCCTGGCAGTCGAGTCCAGAGAGCTTCCAGTAACAGGAGAAGTAAAAATTAATTTGCCGTGAAAAAGGTAAACAATCGGAAATGACAAATATGCAGGTTTTTTCCACCGCTTTTTTCATCTCTTGATATTTTCACTGTTATTAAAGAAGACAAATGCAGGGGCGAGGAGAATGACTAGTCAGGAGTCATGTGGTGAGGGATCCCAGCAACGTTTAGGGGGAGGGTGAGAGGAGGGAATTGTTTTTCTTCTCCCTTTTCCACTACCTGAAACAGTCAAGCTGGACTTTTTACAGTTGGCAAACACATAAACTCCATATTAGTATGGGTGTTGTGAACATGCCCACATGAGTACAAGTTAGCACTCCTGATTAAAGAGGCGGAGGTCAAAACAACCACGTGGATGGAGAAACGATTGAGGGGTGGTGGTATGACAGAGAGACAGAAAGAGGAGGGAAGGGGGGGGTGAATCCTTTGGGGCATGTTTGGTGGTTAGGGGCCCTTGGAGGCCCCAGCGGAGACCTCCATTAGCGGAACGATCCAAGCCTGGGGGAGCCCGTATGGTGACGGCCCTGCGAGGCAGGGGCCAGTCTGTTTAGCAGCAGTTTGTCTGCATTGCTCATAACATTGATCCAGTGTTGAGCTGCAGAAATAGGAAGCTCTTTGCTGCTGAATAGGCCGAGCAGCAATGTATTGATAAGGCAGAGTGGACCAGTGGAGGCCCGGTGCACCCTGTTGGTCACTTGGTTAAGACAGACAGATCTTGTTCAATACACACACCCCACGGCTGCCTTATGGTATGTTAAGTCCATCTGTGCATATGTCCGCGTGAGCGCTGTTGCACATCTATACGTGCAACGATTTGTGTCTTACAGGATCTAATCCTCTTTGCTTTCTCCACTCGTCTTTCTCAGATGAACAGATCTGCTGTGACTGGCTGGGAAAAATAATGAAAGGGGGAAAAAAGAACAAGCGAGAAAACAAACATGTTTCCCAGGCCCCAATTAGGCACCTTTATTGCCCCTAGATATGCACTCCCACCCTCCTCACTCCCCCTGCTCGCTCTCTGAAGTCTGCTCACACAAAATGCTTCACTGAGAGTGCTTAAGCATCAGCAACAAAAATAGGTGGCAAGGGGACTCAGCAACAGCAGAGGGAGGCACTGATGGAGAGGGGGAAGTGCCACTTTTGTCCATCAGTGTATCATCTTAAATCTGTGTTTTTCTGTTAGATAAGTGTGTTTGTGTTCTAGCAGCTCCTCGCGTCTTTGAATGCCGGCCGCACTGTCGGAGATGTGTGTTTTGTGGTTATTGTGTTTGTACAACATTGGTTGTTGAACGCTCACAAACAAAACAGTGCCGTTTGAACTGTGCAGAAGCCATCAATTCTTAATGAGATAATGACATGCTAACATACTCCCAGCAGCAGCTCTGTTTACAGATGAAGACAAACCACAAACAAGACACAGACATGCTGAGCGCTTTAGTTTCCTCCTCCTATGCTCTTCATTCTCGCTACTTTCCCCCCTCTCCTCTAATGTTGCTGTGACTTTGTGCGTTGGCCAAAACTCAGCAAGAATAACAGGTGGGGAACATCTTGATGGTGTGTGTGTGTTAAATGTGTCTGTCTGACAGACACACACATACGCAGTAATGAGTCAGGCGCTATATTGTGGCTGCAGACCAGATTACCTAATAAGAGAAGAATGTTGTCCATGGCATCCAGAGTTTTCCACTGGAATCACACATTCATCCAGCCTGTTTCCTGCCCCGGGGTCTTCCTCTCGGCATGAACACAAGAGGAGAGGGAACCCTCTGTCTCCCTCTCGCCATTGTCCCTGTTCCCCCCTCATCGGCACATCCTTTTTCTCATCATTTTCAACACTCTTCTTTTCCCCTCCATCACTCAGGATCAGTTAATGTGGGCTATTGGAGCCCTTTCTTCTCTTTCTCTCTGTTAGATTGTGCTGGTCTGGTTCTGGAGTGACACAAGCACATGACTCACAAAGTGAGTCAGACCAATTCAGGCTTATTGCTGAGGAAATGGTGCTGGATTAGGAGGAGAGATGTCTTTCGCGGACTGGTACAGGAAAACACACACACTTGTTCACACACATACAGCTGAGTAAGAAAAAAAAACATCTGCGGTTCGCTGAATCTCCAAATTAATGGAACTCTTAGTCTGGCTGTGGAGCAACTTTAAACAAACCAAGACAGAAGTTTAAAAATTCACATTCAAATACTTTAACCTTGAAATCTCCCCACCAGCTCCCTCTTTTTTTCATCTGTTAAATGTTTGAGTGTTTGATAGTTTGAGGTCTATAGCAGAACCCGCCCGGGAATTAATGTCATTCATATGCCCTGCGGAAATTACTTTTGAAATGCATATAATCTAAAACATGCAAATGAGGCTGACTTTGTGCACCCTGTTTAATATGAATTATCATTTTCTGAATACCTATTATTACTGCGTACATTTCTCCAATTATATTGTTCTTTTTTTGTCACTTTTGCATAAGGACGCTCATGTGCACATGAGAAACAGCAGAAACGCGTGCACACGCACTCGCTCGGTCACATGCTTATGCGTGAAGCGGCACACACTCACACACACAGCAGAATGTCTTTGTGATGGGTGTATTTTAATGAGGAGTAATAAGGATGGTAATGACCCAGTCCACTTCTCTCTCTCACTCTCACTCTCGGTCTTTGTTACTCTCTCTCTCCCCCTCTGCCTGGCACACAGCTGTTAGTTTACATGAAGCCAATGGGAAGAGTAAGATGCATCTCATTTAAAGAAGAACAAAATCTAATTCTGCCTTTCGTAGATTCTGCACAAATGTACCAGTCAAAAAGTCCTTAAACAGCAAATGAAAAAAAACAAGGCTGGGAATACAAGTGTTGCTCACCCAGTTTTCATTAGCTGGCTTAAATATTGATGCGTTCTAAAAGTGAACAGTGCATGTTTAGTTTATCTCTTTCAGTGATAGAGCACTGTTATTAATGTCCTTGTCCAAGAGGCAGACGTCTTTTTCCTCTTTTCTCCTAAATTGAAATGAAGGCATCCCTTTTTCAAACGAAATACTCTATTAATTTATTTATACTGCGCCATAAATTATTCTATTAATATTAGCATGTTCCAAATTAGTATGACTTCTCTCAATGTTCCTTCTACTTCTATTAATTAGCCTGCTTGTCACTATAACAAAGATTTTTTCTTTCTCTGATAAATTATAAAGGAGACATTTTTTAATACAATGAGAACCGCCTGAGAAATTATTAATATTTTACTTTTGGCCTGTAAGACATAAGTAGGGAGAAAAGAGCAAGAAGAACAGAAAACTAACAATTGCATGGAATACATTATATACTGGCATTGGTGTGCAACAGTGTTGATTTTTATTTAGCTTTCTTGAAATAAAAAACGTGTGTGTGTATGTCTGTGCGGACCCATACTGAATGCTCAGGGATATCATCTTGTTTTAGCACTTTTGGATAGGATGTGAATTAATTACCTCTGTATAACAGCTTGGACCAAGTTCAAAAGTACTAAAATTCAATTAATTTGAAAAGTGGACATGCTATCATTTTCTCTGCATGTCTCCTTTAAAGTCTGGCCTGTTTTTACTGTGGACTTATTCAATTATATTTGATTAAACTCGCTCTGATCCAATCTATTAATTAACTAGGAAATGCAAAGTGCCCGACTTGAAAGCCGATGTATAAAATTATATGTCCACTTTGATATTTATTTATTTATATTTTATATACCACATTTTATTTTAATCCATTGTAACCCTTTATTATTGTAAGGCGCTGTGGCTCATTTTCAGGTAATATTAAATCTATTTGCTTTATCTTCCATTTAATGCAACATTTGATCATAAATGTAATTTTGTCTCACTTACAGGCGAATACAAGTAACCTCTTCAGAAAAAATACTTCCCTCTTTCAAAATGTTGTCTTTTCACACACAATAAAAAAATGATCCCTCGTAATTAAAGTTAGTAAGTTAGTAATTTATATGCTGAAGGTGGAGAATATCAGTTTCTGGAATGGAGCAATTACTTGTTTGAATAGTAAGTTATTTTTATATGAACTGAAGGTTAGTCCACTTTTATATAGGGCTGAACATTCATGTATTCTATCAGACTAGAGAAGGCTAAAATAGAATTGTGTTTTCTGCCTGTGCGTTTATGAATTCTTGTCACTCATGTCAACCTGTTCTTTGGTACATGGTGGACCGAGGGTCAAACAGATCAAATTCAGCACACACCTTTCTCACGACACGCAAATACGAAAATTAAATCTCAATGTACTTAAATCATAGTTTAATATTTCACCTTCATGTCATTTGTCAATTTCCCATACTGACACCTTTTCAGCTGTGTCTCTCAAAATGTCTCTTCTTCTCCCTTTCTCTCTCTCTCCCCCCCCACTCACAGTGAAGGTCATTCTAATAAAGAGCTCTCGTAGGACAGAGCTGCTAATTGCTCCGCGACGCTCTAGCTGGTTTCAGATCCAAATAAAGGCACGTCGCTCTTTTTCCAAGCTCTTCTGCTTCCTGCCCTAACCCCCCCCCCCCTCCCCCCCTCTCTTCACCTCTGTTCCACCGTGTTAAATACAATCTGAGTATTAGCCGTGTGGACTGTCATAACCTGACCTCAGCCTCCATTACCTCTCCGGACAGAGGGGAGAGATGAAGGGGAAAAGGGGGATTTTTCATCCTCATGATCACAGGATGATATCCAATGGACACACGGGAACACGCACATGCGCAAGCTTTTCCTCTTTAGGAATGTACAACCCGTGATTTTAGGCTCAGATAAATGAGGTGTGCATGAAGTCCGCTCCTTCTACAAATATTTGTGTGTGCGGTATGATCGTATGTGTGTGTATCTTTGTGTCTGTCTCCAGTATTTCGAACAGACAGCAGTCTGCAAGCTGGTAAATCACTTACTGCACTCTAAAGGAAGGGTCGAGGTGAAGGCAGGAGTGTATGTTTGCCCCGGTCATACACACATACGAAGCGATCTCATCGGTGCGGAATGTGCTGTGTGTTTACCTATGGCTCCAGAACCCACCTGACCGAGGGAGGCTAATCTTTATGGGCTCTGTAAACAGGGACTTTGTCTTCAGAGAACTGCAGGCGGGACAGCAGACACACAATTCACACATGGACGCGCACACCGACATACACTACAAAGAAGAAAGGGGGGAAAGAACATATATGGCAGGTTACATACTGTACAGCAGAAAAGCACAGAGGCTACGTGCACACACCAACACTCACTTAAATGCTCAGACGGACCCAATGCCATATGGCAGACAGAAGTATAGAAGAATTCCCCATGTTTATATAGCTAGGGATTTTCTTATCATCTGCAATGTGAGCCCCTCTCTTCTTCTCTCCACTGCCTAACAACAGCACTGGCTTCTTCCTTAGCCAGCTGCACAGCATGCTGGAGGTCAGCCTACAGGCCAGTGCTGCTAGCTCCTCTCTCTGGGTGGACGCTGCTCTTTGAAGCCAGCCAGCAAGCGAGCCAGCCAGTAGTAGATATTGGCCCACATCTTACCGACTATCTGTCTGTGGGATAATGGAGTTCACCTGTTAGCACTGGAGCAGGGCCAGGGCAGCCGCAGACAGCTAGCATTAGCCCTTTGCTGTTAGCCAACCTGTTAGCGCTGGCCTGCTGCCAGAGTAGCCTGGAGCAGTGCTGTTAGCGGCTAGCGTTAGCTCTGTGTGGAAGCACAACCTGGCTGCTCTGCTCTGATATCCTGCTGCAAATATGTCCTGCATGTAGCAAAGGCCAGCTGCTGAGGAAAGAACCAAACTTGGACAGGGTGGTGATGGAAAAATGATTTGCAGTTTTATGTGTGCACTCTCTTGTGTGAGAATACGTGTGTGTTACTTCTTTAGCTTTCGCCTGACCTCATTCTCTTTTATTGAAGTCAGCTCAGAAATGCCACGCAGATATCCCTCCTATCCGCTCTTCCTCTCTTTCTGGCATTCTTTACAGGAGTGTAGAGAATAATTGGCTCAGAGAAGAACACACAATTATTCAAAAATGTATTTAGAATGCATTTAAAGCAACCAAAGTGTTGCTATCTCAAGTAATAAAAAGGAGTATGTAAGAACTAGTATCTGAATAGGAAATTGCGTATTTAGTAAGAACCATAACAGTGGAAAAATCCTTTATCAGCAGCTGTATTGCAGCAACACAACTGAAGCATATTTGCATATTTACTTGTTTTTTAAAGTAATAATTCATTGAAATGCGTTAGGTGTGATGCTGTTCTTAAAATCAACATGTCTTAACCATGGTCTTAACACGCACAAGGTAGCCTCATTAGTTAGATATTTGAATATCTGCTTCCTTGGAAAGATAAATAGGAAAGTGCTTAAAGGTCCCATGTCATGCTTTTCCGGTTATTACCCGTCCCCTTGTGTGTTATGAAGGTTTGTATGCATGTAAACGGTGTGCAGAGTAAAAACCCTCAATGTACACCTTGTAGCGAGTAAAACTCTAACACAGAAAATACCTCCCCAAAACGCCTCGTTGGAGATACGTCATTGTCCATTGTTTACTTCCTGGGTATCGTGACATAGGAATGGCCAGTAGCCGCGCCCAGAGCTATGACGCGATTCATGCGGTACCCGGAACCAAATGGACCAATCCGTGGAGCCGTTACGTCCGCGGAGCCGTTACGTTAAGCACCCGCTGATTGGTCCAAATTGACCAATCCACGGACTTCCTCACACACTCAGTGCAGGCAGCTCTGCTGATTTCTCCTCCCTGGCTGCAGGCTGATAACAGACAGTTGGGATCGCGGCGAAATTCTCTCTGCAGACCCATTCTCACAGCGTTTATCAACCTTTTTCTTACTCAATATCAAGCCACACTTATTGTTGTTACTTCGGCTGTGACTTTGTGTGTGCTCAGGATGAGTTTGGCTGTGTTTGGCTGTCGCTAAACAAGGAAACCACACCTCCACGGTGCTCAGCGCGATTCACAACGTCCCGACCAATCAGAGCACACTGTGCTCACAGGGCGGGTGGGGGCTGGAGCTATTGGAGCTACAACGAGAGTGAAATTCAGTGAATACACGTAGTTTACAGAGATGCTGTATGAGAAACCAATGTGAGTTTGGAAAATTGCACAATATAAATCTATTCTAGTAGACCTCAACAGTGGAATTATGATCAGTGGAAATAAGTAGCAGGATATGAGCTGCAGGGCTTTAGTGGAAACTCTGTCCTGAAACTATGATTGTTCAAGAACACCTTGTCTCTACAACAGTCACTACTCAGTGTTGACTTGTTTATTTTTTGCAACTCAATGTCTCACTGGGTGCCAAGATCATTTTGCGATAGCATTTCCTTTTGTTTCATGTTGTATCTCTCACGTGTGAACCTAGTGATTAATGGATACATAGGAGCCCAGACCTGATAGTTGGGTTTGTTCTTGGGTTTGGGGTTGAAGCAGATCCCCTCGAGGGCAGTATCACAGTTTATTTAGTGGCGCAGTCTTTGCCAGTTTGCATTGTGAGAAAGTGAGTACATGGGTGTGGAAGTGTTTACTAAATGAATATCTGTCTGTGTGTTCATATCTCTGTCAAAGCATTGAAATGTAACAGCTCACACCCTGGAGCTGCTCCACTGACAGTAAATAGGACATTTTATGGATACAATGACAGCAACCAGGGTCATATTTTTCATGGGTATTTATTAATTTGTGAATATCAGTTGTATTGAAATAAAGCACCTTTGGGTATGACAGCTTAACCAAATGTTTTATGAATCCACACAGCCACTCATTGTCAACAGAGGCTCCTCCAAATTATTTTTCCTGATTACAAAACAGGTTACTGCTCCAAATTCTCAGATTTCTGTCTCCGGCAAGAGTGTTTCTCTTGCTCACAAATATTGATTGAACTATCACAGATCATAGAAATAACCTATGTGGATTCTATTTCAGGGTGAAAACTTTAATGTTGAACTTGCCACTAGTTACCAGGCATAACCAGAGGGAGGAAGACAGCATGCAGGGACAAATAGAAAGGCAGATAATTCAAGAGTCAGATGAAAGTAGATAGATGATGGAGTGTAGATACTGGTACAGACAATTCTTTTTCCTTTTTCCTTACCCCCTCTCCCTCCACCCCTTACTCTCCCTCCCACCCTTATTCCCTCAGTTCTTTGCCTAATAAGCAGCGTTCCTGCGAACTGATGCAAGGCGAAGGAAACAGAACAGGCGTTCTGGGACTGCTGAAAATATTCCCACATGAGGCATAACATGATAAAGACTTATTATCTCACTAAGCTGCTGTAAACACAGATACACACATAAATACACACTGTACACAACGCTCTCTCACACACACATTCACAGAAAGTGAAAGTGGTCCGGCTTTACGGTTCTGACGAGCTGTGACCAGGAGGAATCTGACAGAGCCAATCCCTCCAACAAAGCCTGAGAGTCAGCCGCTGTGAGCCAGCTCACTGGGCATTTGTCTCTGCCTGTTTGAACTCCACACACCCAGAGCAGTGGGAAAGAGCAGGAGGGAGAGTTAAGTTCTGATTATTATTAGCGCACAATTTTCGGGAAACATCTGAACGAGCTTACGTGTTCAAACAGGATTCATCCCAGCTCCTCTTCACTCATCAATCATACACATAAACACATGCACCTAGCGTTGGCTGTGAGCTAATCCATTACAGTACAAAGGTAGGTGTCAGCCTCTAAGACAAACACACACACAGAGTCATCAGAAACATGTTGAGTCCCATTTCCCCTTCTTCCCTTCTCCATCCCAATTAAAAGGCAAAGGAGGCCTTTTATTTCCCTCTCCTCCAAACACATTCTTTATCTCTCTGATCTGCGCCCCTCCTTCCCTCCCTCGCTCGGTCCCCTCAGGGTAGTGGGAATGTCTCTTCCAACACACTCTCAGGTCAGGGGTTCAGCTGGAGGGGGTCTGAGCATGTAGAGAGAGCAAGGCCGAGGCACAGAAAGAGTGAGTGGCGGGTTGAGGCAGGCCTCTGCACGGGCAGCTCCTCTTCGCTGCCAGAAACACTTAAACTTAAAGCACTGTGTGTGTGTATCATAACCCTAATCAGAGACTTCATGCTAGATTTATGCCCCTGCCTTTTTCCCGACCTCCATTACACCAGCTTATATACACCCATTACAGGATATGACAGAGTACACACCCTTTAGACGAGCATACCACACTGGCTGTGTGTGTGAAAAAGAGGGCATGCGTTCACGTCTTCACACACTCCCCACTTTCCCATTAGGTCCTTGTCCACCTGCGAGCTCTATCTCTCTGTCCGTCTTTATCTCTCTTCCCTTCATTGCTAATAAGGTCAATGAGGAAGAGTAAGAAGCAGATGGGTGTACAGTACATTACAGCGCAGCACAGTGTGGGCTATAGCAGGCCGGTGATTCATGCTTAGTGAGACGTGTGATGATGCGAGGAGTTTCTACTGCAGTGCAAAGTCAGTGGAGTGTGCGGCGGGATCTGTTGATCACTCAGCACTATGGCTTGCTTCATAATATTACCTCAGGGAGCAGTTTGACCCAGCAGAGGTCTGAACGAAGGCGGGAGGAGATGGAAAGAAGGAGAATGAAGAGAGGAGGAAGTGTTAGGAAGAAGAATGAGGTTGGAGATTAAGTGACTAGCTTTAAATGTCACAATAACGCTCGACTTTGCAGTCTTAACTTCACAGGCGGATGGGTGCCAGGAGAGACACAGGAGAGAGTCAATGGGGAGGAAAAATGCCGCAGTGTGATTTGTGGTTGGGCTTTCAAATGGTGCTGCTTGTTAAGGAGAACTGGGGAAATCTGCCTGTAGCCACAATGTACTTTTAAAGGTTTAGTTCAACCAATTTTCTGTACAATTGACAAATCTCACCACTTTTTGGCACCCACCGTCTCCAAGGTCAAGAATAAACGTTCCACCTTGGAAGAACAAAAAATATTTGTACCCTCAAGCTATATTTATTTTAGATTGTATGGGTGTTGAGAAACCTGCTTCGGAAACACCTACCATTATGTCCAAACAATGACAGCAAAGACATTTTAGTTTTTTCAGAGAAAATGAGACTGAAAACCACTTGTGAGAGAATATATTTTTGGGGGGATTTGTTTTAACTGACCTTTTTACAAGCACAACCACCAGCCCATACACCTGCATACACTTGTATCGACCCCCCCCCCACACACACACACTCACACTCACACTCAGGTCCCTGTCCCTCAGCAAGCATCTGGCAGCATTCCATTAACAGAGCCACCAGCGCTCTTTCACACCTTCACCTGCTGTTAGGGAAAAAAAATAGGCCTATGCACACACATACACAGCACACACACACACACACACACACACACACACACACACACACACACACACACACACACACACACACACACACACACACACACACACACACACACACACACACACACACACACACAGCACACACACAGCACACACACAGCTCCACCTGTGCCTCAGAGGAAAAGAAAAGTTAGATTCTCTCATGAAATGCCTTTTATTGTTTCCCCAGAAGGCATGGGTTGTAGGCTTCTGAAACATACGCACATACACACAGACGGCGGGTACAATGCCTCGATGGCGTTTTGTGTATCCACCCCGGGTTGCTGAAATAAAAGCATTAGAACTTTCCCCTTAAAAACTATGCGCTTGTGTGTGTGTTAATTTCTAAAACTGGATGAGGCGGAAAGACGAGATTGAGCTTGTCATTAGGAGTTCACAGCCTGTGTGCTTGTGTGAAGGTTTGTTTTGTTTTGTGTTAGCAGCCTTGTGTGTGTTCTGCGCGCGTATGTGTGTGTCTCGGCGGCTCCTCTCTCCCACGCTCAGGCTCCTAACGATGGCAAATGCGCCGGTGTGTTTGCGAGGCGTTGTTTCTCAAAAAACAACAACACATCCAGGAACGGCTCGTTTTGTCGGGTTTTGTGAAAGGAACACGGTCTAATTAGAGAGGCCCTATGAAGGTGCATCAAACAGATCTTTCTCAAAGACCAACCTGCTCATGGCTCTCACACAGTGCACACATGCCACCTCTGATTATTGGAGAAATGTCTGTGTTATTTAACTATATAGCAGGGTATTAACAGCCTTGTCAGTTTAGATTTGCTGCACGTCTTATCCTAATCCTTGCGTTCGCTCCTAGACACACATTTACATGCAGACAAAAAAGTGTCTGCTTCAGGTGTTGCTTTGTGGCCACTTGGCCATGTTTGTGTGTGTTTGGTTCATGACCAAAAGCCCTTTTTAAAAAGTACACGTGCACACACTCGCGCACATAAGCACACACAATTCACTACCTCTGCGTGTGTTTACTTTAGTTTCCTGCCTTGTTTGTTCGCTCAGATGGGAGCAGGCTTTCTGCTCAAACTGCCCCAGTCACTTTTGTTCAATCTATGTGTTGTTTTGCCCCTCCACCCTTAACCCCCCTTTCTTCTTCTCTGTTCTCAGGTGCCAGTGATGATGGTGGAATCAGCCTCTGAGACCATTCGAACGGCACCGTCCAACCAAAACGGAGTCAGCAGCCAATCAGATGGAGGGGGAGGTAGAGAGGGCGGATCTAACGGAGACACCAATGGAGAGATCAGTGCAGTCGACCTACTGCACCTGCAACAGCAACAGGTGTGTGTGTGTGTTTGTACCTGCGTGTTTGTGCCTGCGTGTGCTTATGTGTACCTGTTATGCATGCATTTCAACTTTTGTTTACATATCTACCTGTACATACGTGCCTGCGAGAACTTGTTTTGCAACACCTCCCATTTGTGCAACTCGTACATATGTACTGTACGCTTGTATAGAACATTATGTACACACCAAGCTGTTACATAATGTACAGATGTCACAACACGTAGTCGGCCAGACTCCAGTAATAGTCAGGCTTGCATGAACAGTGTAAAGCTCTGACAGGTTGGCTTGTAGGTGCTTTAATTACCCACAGTTCATAATGTGCCAATTATTTCCAATGGGACACAGTCCACCATGATAAGTCATACACCAGGGTTCACACTGAGATATGTTACATGTAGCTGGTTGAGGAAATATTAGAGAACACACCTGAGGTTCCCTGTAGGTGAAAAATACATTTTGTGCTGTCAGTTTGCCCCATTTTAAAATAGAAATAGCCACACTCGATATAGGATGCTCAAGAAGTGTGTGTGGGAGAGTCTGTTTTATTTTTTCACTGATCCATGAAGTGCTGTTTGTGTGTGTTTGACACGTCAGCATGTAGTGTCTCCAGTAATGCTATTTGTCTTGCCTCCTGTGCGTCAGCCCCCCTCCACACACACACACACACACACACACTCACACACACACACACACACACACACACACACACACACACACACACACACACACACACACACACACACACACACACACTGGACACTGAATTTCCAAACTTCCTGGAACTTCTTGGATGAAATTCTACATTTTAATTTCTCATTCCCCAAAGATTCACATAACTATTTTATAATTGCAATCCAATTGACCCGAGCCTTTACACACAAACACACAAATAAGAGCTCAATATAAAATGTATTTCCTCATCCAAAGGTCTCCTCATTAGTCATTTGTTCATAACCACAAAAGAATGTCTGCAGAGTGTTGTCATCCAATGACGGAAACTCACTGATTCATATTTTCTGCCATTTGCTTCAAATGATGAAAAGATTAGGATAGAAGACATGTTCCTAGTTACTGCATTCACTGGCTGTATAAGCAAGTATGCAATATTAATCATTTCCTCTCGTTTTGTGTATGAATATTTGCGTGTGTGTGTTGTGACCGCCCATCACAGAGATTCAGTGATGTGAGTTCTTGGCTCTCCGACACCAGCTGAGTTTCAGGTTGAGGAAACCCAGGGGAAGAAAATCAGGGTTTCCTCCCTGCTGCTAAAATGATGCCCTCTAATTATAATGATGGAGCCTTAGGTGAATGAAGAACACTCAAGGCCCTTCACTCCTGTCCTGCTCTCCCTCCTCCTTCCCCTGACTGCATCCTCACCCTGCTTCCTCAGCAACCTTCATCCGAGGACACACACACACACAGCCACGCACAAATGCACATACATAAACACTAAACCTACAGCTCATACAAAGCGGGTCTTTATTCTCTCGGACGTGTCTCTGCTCTCTATGTTTTTGCACCTGTGTGTGTATATAAGTGTGTGTGTGTGTGTGCACGCTGGTATTTCCTCTCTTGAGCGGGCTACCGACCACAAACATACCTCCCTCTCTCTTTCCATCTTTTTCTCTTCCTCTCCCTCACTGTACTTCTTTTTCCCTCTGCGCTGTGGACCATGAAAGACAAGCACAACCTTTCCTCCAGATCCCAGCCCTCACCTCTCAAAAAATGTTACATCCACATATAATGTAGCAGTAAATAGCAATTTATTGTAGCTATTCTGTATTTAGAGCTTTCTGTTCAGCTCAATTTGGGCAGATTGAAAATATTTGAGTTGTCATGAGGCATGAGGGCGTGTCCTTCCTGTACTATGGATATTTTTTCTGTTTTACTTTTTGCTACTACAGCAAGTGTATGGCTGTTTTACTGTACAGTTCAGTGGTAAGTCAGTATATAATAAAAAGTTAGAATTTATGAGTGTAATCCTCAGCAACCTATATTTTCTCCTTCTTTTACATTTCCATGTTGGGAAGTTACTCTATATTTTTCTGTGTGTCCGTGCCACATCCCTTCAGTATTACCAGCCTTTAGTAGCCATCATGCACCTCTCCCTCACCCCTTGGATAAGATGGTGTTTCTGTGCCAGTGAGCACTGTTGAGTGGCTGCTCTGATGTAAAAACCAGCTGATTTTTATTTCTTTATTCATCAAGTTTTCTGATTTTGCTTGTTTTTTTTTCTCCATTCAAAAAACATTTAAATCTACTTCAAAAATTCACAGCCTTGAAAAAAAGTATTGAAATCTGTTACATTCAGTGGAATGCTGGTGATATTTCTTAAGTTGTATTGTAAATTAATATTTTATAATTTCTATTATACTGACCATTTCAGGTTTCAGAACTTATTTTGCTTTTTTTCTCGTACTGTTCGTACCCACAAACAATTTTTTTAACTTTCTTCATCCCTTATTCCATCGCACGACTAGTTGTGCTAGGTGACCATAGAGGCTGTCATTTTTTTAAGCTTGTGCCCACTAAAATCAATATTGTCTGACACAGACAGCTTCTATATACTGACACTGGTCACCTGACTAAATTGTATAAGAAACTGCTTCCTCGCTTCACCCTTAAAGTCTTAGATATACCTCCTCCTCTTCTTGTTCATTTCTCCTCCACGCTTGAGTCTCTCACCTGAAGGTGTACTGCAGACTAGTGTTGGTGCTTAAACACCATGCCAGTGCGCACTGGAGCAAAAAAGACACACACACAGAACTCCTGACAGCGCGGTCTTGTCAGAACACAAAGCCGTCTTTCCTTGGGCCCCTTGGGAACCTGAGAGAAATCACAGCCATCTCCAGCCATCAAACCACATCCACTGGCCCCTCTCTGTTTTTTGTTTCCTTTTTTCTAATTTTTTGTGTGTTTCCTCATAGATAGATATACAGATAGAAAGATACATATATAGATAGATAGATAGATGGATGGATAGATACATAAATAGATAGACAAATAGATAGATACATGAAGGTTACAGGTAGGTGGTCAGTGGACAAATGAGGTATTGAGGATATGGGACATACAGCCGGAGAAAACAGAGGTAAAAGGAGGGGCAAAGAGGCAGCATACTGGGTGGGTGGGGGGGTCGGGGGGCATTGGTGGGCTAGAGAGGAGGAATAGAGGGATGAGGGAGGGGTGTAACGCTGAGACGTGTCAGAAAAGGGCGCCTGGGCCTCCCTGTGGAATGTGGCCTGTCTGCCTCCCCAGAAAGAACAGAGCAGGAGAGAGGGAAGAGAGAGGGAATAAAGGGAAGAGGGGGCGAAGACCAGTTCTGCCCCATCATCGAGGGGAGAGGGGAGGGAGGGAGGGAAAACAAAGAGCGGAGTTATAGGGCGGCAGGAGGAAGGAGAGGTGGAAAAGTGAGAGTGCAGTGGAGAGTGTATGGCACTTTGTTGAGGTGCTGGGCACGGGTGTAGACATGAAATGATGCATAGCAGAGGAGAAATGTAAGCAGGATAAATCCTAACAAACCTCAAAGTGTGTCTGCGTGTGTGTGTGTGTGTGTGTGTGTGTGTGTGTGTGTGTGTGTGTGTGTGTGTGTGTGTGTGTGTGTGTGTGTGCATGTGTGTGTGTGTGTGTGTGTGTGTGTGTGTGGTGTGTGTGTGTGTGTGGGTGTGTGTGTGTGTGTGTGTGTGTGTGGAGGGTGCTCTGACGAGAACCAGGTGTCTTCAATTCTTTTCTTTTCTTTACCTCTCTCATCCCCCCTGACTTTTTTTTGATTTTGCAAATGTGAGTCCGCACTGAGCTCCACCACTTCCCCCCGTCCCTCCTTTCTGACCCATTTCATGTCTCCTACTTTTCCCTCGCCATCAATGAATCGCTTCTGGTGTTCCGGCAGCAGTAGTTGCGGCCCGTGATGTCGAGGAAGAGAGGTGGGGGAGGAAGGAGGGAGAAAAAGGGGGGGGACAATGACAAAAAGGTGCCGTTTCCTCTCAGGAGTGCGGTCCATCGGTCAGCTTAAAAAAGCCTGTTTTTTTTTCTACCATAACTCGCTCCTACAAGTATATATAAAGTGAGATTTTTCTAGCAGCGGCCTTCCTTCCCCAAGGGTTCAAAGAGAACATTTGCTGAGAAAAAGGCAGTTTAAGAAATTGGTTCGGAGCTTCGATCCCCAGTCCCATTTGTCATAATCTATTTTTCTCTCTAAAATGCACACACACATAATGGCAATCATTGTTTCTCCCCCTCTCTCATATGCACACAGGCAGTTACACACATGCACAGAGCTGATGTGAGTTAATGAAGGGTGTAATTAAGGAGCCACAGTGATGACTGGAGATCAGGGGGAACTGATACAGATCTCAGATATACACAAACACTGATGAAAGATAGCTGTTTTTTTTGTGTGCGCACACATGTGCAAAAGCGTGCATTTGGGTTTGATGGCGGGAGTGCTCTGCGGACAGATGTGTGAGATTGCTTTGCGCATTAACAGACGATGAGAGATGCTGGAGGATTCAGATAACGTATGGCTTCCTGTTAGATTGGCTAGACTCAGTAATTATGGCCCGTATGGAGGGAGTTGGGGAGGTTTTTCAGACGCATGCGATTCTATAGCTCCGGCTGCTCGGCCATTGCTGAATTATGGGAGGTGAATTTTGGTCACTGGGACAGTTATGTCCTGTTTGACCTCCAGCTCTCAACCAGAGTTCACTTTCAGGTCAGGAGTGCAGAGGAGAGTGAGGTGAAGGGGTGGCTATAAGAGAGGAGGAAAAGGTGAAAGAAAAACAATTCAGATGAATTTGTCAGCGCAGTGGGATTTAATTTAATTACATTATGTTCGTGCATCTGCATGACATGTGTGTCTGCGTGTCATTTTTGTGTCTGTATGTCCGTCTGTGTGTGTGTTGGTCGTGTGCGCGGGCCAGTAAATCAGTGCCAGGCCTCTCTCTGAGTGCTGTCACCTCCTAAAAGCTTTCCCTTGGTCTGGGCCAGGCCTTCCTCTTTATGTCTGGGGTCAGTGTAGTTCACAGGTCACCAGAGGTCATGCTGAGACAGAGGAGGGGCCAGTTTGGTTGCCTAGCATTACAGAACACCCACTGCTGTAACCGCGGCGATACAAAGAAACCTATAGAACACCAACTTCCTCTAAGAGTCTTAATAGCACCAGCAGGTCCCTTTATCCGTCTTCTTTGACGTTTACTTCCCTTTTTTTATGTGCTGACGATCTCTCTTCATATGAATCTGCTTCTACAGTTTCAATGTATAGATTTTGGGACATCTTTCATTCTCTAAATTGGGGTTTGCACTTTAACATATACACGTTTGTATTCCTGCACTCCAGACACGTAAACACACCTGCAAATATCATGGTCAGTAATGTATTGTTAAGGACTCCTCTTCCTCATATTTCCTACTGGGTTGCGTTAAGACGAATTTCCCAGATGCTGAGATATTGTATTTATGAGCATCCCTGCAAATATATTTTTTCCAGCCAAGCTGTTGGATTTTCAGAATCAGTTGTGTGTGACTATTGGAGTATCATTATTGATGTCATTTCAGTTCCTTTCCTTTTGTATTAGCTCTTAGACCGCCACAAATACATTCAAGCTCTAATGAAAGAGTAAATGTATTGACATTACGGCAGTTTCTGAAATAGTCACACTGAATTGAGGGAAACTGTCAAATCTACTTAATAATAAAGGTTATCGTCTGAGGTCCTCTGAAGAACCATGCTACAAGGCTACAAGTCTTGTGAGTAAAAAGCAGACGGACAGTAGACATGGTCCACCAGGCCAGATCAGCCGCATGGACATACTATAGTCACGGTTGGTTGACCCAACCAGCGAGAAGCTGAGAGACAAGAATGGACAGATACCGGCAAAAGGAGGATGTGTTTGTGTTTGTGTGCTGTGTGTATCTTCTCTCTGTTGTGGAGACTGAGTAATACACACAACCCCGGGCACCTGAAGGGGTTAGGTTGGGTTTGGTTGCCATGGGAGTATTTCAAAGCACTTAACACTGGGCAGGCCTTGCTGTGCTGGCAGGTAAATAACACATACATGTATACACACACATGAGCAGGGACGGACACTCTTCACGGAGAAGTTCCTGAGGGTGAAAAAGTCGATTGTTGACTCTCACTCTTCAGAAGGGATCGCCATGGTGACCGAGGCCTTTTTAAGAGGTCATAGGTCAGCGAGCAATGCTGCATGACCTCATTACTGCTTCTGGTCAGTGACACTACGGTGTGACTGTGTGTGTGGATGCCTGTTCACATTGGTCTTCAGCTTTCCCAATCAAAAAGCAACAGCCGTAATTGGTTTTAATTGACGTGGGCTCCGATGCAGTGTTTCAGAGTTCACTAGGGGCAAGGCACTCAAAAAAAGAGAGCATTAGTTTACAACCCCCACCCACACAGGCTGAGAAATGCTCATATCTTGGTCCTATAGTGTCCTCTCTTTTCTTAAAAGTCTGTACTCCTTTATTCCCCCACTCTGGACTCGCACAAAGTGATGGACACCGAGAGGGGGAGCAGAGAAAGTAGGGAGTAAAGACAAAATGTGCAACGCTTACAAGGCTGCTTGGCAAGTAGTTACCCTGGAAACAGTCGAGAGCCCGTCGGTGCACACAATGAACGCACACATATACACACCACGCACACAATAGCTGCAGAGGCCTAAAGTGTTGCTAATTAGCTAGTCTGCGCTGGTTCTTTGTGAGAGCCATTTTAAAGGAGAGATTAGAGTCAACAGGGAGGAGGAGAGGAATGTAGCTCTTCTCTCTCTTTGCTTTCTTCTTGAGCTCTGGGACAGTGTGTGACGGGCTTTTTTTCCACCTGACAGACAGAATGAATTTGTGTTTTTGTGAGTTTTCCTTAACTAAAAACTTCTTGAAAATAAAGTGCATTCATTTTGAGATGTAGTCAGTTGGGCCTCTAATTAAGAAAATGATAAAAGGTCAAATCAGAAAACTCCTGGATGTGTTATATTTGCTCACCCAAATATATTAATATATAAAAACGTAATTAGGAACTTGCTGAAATTAGTCTGTTATAAATGCTGCTCTGAATGAACGCTCATTCAGTGACAGATTTCCCAAAAAATAAATCTGTTTTGTATAACAGTTAACACACAGTTTTCATTGCTTTATAATTAGTACAAGACAGGTTATACCCTGTTTTAACTCTATTATCTTAACCAATTATTAGAAGCTACAATAGAGAAAACAAGAAGTGTACAGTAGGTTAAAATAATAATAATAATATATTTTTTAATGAAAAGTAGCAATGTAAATGTTGTACTTCCAAATAAGTGGTTGAGGTTAATTAAATAAATTGATCATGGGTAGTTTAAATAACAACACTTCTTAATTCTCTTTGTACTTGTCCTAATGGACTCATAACAGTTGTCTAGCTAGCAGAGTAAATACTTTCTTACATTTTTGAAAGCAAGTGAAAAAATTATGATGGTGAGTCAAAGATACCCAGGTCAGCAACTTTTTTTTTAATAGAAAGGGAATTATTTTGGGCTTTGAGGTATTTTAAATGACAAAATGTGCCTTTTCACATCTGGTTGTATTGACCCTTTTACTAAATCACACACACACACACACACACACACACACACACACACACACACACACACACACACACACACACACACACACACACACACACACACACACACACACACACACACACACACACACACACACACACACACATACACACACACTTCCCCATTTCCCCTTTCTGGAACACACCCCTGCTTCTCATTTGGGGAAGTTAAAGATTTTGTTCTTGTTTAGAAGTTATGGTACAGCAGCCGGTCTTTGTTGCTCCTGCCCACTTCCGCTGTTTATATGCGTGTGTGTGTGTGTGTGTGTGTGTGTGTGTGTGTGTGTGTGTGTGTGTGTGGTAATGGTGGGGTGCAAGGGTGGGTCCATCTCCATCGCCACAACCAGGTGTAAAAAACCCTCTGAACCAAAAACATGAAAGAGAGTTTTATTTCCATCTAAGCGGGCAGGCAGGCTAATACTTTTACAGGCCACTGACTAGGAGTGTGCTTTTCTGTTTAACCAATAGGCGTCTGTGTGTGTACATTAGTCTTCATGTGTGTATGCGTGTGCACATGGCAGACAGTCTCTGTTTGTGTATGTGTTTTCCCTCTGTCTCCTGAGCTGAGTCTTGGCAGTGTCTTGCATGTGTTATTAGTTTGATTTTGATTTTTTTTTGTGGATATTAATAATAACAGTTAAACGGTTTCCATATGTGAGGCCTGGTTGCCAGGCTAGTGCTATCCCCATCATGGACTGGTCTCGCTCAGTCTAGCCTCTCAGGAGTGACTCTCGCTGGGCAGGAGAAGCAGTTAAAGCTCTGGAAGTCACACAAACACTTAAATGTTCCCACCTTCCCAAGAGCATGAGCAAACTACTTAACTGTCCCACTTTATACCAGATAAGAGCTAAATATTATAAGGTACACTGTGTGTTTATGTGAGTGCGTGTGTGTCAGTGTGTGTGTGTGTGTGTGTGTGTGTGTGTGTGTGTTTTCCGTTATGGGCTGGGTCTGTCTGGAGTGAGACCTTTCTCTCTTGCCAAACGAGCTGTGTTGAAAACCGCAGGGAAACTGCATATGTGTATATAATATATGACGTGTATTTGTGTGTGTGCGTGTGTGTGTGGGGAAGGAAACTGCTGTAGAGCTATTTGCCATCAATTAGCCGCCTCGACTGAGATGAGGCCTACAGTACAGAGGGAGCTGCTTTTATATTCTCAGGAAGGGAGTTCCTTTCTCTTTCTGTCCCTGCTCAACTCATCATTATCTTTAATTGTCTCTTTATGCCCTTTTCCCTTCACTTAACACAGAAAAGCTGACAACATCTCCTTAGGAGGAGAGGTAGATTTATTTCTGTGTGTGTGTGTTCAAGATGTGTGCGTATGATGATGAATTGTGTAATGATATAGAGCAGCTCCTTTTTATGACTGTGCGTATACCCCTGTGAATCAATAGAAACATTAGATGAGTGTAAGGACATAGTTGAAGGGGAGAGGTTTTCTCGTTTCACGAAACAGTTTAGAACTGAAGAGAACCATCTGGAAAACGGCAGGGTCCCCATCGTTTAGAACAGGTCCCTTTTGTGAAAAATAGGATGTGAAAAAAAATCTAAAATAGGCCAGGGTTTTCAAACATTACGGCATATTTTGAAGTTCTTTTGGAGTTTGTGAGTTTTTATTGCGTTGGCTCTTGAATGCGGTCTTTCCTCTATTTAATGGTCAGTCTGGGCCCAGAGAAGCTTGCTTCAGCCGTTTTAAAACCTCAGCTCTCGAACGGTGCCTTTATATTGCGGAAATATTACATTAAATAGCTGAACGGGATTGCGGCTGGCTGGTGTTTCTGAAGGTGTCCCAGATAGTTCCAGCTAAACAGATTGAGGTACTCAGTGCCATTTAAGCACAGTTATATTGGTGGACAAATGGTTTGAAGTCAACGTTGCTATGAGCGAAAACAAATGGCAGGAAAGCTGTTGAAGGGAGGCCGGAAAGACCTGATTAATACCAGAAAAAGAGAAGGAGTACGTGAGGAAGAGTCAAGGGAAAGGGGCGAAGTCTTGGCCGAGTGTAGTTTATCTGTAACCCACCGTGAAATTGAGCAGCTTTAGCAGGCTTTGGTTCAGGCTGCCCCTTACCCCTGTATGTTTACCCCTGGAAACCCTTGATCTGCCCTAAATATATACCACTCGTTGTTCCCTTACACCATCAACCTATTGTTAAGTTGCATCTATCTTTAAAGAAATGTAATTTTCCGTGATATCAGTTTTTAACCAATTACTTTATAACTATTAAACATTTACTCACAACAGTGTTAAAGCTGCCGTTACTTCAAGATCACAACAAAGAACAATGCTGCTCCCTGTCCATGCTACTGAGCAATTTATGTTTTTGCCCTAAAATAATTCTGCATATTTCCAGTTAAATTAAACGTCTGGTGGAAAACATTAGCGTCAGTGAAATCAGCTCCTGTAATGTTTGGACGGGATAAAAACTTCCAGACTTTGGCCTTGCTGGTTGCACAGTTAACAACTACAATGTGGTATGAGTGTGTCAATCTTCTGCGCAATTTACAGTAACATGCACCATAGCTGTCTGTAGTTTTTTCCGTTTTCAAATGCAACAAATGTATTAGAATGATCGCTTGAATATTGATGTGATAATAATCCTAGACATAGCTTTACCTTTTTACTACCTATCCCGGTCCCACAGCTGCCGTCACGGTAGTCTTTGTCTGACAGTCAAGGGAAGGCGAGGGTCCTCTCATAAGGCCAACAGCTGCATTCACAAGGCTTGGCTTCCATCGGCCTAGACAATCTATTTTAGTCCTCCGTCTAACCCATATCTGCTCTCAGAATTTACTGTGGCGAATAAGGGTATGGGTAACATATTTCTCGATCGGAGAGGGGAGGGGGCAGGGCACAAGAAAGACAGAATACTTGGAGAAATGCCAGGCAAACTTTTGTGAGTTATACATTATATGGAGCGGCAGAGTGAAGGCGAGAGACAGATCGGGTGATATAGACGGAGAGAAAGAAAGAGGGGAGTGATCTGGGAAAGCAATCTGGTTTTTGTGGTGACTGACAGCGATGCATTTGATACGTGAGATTCCACCGCGGCTGTAACCAAGCCTTCACTCACATATGCCCCAAAGTCATATAGCAATCCTTCTAACTGTCACCTCTTCAGTGATCCCACTTTGTGTACAGTGTGTACAGTGTGTGGGTGTAAATACTAGGCCAGCTTCTGAACACAGGTGAGCTGCTGGTGCTGTAGTATCATCATCCTTTTTACACATTTACATGCTTTGTAGATTGTGTTACATCTGTTCACTCTTGTTTCATATTCTCCTCTGATCATGATTCCCTCTGTGTATCCAGAGAAAGAGAAGATAAGAGAGATTTAAAGGCAGGAAAACTAGCAGAGAGTAGCAAAGACCAAGCAAGAAGGAGAAAGTAAAGTAAGGGAGAGGGGTTTATTGGAGTTTGGTGGTGTTTTTTTGGTGCTTAAGTGAGGAAGTTCAGTGTGACCCAGGAGGACGGCAGCATAGACGCAGCTTTAGCTTGGCTTTCAGCTTCAATGACAGCACTCCTGAAAGAGTGAAAGATAGAAGTAAGTATGAAAAAAACAAAATCCACTGCTCCTTTCTGAACCTGGTCTCTCCTACTGATCCAAAAATCAGAAAGCGTGCAGGCCTGTAGAGGAGCAGCTGGGTGTGACCAGCCTTTTCTCTACGTCTTCACCCTGTATCTTTCTACACCTCTCGCCATCTCTCACTCTCTCCTGGGTAAAAAAAGAGCTTTAGGAATGGAAGAGCAGTGCATTACTAGCCTCTCTTCCTAGGCTGATGAGCTGGTAAGGTGTAGAGGAGATTCTTGTTTGGCGTTGGAGAGATCTGGTGCGGCCGACACTGCCTGAATCACTCGCTTCGTCTAGCCTGGTTAAGCTGACTCGCGGACAGATGCAACTATAAGGCCTCTCACTTGTGCTACTTTCTTTCTTTTTGTACTCCTCTTCTTGGTCTCAGAGCAAAGAAATCTGATACCACCTGCCTCCCCCTTGCCCTTTCCTAACTCCCTCCTCCTCCTCCTCCCTCCTCCTCCTCCTCCTCCTCCTCCTCCTCCTCCTCCTCCTCCTCCTCCTCCTCCTCCTCCCTCAAGGACAGCCCACTGTCTGCCCCGGGGGCTGTTTATCTACGGGGGGGATGAGAAGGAGAGGGTAGGAGGGGGACCGGTTTGTTTCGTTTTGGCCGTCAACAATGGACCTCAGTCTGTGCTGACGGACTACTCCAACATATGGTACCCACCTGTCTCTCTCTCTCTGTTTAGATTTCTTTGCTTATTCCTGCGTTCTCTCACCCAAACACACTGGGCGGATTAGAGGCCAGATTCATCACACACACAGACCTGTTTGCTTTAGCAACCTGAGCCAGGCGCACACTTACACTCACACACTTTCACATACGTGCTGCAAGTTCAGCACACACGCGTAGCAAAATAAAATGTCTATCCTTTTCTTCTAATGGATCCTCTCACTACCTCAACGACCCTCCCTCCTTTTAAAGAAACCTATGTGTCAGCCATTTTTTGGAATCCTGTTAAGGAGAGAAAGTAGCCTTTAGTGTGTGTTTGTGGCTGTGGGTGTGTGTAGGTGTACGTGTAGGGGTGTGTGTAGGGGGGTGTGTGTGTGTGTGACCCTGATGAATTAAAAAATGCACTGTTATTAAAGGCTGTGTCAGAGGCGATGATTTACAGAGGGGAGCGATGACAAGTCAGAAGAACTCACACGCCGAGCTGGCACACACACACACATGCGCACGTACGCACACACTCACACTGTGCTCTCAGGCCTCCAAGCTGAGCAGTGACCTCCTCACCCCTCCTTCCCCTTCCTCCTCCTCCTCCCTCCCTCTCTCACTCTAATAAAACCTGTCTGACACCACTGATGTGTGTATATGTGTGTGTGCGTGTTTGTGTGTGTGTGTGTGTGTGTGTGTGTGTGTGCGTGCGTGCTCCGCGGCAGCACAAAGACTCTGTTGTTGGGCCTCCCTCTTAGGCCTCCCTCATATTTTCTTTAAAGGTGCAGTGCGCCCCCAAGAATGCCACAGGGGGAGCGGGGAGTTGGGGTTGGGGGAGTCTAGGAGGAGCTGGTGTGTGTGTGTGTGTGGGTGGAGGGGGGGCATACTTTACAATGCTACAGCTCACCCAGGTCACAGAGAGAAAAAGGCAAAGAGTGAGTGTGAAAAGGAGAAATGAAAGAGAAGGGTCAGAGCAGAGGAGTGCTTCTTGACAAGGTAGATATGGGAGCGTTAGGCTCTAGCTCTGAGTGTGTGTGTGTGTGTGTGTGTGTGTGTGTGTGGTGTGTGTGTGTGTGTGTGTGTGTGGTGTGTGTGTGTGTGTGTGTGTGTGTGTGTGTGTGTGTGTGTGTGTGTGTGTGTGTGTGTGTGTGTGTGTGTGTGTGTGTGTGTGTGTGTGTTGTGTGTGTGTGTGTGTGTGTGTGTGTGTGTGTGTGTGTGTGTGTGTGTGTGTGTGTGTGTGTGTGTGGAGCGAGCAACTATTGAAATCTGTGAAGTAATAGTTCTCCCTTCCAAATCAACTATCAGACATAAATAAATACTCATAAAATAAAACTGCTGATTCCATGAAGCAAGCGTTTGCATTTGGGCCAGTCAGCTTACATTTCTCCAATGACTCCAATAACAATAACTTCACAAAAGCACATACAAGCCAAATAAAACACATCAACTTTCATTAGAATCATACGATGATGATCATATGATCATATCTTGATGCACCTATACAAAATCATCTAGGTCACTTAAGTATTAAAAAAAATTCTAGGTGTAGAAGAGTGAGAGAGTTTTTTGTTTAAAGTATGACACATTTGTTGCATTACTTTTAGTCAAAAAATGTGCTAACATCATTTTCTTATAAAGCTATAAAACTACATTTTAAATCATCACCATCTTAACAGTATATAATTGCCTATAAGCTCTGGCACATTTGAATAAACTAGGATCTCAATCCACAATACATACATACATTAAACTCTCCAGAGAAGTACATGGTTTGTTAGTAGTTTTTGTCTCTCACATACACCCACCTCCTTGAATCAGGCGTAGGAGAGGAGACAGGCATCACCTCTGCTTGGTTGTAGCGTTTATGAAAGCCATAAATGGCTCTTTAATATAGTGGTAATCAGGGTGGTAATTTGGGTGGAATTGTCCCTTATTGTTGCCAGACATGCCTCCCAAACTCCTGCCAACACACACGCATATGCACACACACACACACACACACACACACACACACACAAACGCACACACTCACTCTTGGGCAGACAGGGTGTTCAAGGAGTAATTCACACCACATGCCAACAAACTGGGCGGTTGTGTTTTTTTTTTGGTTTTCTGTGTGTGTATGTCTGCGACTGCTTTAATGCTGAGGTCAAACCAGTAAATGGGAGGGGGTTCCCGAGATTTTTGTTAAAGTGTTAAAATACATGTGTGTGTGTGTGTAGGCAAGTCCACAGCCACGTCCATGTGTGTGTGTTTTAATTGCGGTCTCAGCTAAAGTAGCAAGTGTGCTGGATACAGATGGTTTTCATCACCGCACAGTGGACTTCTCTCTCTTTGTGTCTCCCTCTAATCTCTCCTCTCTGTTTTTGTAATTAAATGTTACTTAATGTACCCGGGCTTCTAATTTGACAATTCATTAAATATGTGACAATATACAGTAAGTGTGTGCCGCACTGTTTCACAGCGTTACAATATTCTGCGGTTGTGAAATGATGCAGTAGAACAGATTTCTGGTGCTGCATGATTGAGTAAGAGCTTCCATAAAGAACATCTTTCAATCTGGCCGTTAATTTGTGGTGTCTGCACATACACACACACAAAACACACACACAACACACACACACACACACACACACACACACACACACACACACAGACCAGCACAACCTCATGACAGAGGGTTAGAGAGGGGAGACAGCAGGATGCACATTTGCTTCCTCTGACTCAAAGGGGAAAGGTTGCTTAGTAAATATTGATTTATGAAAGTGTATATGTGTGTGTGGGTGTGTGTGTGTGTGTGCGCAAGGCAGCTTTTGTGTTTTGCGATGGGTGTTTTCTTGTTATGTTTTAGGAGCAGTTCAGACATTCCAACAAAAATGCCCATTCCACTGGGACTTATTTGTCTTAATGATAGAGAGCCTGAGTCCTAAACGCTAAAAAGCAACACAGCAAAGAAAAGAGAGAAATGTAATGACACAAAGAAAGACAGTTATTATGTTTTTAATTAAATGAAGGGTTAGGAGGAAGGTAGTGGGGAAAAAAGAGGAGTTAGACAGCTGAAGTTACATTGTCTGAGGGATAAATCGCAACACTCAAGGGCAGAGTGAAGGAATGGAGAGAGCTAAAGAGTGATGGTGTCACTGGTTTGAATGGACAGCCCTGGAGGGCATAAAGGGGATAAATGGGAAGAAGAGAAGGAGTGAAGAGGTGGGTGGTGGTTAGTCACAGCTCTTTAGGGCACATCGGGGAAAACGGCCCATTACATCACTCTGACACACACAAACACAGTGCAACTGACACACATCAAGATTTGCTGACACACTTCTGCCTCAGAGGATGTGGAAAACCCACTTTGCATCTTCGTCGGAAAGGAAAGGGAGAAGTAGGAAGAGGGGAAGGGAAGGGGTGTGGAAGTGGGAGAGTGAAAGCAGGATTGAGAAACAACGAATGGAAAGGAGGAGATGATCAGAGTTTAGGAGTTAAAGAAGGTTTTGGGATGTATTCAGACACATGGACGCACAAACGCAGTTCCTGTGTTTGCGCCAGGTGGACGTCTCAGGTTAAAGGAAATCCGACCTGACAGCTTGGCAAAGGGAGAGTGCTCAGAGAGCGGTCTGTAGGGGAGTTTTAGTGCTTCTCCTTTCTGTTCATTTAAGAAATAGTTTGTATGGGTGTTTACTGTTTTTTATTGAAACTGACCTTGCACACATGCAATTTACAAGAAAATAGTTTAAGTAAGGTGTGACTTTTGAAACATGTGTCTCCATGATGAGTGTGTTGTTTAATTCTGTAGATATTTCACTATGTGACAATGTGTGCACGATGAACATCTGATCATCTCTATTTCTCCCTCGTAGGCGCTGCAGGCAGCCAGACAGTTCCTCCTCCAGCAGGCCTCTGGACTCAACTCCCCTGGCAACGAGATCAAACAGAGCGCCCTGCAGGTCAGTAAACACACACACAAACAGACTGATGCACAACCAAAGTGTTGCTTTGTCACCATCGGTATAATATGAAACCCCTGGCTGCCGCAGCTTTGCCTTCTCCAACTTGCCACGTCCACCACACAGTGTGATATAGGCACATACTTTTCTCTCTCTCGCTCTCTCCCTCTGTCTGTGAGTGCATGTGTGTGTGATTGTTAATGTATGTGTGTGAATGAGGTCTTTGTAGTGATTGGGTAGTGAGCTGTTTTCAGAGTTAAATTCCTCAGTAAGCGGAGAGAGAGGGGTTAGCAGGAGTGCAGGATCCCCACTGAAAGATACTTGAGGAGGACACACACACACACACATGTTGATGCATATCACACATGACTTTACTTCTGGTGGTTCTTTAGAATGATGTGATGTTTGGTATACAGAAGTGTGATTTGTAGCCATGGCTCATATCAATAAAGTGGGGCCATGGGTCTACTAGAGCAGCAAGCAGTCTGCTGGAGAACTGCTCTTCTCATTACCGTCCAAAATGATAAACAGACAGCTGTAACACCACAATATGGGGAATGAAGAAAGAGAAAAAAAGGTGAAAAGGAGGGATGTGAGTCAGAAGCAACGATAAGGTCAGATTTCATTCTCAGCGTCTGCAGCCAGTATGGTGAACTTGGGAAAAATGGGAAACTATAAAGCTGATAATACAAAGTCAATTATGTTTTAGAGTGATATCTTGCAACATTTACATCTAATAGGACATCAAATGAATGCTTCATGGAAGCATTTTAATTTGTTCTCATAAATATTTGGTGTTGGCTCATGTTATTCCAGGAAAACTCATCTGGTGCAAATAAACTTTTATATGTCCAGCAACAGGAAGAGGGGTTTGTTTGAAAATGAGCTCGGTGTTTAATATGAATATTATGAGTAGCCTTCATGATAGAGCAGACAAAGAAAAAAACTCAAACGTCATCAACGGAAAGACCAAAGAAAAATATTTTGCCGTGTCGGCCACACAGTTTAATTGCCAAGTGACCTCTGGGATGTGCAAAAATGCCACAGAATTAATGACTGCTTATTACTGGAGATGTCAGAAAAGAAATAATAATGTATAAAAAGGGGGATCTTGCAGATTACACTTTAATCAAAACCCCAATTGGAAATGGAATCACTATATTTACTTTGGATAGAAACTGGCAGTCAGAGAAATGATATGGTGACTTTAAAGGGGTCAGAGAATAAAATAAATACATTTTTATATAAGATCTTTATTGTTAAACATTCCAAGGACTTAAATATAATTTATACTATTAAACCAAAAAGAAATTCCATGCTTACATTAATATTAATACGTGTCACATCATTTCAAAACTGCTTATCTTTCTATCGCATTTCCTCCTTAAATCTTATCATTCACATGGTTCAAATCCATGTGGTCGATCCAAATGGGTCAGTGTGTGTTATCAGACCCTTTCTCTGACCTGTGTCTCATACATACATATAGGACACAAGTGCTTTGGCCTCGAATGGGAATTGAATAAAATATAGCTTATGTTTTAGAAAAAAAATCTTTCTCTGACTCACCCTAAAAAAAACGAAAGAAATACAAAGTGAGGAAGTAAGAAAAAACAACCACGTGAAGGGAACTGAAAGTTAAAATGTTATGTAAATCTGTTGTTTAGCAATAAACTGTAAGGAACGATACTTTTGAGTCTCTGTGAACGCTGACAATGGGTTAACCTGCAAGTATTCTGAGTTCAAACGCAGATTCATTTGACCTGCCTTATATGAATAACCTTACACTGTTTTCTCCTCTCTCCGTCTCAAACACACACACAAACACACCCCTCCTCTACTCCCTCCATATATGTCTTGTTTGTTGGTGCCTGGCCTGGCTAGCCTCTCTGTACTCTCCAGGGCATCCACGCTACATCTCTGTTGTCTGAGCTGTCAGCTCACATAGCCCCAGATACCCTGCCAACACACACACACACACACTTTGATTTACATTTGTGTGTGTGTTTGTACTTGGATCCTTGCAGTCCGAAACACAGGCACAAACAACACAGCACAAAGCGTTGTTTGTGTGAAGCTACAGCTCTGAAGTTGTTTACGAGACCTCACAACAAACCTGACTGCTAAGGTGGCGCACAGAGATCTCTTAATTACTGTAATTTAGAGGTTGACGATCATTATTGAAAATCGCAGAGAACCTGCACTCGGTTGCTGTGATTGGAGCGGGCATCTGTCGGTCACAGAGAGGGTGAGTGAGCCTCGAGTGAGTGGAGCTAGACATTTAATCTGGCCACTTCTAAAGGTGTCAGTAAGCAACTGTACGGTGACACAGTGGCTCACATCAGGCACAAAATGGCCGTCCTCAGGTTGGTTCCTGCTGGGCTGCTCTCACACATGCAAATGAGCCTCAGCCAATAATGAGATCTTTAGGAGCTCGATAATTAGATTTTTCCCTTCTCTCTGAGGGAGAACGACAGAGGCAGACAGGGAGAGCGGGAAGACTTCTATTCGTGTCTTGACTTCTCTGGAGAAGCCTTGGTCTGCACTGACAAGCCCCCGCCCCCCACTCTCCCTTAACCCCCCTCCCCATCATAGTTCTCTTCTTTTCTTTATTTATAATAGAGGGGAGGATCTGAGCTGAGAGCAAAAGAAACTCTGAGATTATATCTGCTTTTTGATTGGTTGTTCAGAGATGGTTTCTGTGTTTGGCTGGCTGTGTGAGATGTTATCAAGCCTGTGTGTGTGTGTGTGTGTGTGTGTGTGTGTGTGTGTGTGTGTGTGTGTGTGTGTGTGTGTGTGTGTGTGTGTGTGTGTGTGTGTGTGTGTGTGTGTGTGTGTGTGTGTGTGTGTGTGTGTGTGTGTGTGTGTGTTACTGTCATGTGTCACATTCAGGAGAAACTCGACAATGGCTCAAGTCTCTAGACAGGCAATTGCAGGATAAATTGATTGTGCGCTACAAAATTGTTGCTCCAGTTGCTGAAAAGCACAATAATCAGAATAGTGTGAGGAGTTTGACGATTCAAAACGATAGAGGTGGTTTATTATGACGTTAGAAACAGTTTTACACATATGTAAATAAAAATAATAGAAAATTGCAATGATTTTCACAACTCTTATATCATGTTTAAAGCATGAGTTCTTTAAGGTTTTTGAATGATATTGCAAAACAAATTGTGGATTTAAGAGGTTAAAGATGAAAAATCATGCACAACAAAACAGTTAGATATTGAAATGCTGTACTTGGAGAGTCAATAAAAGTAACTAGTTGTACAAATTGTGGAAAACCAGCGTGGAAGCCCATTCAGTTCCTGAATCAGTCTAAGTGAAAAGGCATTTCCTTTTTAAGAGATTTCACTTGAAAGATACCTCTGCGGTATTTGGATAATTTCACTCTTTAGGTGTGTGTTTGTGGTAGGTATCGGACATAATTGGCCACAGTTAGCATAATTGCTTGTGGCACGCGTGCGACTGAGACAGTGTGCCAATTGGCGGATTACCCAGCATGATGCGTACCATGCCTCCATGACCTGCCACACGTTCTCTACAATGGACACACTTGGCACGCGCTTATACACTGGGTGGGCACAAGCAGACACATATACACCCACTTGGCAGACCCGCGGCTGGCACACTTAACACACTGCCACTTGGCATGCTCACATACAGATTAACGCACGTGCTTGGCTGTGGCCCATACGTATGTAATTGAATAGCGCGGTGTCCTGTTTTCATGTATTATGGAAGAGCTCGTTTAATTAGGAAAAAAATGAAAAGACTCATTAGAGATATGTTAATTAGCTTGCCTCTCTGCTCTCTGGAGAGCGCTGGCACCGGCACAGTGGGATGGAGGAAGAGAGGAAGGAAGAAACTGAGTCATGTCAGTCTTAAAGCAGAGAGAGAGTTTATTTCAATGAAAATACTTTTAATCAATATTACAGCCCTTATTCACCACATTTCTATATGTCGCTGAATAGCTGCTTGCCTTCCCCAGCTGCCTTATTTGAACTACTACATATTTATGAAAATCTACTGAACATAAGGATTCTGTGGCAGGGTTCAAAGTCTTTTAACTAATCAACAAAAGTATGTGGAAAGATGAGTGTTTAACCCCCCAGAGTCTGCGGTACTGAAGCGGTTCCTTCTCTTTTATTTCCTTTCAAAGTGTTTTTCCCAAAGCACTCCTTTTGTCCACTCAATGAAAGTGCTTAGTTGGCAGTTTCTCTTATTTGATGTGGAGGGAATTGGGGCTGCGTGTGTAGGTTAGTGTGTGTAGGTTAGTGTGTGTGTGTGTGTGTGTGTGTGTGGTGTGTGTGTGTGTGTGTGTGTGTGTGTGTGTGTGTGTGTGTGTGTGTGTGTGTGTGTGTGTGTGTGTGTGTGTGTGTGTGTGTGTGTGTGTGTTGGGGGTGGTATGGGGTCCTGACAGTTTGTGAAGGGTGTATGGGAGGAGGTTGAGCAGTTCGTGGAATGGGTTTGGCTCTGGGCAGAGGGCTGGACAGACAGAGGGGAAGGATGGAGAGGAGAGGTTTGGGTCTGATCACTGAAGTGTGAAACTCTTATTTTGTGATTTGAAACATGAGTGAAATCAGTAATGAAATATGGTCGATAAAGGCCTCTCACACTTCCCAATGAAATGCTCCGAGTGTGAGTGTGTCTGTGTGTTTCTAGAAATGTGTTGTCATTTTATTCTGAAGCACTGGGGCGTTAGATGGTGTGAGGCGGCGGACGAGGGGAGAAGAAGGTAGGGGGGAGATTGGGGGAGGAGGATTTTCCACTTGAACTTACTGGTCTTTTACTGTCTGTATTTTTATTTCTCTGGCCCCTGTCAAGGAGAGCTCAGTTTTATGTGAATCCACATGAATTGTGTGTATGAGTTTGTGTTCATATATGAGCAAAGATCTCGACTCCCTGCCTTCCTCTGTGGGCTCAGGTGCCGCTACTGTCCTCACTCCTTTATCATTTCATCTATTAATCCATCCTTACATGCTAGCATCAACACAACCACTCAGCCATCCTCCAACCTTCCTCTCAACTTCTCTATTCTTACCTTATCCTCCGCTCAGTTTGTTCTCAGAAAGCTGCCAAAACACACACCAGTTCATTTTAAATAAAGCCAAATATATTTGTAAATCATATGTGATGTAATAAATATTATTGTTAGAGATATGTGAAAACTACCAAATGCTTGCCAACTATGAACAACTTGGCAAACAAGCTGCGGTAGAAGCTCAAAATGAAGAAAGCTTCATGAACTCAATTTGTGATGAACTAAGAAAAACAACCCTATTTTCAACTTGGTGACATTGTTGTCAGTTTAGTAAATTGAGGAACCCAGGGAGAAACAATTGAACATTTCATAATCACCACATTAAGCAATACATTGTTTAAACTAGAAAAAACAATTGCTTGCACATGTGGCTTCTACAAAAATGCATCAGAGGTAAAAGCAAATAGTTATAGATCAAAATGTACACACAAAGATAACAAATAAAATCAAACCTCCTTTGGCACATTAAGATTTTGATTGACACAAGCTAACACACACACATTGCTCACAGACAGAAACATTACTCAGCAGAACGTCTGAGGCGGTAAAATGCCTGTATCATCCCAACCCCACCTGGCTTCGCTCATCAGTTCCCCCCAGAGTAATGTGGCCCCTGGCCCCTCGGCAGATTAGCTGGAGGAGGGGTACTCACCACACACAATGGGGCCCTTTTACTTCCAGTGGAGACCTGGCCCTGAGCTCCAAACAACGCTCTCAGCACAGTGGGCGCTCCTTCTATTTCCCTTTTTCACTCAAATGCTTTTCTCCTCCGCTCCTCTGCTTTTCTCTTTCTAGCCCCTCGCTCTCTCCCCCTTCACCCACACCCCCATGTTCTCTTCTCATTTCTTGGCATGATGAGCACAGACAGGCTGTTTACCTGGAGGGACTGAGAGAGGGTAAGGAGCGATAGTGATGATAGCTGGTGAATAAACAACCAAAAAGAAGGAGGGGAGTTCACCGCACACCATTAAAGCCTTTACGCAGCGAGACGCGGCGCGGTGCTGCCTGCATTTTTAACGGGAGGCTCTCGTTTACCCCCCAGCCTGCAGGCAGCTACAGTGGCCGAAGATGGTCTTGCATTCATGCCATGTGCATGAATAAGCACAGATTTACCCTTTTTGACCACTGCTGCTAAGTTGTTCACACTGCCAAATGAGTTGTGTGGCTACATTAACTTCCAACAAGGATTACAAATCTTGCAAAAGAAAAATCCCAAATCATTATAGGCTACAGGGTGTCCGCGGGGTCTTAAAAAGTATTAAAAGTTGATAAATCAATTTAGCGAAAATTAAGGCTATTAAAAAGTATTAAACGGCATTTTCCAAGGTATTACATTTTGTAGCTTGTTTTCAATAAATATAAATTGTCCAAAGAGGTTGTATTCTACAGTGTGCCTGAATGTAATCATTGCGTAGGTGTGTAGTGTGATTCTGTGTAGTTTATTTATGGCATCCCGCTTGATAGCGCGCGAAGCTCCGTTTACGCCGGTTGTTAAACAACATCGTTATGGGGAAATGCAAGTTTGCGTCCAAATGGTTGGAAGATAAGGAGGAAGGACAATCAATACTGTATATAGTAAATGTGTCTCCAATGTAACCGGTTAAAACTCCAAGTGGCGATGAGGTCTTAGAATGCATGGAAAGGGTCTTAAAAAAGGTCTTAAAAGGTGTTAAATTCGACTTCAGGATTCCTGCATATACCCTGTAATAGCAATTGATTATATACAAATAATGTAAGACAGAGGCCAGTTTTAATGTGTGTGTGTGTGTGTGTGTGTGTGTGTGTGTGTGTGTGTGTGTGTGTGTGTGTGTGTGTGTGTGTGTGTGTGTGTGTGTGTGTGTGTGTGTGTGTGTGTGTGTGTGTGTGTGTGTGTGTGTGTGTGTGTGTGTGTGTGTGTGTGTGTGTGTGTGTGGAAGAGAGGCAGGAGTCCCTTCTAGGGTGAGGTGGTAATGCTCAGTGACAAGGATAAACAGTGCTGGGGTTTGAGATGGGGTTGAGGAGGAGGGGAGGAGGTCTATGTCAGCCTCCCTCTCCTCCTCCTGCCTTCTTCTCTGTCATTTTTTCAATTATCCCTCTCTCCTGCGTGTCCCCATAGACCCAGAGGCAGGGCCTGCATCATTTAGACTGAGAGCCTGTTTAGATTCTGATTATAGCCTCTTTTCTTCTCACCACTCACTGCTGTCTCTCTCTCACTCTCTCTCACGCACACACACACACACACACATTTTGGTTGAGGGCACACTGGATGTTGCTCTTTTTCAAACTGTCACATGCTTTTTGTTTATTCTAAATGTGATAATTTGGTGTGCAAATGAAGTGATGGTTAGGGCTGTTGTGTTTCTTTATTATGAGGAAGGTGAATGTGTGAAATCCAAAGTTGGCCCTGAATGAGAGAAGATGCACTCGTATAACCCGCCGGTCTCTATTCAAACACGCTGCTGAGCCGCACTGGGCTTATTCCCCCGGCTGCATCCTGGTTTAATATCAGATCGCCCTCCTTCCTCTCTTCATGAGGTTTCATCTGAAATGGAAAGTGGGGCTTTCTTCCTCGTTAGAATAAAAAGTCATCAAGGGAGGAGAGGAGAGAGGGATGGAGGCTCATTGAAATGCAAGTAACATCCCCCTTCTTTCTCTCCCTTCGCTCCTCTGGGACTCCATGCCTTTCTCCTCCTTCTCTTTCCCATCTTTAGGGCACTCTCTCGCTGCCTCTCTTTCTTTGTTAATCAGTTAAACTCCCTCTTCAAACAACCCCTCTAATTACTCCTCCACTCTCTGTAAACGACAAGGCTGTCTCTCGCTTCTCCTCTCCTCCCTCCTTCCCTCCCTCCCTACCCCCAGCTCCCTCTTTCCAAGACAGGGGTTGACCTCTGTCAGCCACCGAACCCTCAGAAATGCGTATGTGTGTGTTTGCACATAAGACTGATTCTTGCATTTAAACTATAGTGTGAGTGATATCTTTTGTTTTAAAATCCCATTATTATTAGTCGTTTCTTTAAACACCTGGATGTGTGTGTTTTCACTGTAGCACCCATCTCAACTTTAGGCCAACCAACATGCTGTGTAAGGATGTTTTGAGACTCTTTGCACACCTATGATCTATCTTTCATTCATTATTTCCTCTCTTCTTCCCTGTCTCTTAATTGTGTTCACCTCCTTTTCTTTCCTTCACTGTGTGGATGGTAACCTTCCTTCTCCCCTCTCCCTGCTCTCCCCTCCGCTCAAATCCCCCCCAAGCTTTACCTCTCTCCCACTAATCTAACACGCATCTCTCTCTTTTAAATTAACATGCAACATGAAAAAAATGGGGCGACAGCGGGAAAAAATTAAATGCATTTAATAAATGGCTGACTTCAAATCGCCCGGCTTTTCAGACTCTCCCTATTCACAGTCCAATGAAAGGGGAGAAATCATTCACCGGGAGAGACAAAGCCGAATGAAAATATAATTCCGCATTGTGAAGCGCTTTTGTCCTGGCCCGTCAAATCGCTAATGGCGAGGCTTTTGTTTTGTGGCGGCGCTCTCAGGCTGGCGGTGTCGTATGGCGGTGGCAACGCATGCTCCATAATCACCACGCTTTGTGATATTAGATTATAGGGGCAATTAATGGCGTCAAACCTTAACTACTCAGCATTCAGCCTGCCACACACACATTCAGCCTTTAAACACATGCATACGTGCACATTTATGCAAACAAGTGTACACCCACACACATGCGTTTCAGTATATCAGCACTTGCACACATGGGCGCGCGTTTGATTCTGGCGTCAGAGCATCATCCAGCACACAGAAAGGTGCTATAACTCCAGTAATTATTACGCCTGTGACTTAAAAATGTCAATGGCGGTGTGTATAAAATAGAATGTATGAGTTGTCAAGGAGGAAGAATGGGATGCACAAGAGCAATTAATTACAGCTTTTCATTTGGCTGCTTAGACTGACAAGGCCCGGCGGCGGGGGCAAGCTGGCATGACGCCAAGCTGCACCCGTCACCACCCCCACCTTACTCATGACACCCCGCCACCCCATCCCCTCTCTCTGTTCCTTTACCAACTGCCACAACAGCACCCTTCCCCTGCCTCACCCCGCTCTGACTCTGTCTTTTCTTTTCCTTCTTCTCCCTCATCTCAAACAAACACTCTCTGGCGCTACAGCTCATTCATCTACTATTCTCCATCCCTTCACCGTTACATGTGGCTGGGAGTGTGTTTAGTAAAGAGGAGTCTGCTTGGATGAAGGCAGAGTGTGGGGCCACTGACAAACACACAGAGAGAAAAAGAGACAGAGAGGGATGGAAGGAGGGAGGCTTGGGCCAGGTGGGAATTGGGGTGTTAGTATTTATGGCCAATCTTGTTTACAAAATCCGATCCTTACAGATGTAATGTACCCCTGACAGCTTGTCTCCTTGCTTTTTGTCGCACAATTCCCTCTCCCATCAGCCTCCCTCTCTGCCTTAGGTGGAGAGTAGATAGACTGCTCTGAAGAGAGATCCGCACTACCAGCACTTATGCATGCCCACACACGCACACACACACACACACACACACACACACACACACACACACACACACACACACACACAAACACACACACACACACACACACACACACACACACACACACACACACACACAAGCCCTTTGACCATGTTGACCAGATTGATATTTCACCACAAAGTGGGTATAGATAAATGGCCAATTTCAGAGGTGATAACTCAACCATGTATTTCCCTGTGAAACAGCCAACCCCTTTTGACTGACAGGATTATTTGTATTGAGAAGGCATTATGGTTTATTATTGTACAGAGGGAAGCCTGCAAACAGTGAGAACATATCAGCTCTCGGATTTGATCTCACTCCCTTTCCTTGCCTAAATATCTCTCTGTGTCTGGAATGCTCTGTCTCTTTTAATCCCCATATTGTTTTCTCAAACCTTAATTCAGTTAATAATCAAAGAAACACTTTGTCAGCAGTATTGTATGTGTGGTTTTTCATATATTCGTTCTCCATTTATGCAAGGGTGTGAGTTTCTCAGTTCCTGATTTATGTGGTTAGTTTTCTTCAGTTTTGCAGTGTTTGTCATCAGATTAGCATCTATGCCCATCTCTGTGTACAATGCCTGTGCTTTATGAGTGCTTGCACAACACAACTGCAAGAATTACCAAGTACCCTCACAGTGTGTGTGTCTGTGCGTGTGTGTGTTTGTGTGTGTATGTCTTTGCCTGCCTGCAGCTCTATCTGATGAGATAGACATCTCATCAGATATCCACTTTGTTGTTCTTTTCTTCTTAGCCAGGCTTGACTGTGTAGAAAGAGAATCGGAGGATGTCCTAATCATGTGTTTATAAAAGCAGATAAGATTTTGTATTTCATAGGGAGATTGCCTATCTGTCCTTTTATCTGCCTGTTGTCACAGAAATTGCCAGTTTAAAAAAATGTTTCATCTTTTTACAATGCCCGCCTTGTGATGTCTATTTATCTTTGTCTGATGTTGCCAGCTCTTCTTAGCAGTGACTGAGAGAGAGAGACAGAGAATGAGAGACAACATACGTCTCTCACTTTACCTGTCCATACCAGCATACTGTACACCCTCCATTCACATTGTTTGTTTTGAGTTAAGCATTTAGTTGCAGGCACAGTCATGCTTAAAGCTTGCTGCGCCGGCTGGGCCTCTTCACACAAAGCTCAGCCCATTGATTGAGTTGTCCTACGTTTGCAAGCCAGTATGTACATTTAAATATACTAACATGTCTGTGTTCTGTGCTGCTTTTAGGTGCCTGTCTCCATGGCTATGATGAGTCCACAGATGATCACTCCTCAGCAGATGCAACAGATCCTGTCTCCCCCTCAGCTCCAGGCCCTGCTGCAGCAACAGCAGGCTCTAATGCTACAGCAGGTAAACACACACATTCACACACACATTAGAACTGTTGGACCCGGTCCCAGGCTGACATGTTTGGATGTGTCTGTTTTAGTAGGCGCTGACATACACTGGGCGTGATTGTGTTTTATTGAATGCTCTGAGATCTTTGAAGATAAATACACATCCACATATCCACTTATACACACATTGTCATTTGGAGTACCTCCACTTTAGCATTGTTTCTAGGAGAATGTGCATGCTCCCACCTGCACATATATAAACACACACATACACACAGATGCCTGTACGCTTCTCAGCATCACACAGTGAATCATAGTGATTCAGGAGTGTGTATTGCTGATGCCCGGCAGGTGAGAGAAGGGTTGCCATGTCGACACAAACCAATAAACCCTCTTCATCTGAAACAGATCTGTCAAGTTGCAAGCCGCACCAACCTATGACCTCCTACCTACACACACAAAACACACACGCAACCTTGTAAAGGCTGTGAAGAGGACTATTAACAGAGTGGGGATAGATAAGTAATTACAGCTAGGATGTCTAGAAAACACATACATACACACACAGACACGCAGGCAAGGACAGAGCAGACAGAAGACTTAATAAGGAGCGGTAGCTTTAGGCGAGTATAAATTGCAGTGGGAAGATCTGACAACATGTATCATAATGAAAATGTGAAATGTGCTAGCTTTCTGGAAGCAGACAGGCAGATGGGTAAGAACCTCTTCACCAGCTCTCGACAGAGAAAAAAAAAGGGAGGGTTGATAATGCACACCCCATCTCTCTCTCTCATTCATGTACTCTCACACACACACACACACACACACACACACACACACACACACACACACACACACACACACACTATTAAAATCACTGAGTTTAACATTGCTCTCCCACTTAATTAACCACAGTATGGACTTGCTCATAGTGTATATCTGCAAATCAGGCACTTTTACACACACACACACACACACACACACACACACACACGGAACAATCAACCAACATATCACTCACTGAGGCATTACATGTCATATCCCCATGGCAATACAGCATTGTGTAAGAGTGTGTAAGTAAGGTTTACGGCCAACTGCTGCAGTGTTTATACGGGCACCCATTTCGGGATATGTGTGTGTGTGTTTTAACCTTTAAGTTTGTTCTAACCTTTACTTACGCTACAGCTGCTTTGCCTTTATTTCTCAGTGTGTTCACTAAAGTCAAGGTCATGGTAATAGGCTGTAGAGGTGAATGCCTCACTTATACATACTCTTAATGCACAGAGCCACTGAATCAAATCATTAAAAAGACCTTAATTATCACTTAATTATTCCCTCATCTCACCATTCTCCAGCCAAGTGTGTGTGTGTGTGTGTGTGTGTGTGTGTGTGTGTGTGTGTGTGTGTGTGTGTGTGTGTGTGTGTGTGTGTGTGGTGTGTGTGTGTGTGTGTGTGTGTGTGTGTGCATGTGCGTGCGTGTGTGTGCGCATGTGCGTGCTTGCATATGCATGTGTCTGTGTGATGAGGAGGCGATCAGGGCTAGTGACGCGGAAAAGAGAGATTAACTCGGCCTAAGGAGCGATAAAAGAGAGGAGAGACAGATGGAAAAGAAAGAGCAGCAAGAAGGAATAAGTCCTGCATTTAAAATGAATTAAGGACAAGAAGGAACGTCGTCGTACAAAAGCACAGTAAATTATGCAAATTTGGAGCAATGGCTGGGATAAGATTGAAACTGGAAATGTAAAACAGCTTTGCACAAAAAGAGCAGGGCCATCACATTACGCAGACTGTGTAGCGAGAATGGGCAGTGGAGTGTAGTCTGCTCAATGTAGGGTCAGACGGATGAGAGACTGAAACAACTGCTGCACTGTGTGAAGTCATTCTCTGCTGAAAAGCCTCTTTGAACATTTGACGCACCATGAAACAAAGACAAACTGCAGACGGACACATGTACAGGCTGTTCTCAGGAGGATACCCCCCTTACACATACACACACAGACACACACACACACACTGTGGTCAGTGTGAGATTTTCTGTCCGCCTTGCTCTCCTCTCAGCAAGATTAGAATCTTAATGGAGCTTCCTGAGTAAATTAGTGATTAGTAAATCAAACAAACAGGAAAGCTGCGGCCAGTCACAGGAGACTCTGTGTGTGTGTGTGTGTGTGTGTGTGTGTGTGTGTGTGTGTGTGTGTGTGTGTGTGTGTGTGTGTGTGTGTGTGTGTGTGTGTGTGTGTGTGTGTGTGTGTGTGTGTGTGTGTGTGTGTGTGTGTGTGTGTGTGTGTGTGTGTGTGTGTTTGCATATCATGAATTCATGTCTGTGTGTTTCCTTAAACTAGACAGCAATGCTATATCCTGTAGTTTAAATTATTCCACTAAGCATTTGCAGATGAAAATGAAGCACACATAAGACTGTCAAAAACACTTTCCTTTAAGTCCATCACACAGATACAAACACACACACACAGTTCCAACTGGTGTTTAATGACAGCAATACAGTTTGTACAGTAGGAGCTGGTATTTCGCAGAAGAATATTTCCATATGCATTTTTTCGCTGTAGTCTTAACGCGGACCTGTTCAGTCACGTCCTGTGTGTTTGTGTGTATGTGTGTGTGTGTGTGTGTGTGTGTGTGTGTGTGTGTGTGTGTGTGTGTGTGTGTGTGTGTGTGTGTGTGTGTGTGTGTGTGTGTGTGTGTGTGTGTGTGTGTGTGTGTGTGTCCAAGCATGTTCAGCATTATATACAGTAGCTTTGACAATCATCTAACTGTACAACACAACTTGACACACTATAATAGATCTATAATATTCCCCAGCAGCCTTCTTTATCAGGTCTGTGTTTGCCTGCTGTACGTTTTGTCAATGAACTGCATTCCACAAGACTCCCATTCAAAGTGGCTGACTATGGCGGGGCATTTTACTGTCGGTCGACTGCGGTACTGTTGAGGTTGATACAAAGTGTGTTGTGATTCACATGCCTCATATTTCTCCATCTTCTCTCCCCTCCCTGCCTCCCCTCTTTATGTGTCTGTCTCCAGTTACAGGAGTACTACAAGAAGCAGCAGGAGCAGTTGCATCTCCAGCTTCTGACTCAGCAGCAACAACAGCAGCAACAGCAGCAGCAGCAGCAACAGCAGCAACAGCAGCAGCAGGCCGGGAAGCAAGCAGCAAAAGAGGTGAACTTCAGCAAGCACACACACTCAGCTCAAGCACACTCTGAAGTACACGAGGACCCTTAAACGCAGTAAAAGTGGTTGACATGGGAGCCAGCTGAAGAAAGAAATCCCATGAAGGATATAATGTATAGATATGTCAGCTCTCTTTTCCCCTCTCTTGTCACATCCTATGCTTCACTAGTTCATTGTTTTGTGTACAAGCTTGTCTCAATACAAGGATTAGTGAATATGGATTTTCATTTCTTCCAGCAGCATGCCATGCCGAGGCAGTGAAAGAGTGCTGCGCTAAGCCTTACGCTATGCTGCCAAAGTATTCATCTGCGCGCCTTTAGCTCTAAGCCCGAGGTGAAATCTTTCTGTAGGAGGGGTCTGCCACTCTTTTAATTGTCAATTAACCTCGCCAGCATTAAGAGCCTCCCTTGCTCTCCTTTCTCTGTCTCACACACACACAAATATGCATGAACACTATCCCAGGTTTAACCACAGCTGCGGTACAGAAGGAGATCAGAGGATCAACTAGGATCACATCGTGGCACAACAAAGAGGGTCTCTATCGATCAGGTTACTGATTGACTATATGTGTGTAACAGAGACATTTTGATGCTCCTGCACAAGCATTACGGAACACATAGAGGGCCATGCAGGAAACAGACTTAGGGAGAAGGGCCTCATGAGACTATTCATATAAACGCATGAGGAGACACATCCTAGATCTCTCCTTCTCTTCCTCGTCCCCCTTCTCCCAGTGGGCAGACCCCCCCCCCTTACACCCCGCCCCACAAACTCTTCGCCGACAGCGGTCAACCAACTCGACCGTGACCAAAGCAAACCAGTTGTGGTTGATGTTGAAAGGGTGTCTGTATCGCTTTCCCCCTTTCTCCCTCCTCTCTGCTGCTGTCCCACTTTTCAGGTTTGTTGTCCTGTAACAACGAGACAAGTGCAAACACTGGTCACACGGCTACACATACATGCAGAGAGGGAGAGGCTTGATGTGTGACGGTTCACCGCACAAACATACACACTTGAGGGAATATGCCTCCCCACAGAACTGCATACAGCTGATATGACTAAGGCCATTTTTAGTAGTCAGTGGTTTTCAGTTGCCGCGAGCGGTCAATCAAAATCAAAAACACCTTTTTAGTTGACTCTCGTATCTGTCCTGGTCAAACAGCTGCTGTCAGATATCGAGGCAGGGGATGTGTTTCATTTGTGTTATGCTTGGTCTGTTTGTGAGCCTGTCCTACACTTTGAGATAATCAGCAATCAGGTAGGGATATTTTCTCTAGCAATGAACTACTGGTGAAAGTAGTGTAGAAGAGGATTTTAACCAACTTCAGATTTGAACAGGCCTTTTACACACACACATAAAAAGAGGACAGAAGGAGACAAAGAAGACGGAAGAGGAAAGAGGGAGAACAGAACAGAAAATCTCTCCTTCGCCTTTCCACTGTTTGTGCTCCAGTGGTTGTGACTTTTTGCCCTTTTCCCTCTTTTCTGCAATTTCTCTTCACTTTCTTGTCTGCGTGGAAGTGATGCATTGAAAGAAAGAGTATGTATGTGTATGTCGAGTCAGTGTTTGTGTGTCGCCGGTGCATTTGGGACTGGTCAGGAGTCAGCTTAATGAAGTGGCTCTGACCATCACAAGAGATGTGTGCATGTGTGTGTCTGAGATTCTCCTTGACTGTGTGTGTGTGTGTGTGTGTGTGTGTGTGTGTGTGTGTGTGTGTGTGTGTGTGTGTGTGTGTGTGTGTGTGTGTGTGTGTGTGTGTGTGTGTGTGTGCGTGTGTGTGTCTGTGAGTATCCTTCTAGAGGTGTGTGTGTGTGGGTGTGTGAATCTGTGTGACTGGCAGGCTCAGACACTGTGTGATGTGCTCATAAATCACATTGACAGCCTGTTACTGCGCTAGCTTTGGCCACTCAGCCACAGCTAATGTAAACAGAACACAGGCGCACACACACACACACACACACACACACACACACACACACACACACACTATGTGTGTTTTAAAGAACCATAGCCATATCTCAAGAGAGAATGAGGGACAGAGGGGGGAGTGGAAAAAAATAAAATGGACAGACAAGTAGAAAAGGAGGGGCAGGAGGTCTGGAGAGAGAAAAGAGAAAACAGTTCATTCAGGACATTTCATCATGATAGACCATTTATTGTAACAAATGAGAATTTGGCAGTTCACTTCAAAGAACTGAATCATGTAAGAATGACACAAATTTTGTCTATGACCACAACACCAATTGCCTTTGACAACGTTTGCAATGAGTCTTTGTGGTCCTAGAATTCTCAGTTTAATGTGGATTCATTCCTCATCCCTTAGAAACTCTTTAATGAAACTGGCCCAGATTTCCAGCAAATGATATGGTACGAATATTAAAAAACACTTTTTAACTTACTTGAAAGCTTATAGCTGAATTCCAATTGAAACAGTCACTGGAAATGATGTTTCCCCTCTCTTTGTTTGAAACAGTTGTTGTGATAATTCCTCTGCACCCCCCTAACAGCCCCCTCCCACTCGCAAACACACTGCCATCACACTTCTTCTCCCCAGGCACTAAGTCTGAAAGGAAGTGACCTATCTGCCCTTCCTGTGAGATCCTCGCTGTTCAAAGAGTTCCAGGCTGCCACTCTCTCTATCTCGCCCTCTCTCACACACACATACACACTCATGCACACACAATGAGCCGTTCTTCAAGTTGTATTTATTTATTTTTCCTCTCTACTTGTTATCTGCAAAAGATAAAGTCCATCTCTTTTGGGGGTTGGTCAGGGAGGGTTCAAATAGCCCAGGCCAGGTTTGACCCAGACTGGGAGGGCAGGAAAGGGAACATTTATCACCGCAACACATACTGACATTATCGCCACGCGCCATGTAGTCTCTCCCACTCTCCCTTCAAACTCCCTCATTCCCTTTACCTCCTCCTCCTCGCAGCTTTCTTCTGTTTAATACAGGACTTTTATTTTATATGGTGTTAGTCGACTTTATGCTTGAATTTGTTAGGATTGAATGTTGTAATGGGACAGGCTGACCAATTTAAATCACAATAACAATACTGGGAAGGGCTTCTTTTTAGATGAAAGACGACAAAATCAAAGGCAGCTGTCTGGCAGTCGTGTGAAAACTATAATTCACACTACAAAATGTTATTCTTTGTTATAGTTTGTTGTGAGGGCCAGAAGGTTTCTGCAGAATTGCACTGGCTCAGTGTACTTTCATGGATTCTCTGCCAATATTAGCAGAGGGCGTATTAATACAACTGTTGGCACTCTGCAAACTTTGATCACAAATTGACATATACATCAGTGGGTGGCCAATGGACCAGTGGGAGCTATATTTAAAAAGAACATCATGGATATCTGTATTTATAACCTATTTTCAGAATTAATAGAAATTATTTCAGAATTATTAAATAGCTACAAAGTGTAAAAAAAGTGAGTAAGGAAATAGGTGCGGATAACATAGAAGTAATACGTAACTTGATAACCTTTTCCCCCCTCTGTCTTTGGCCCTCAGCAGCTAGGCAGTAAGCAGTTGGCCTTCCAGCAGCAGCTGATCCAGATGCAGCAGCTTCAGCAGCAGCACATCCTCAACCTCCAGAGACAAGGCCTGGTACCACTGCAGCCCACCGCCGCCATGCAGTCTCTGCAGCAAGGTACGTGCACGCGCCGGCACACACATTCATAAACAAACAACACTCAGTCACACAGACACATCCTAACAAACATGCATGCATACACACATGGTCATAACCGAGCACACACACATACACACTGGCCTGTACCCAGTGCCGCATGTGAAGCCTGTTAAGTTAATCAGCCTATAAAAGATAAAAGGAACCTGATTGGTGGGTTTGTGGAAGGTACTCATTTGGATAATAGGTAAAATATGCCACTAAGCCCCCTGCTTGGAGGTGTGTGCATGAGCTTTTGCAAGTGTGTGTGTGTGTACTTGAGATTAGCCAGACACATGAACATCATCGTTTTGCTATTGCTGTGCCCACTGGATATTGTTCTGTTGCTATATGTAACTGCTCCCACAGTGCCTTCTTTTTGTCAGCATGGTTTAAGAACGATAAATGTTGACTGTTTGCCGGCCCGCCCTAAGTGAACATGTGTGCATTTGTGTGGGTTTTTCTACACTTTTGCCTGTGCACAATAATGTCTTAACGCATGCACACACACTACCTCACACGCAGAGAATGCTTTAGGGGCTCTAAAGTGGCCGTAACATTGCTAAACCGCTGACTGAGTTGACCAAACAAACCCGTTTCCTTCCCTCCGTCTGTGTGATCTTTCTCTCATGCGTGGTCACATGCAAGTCACACACACAAGCACACACACTCATAGTCGCTCTGTTATTTGAACCTGCCAAAAACAAACATAAACCTAATCAAATCATTTTAACTTCAAAAGGTTTCATTTCAAATACTGCAGGACCCAATTTTTTTACAGAAACCTGATCTATGCATGTGTGTGTTTATGTGCTAGAGGGCAGGGAGTGTGTGTGTGTGTGTGTGTGTGTGTGTGTGTGTGTGTGTGTGTGTGTGTGTGTGTGTGTGTGTGTGTGTGTGGTGTGTGTGTGTGTGTGTGTGTGTGTGTGTGTGTGTGTGTGTGTGTGTGTGTGTGTGTGTGTGTGTGTGTGTGTGTGTGTGTGTGTGTGTGTGTGTGTGTGTGTGTGTGTGTGGTTGTGTCCGCCAGAGGGTAAGTGGAATTAAAAGTGTACAGAGAGCAGGAAAAAAATCCATAGAAGATACAAATTAAAAACAAATAAAAAGACAGAAGCCACAGTTTTGGATAGAAGATGTGTTCATTTTCCAACAGATAAAAACATTTGGCTGTGGCATCTCCTTCTCTTTCTCACTCTCTCCCTCCGTATCAGAGTGGAATTTCCCTGCAGTGTGAAAGAGCCGGTCCATTGTGACGGCTCAGCCAGGCGTGAGGCAGAGCATTCCTCTGACCAGCCATGCCACACAAACACACAAACACACATGCATAAACACTTGCACCTACACACATACACAACTGCACACACTATTGCCCCGCCTCAAAGGGCCGTTGTGTCCGGTGGGTAACTGGTGGGGGGTGGACATGAGTGGGGTCCTGCTGTGGGTATTGTTTATTTCTCTTACTTGGAGGCTACTGAGTTCATGGCAAAAGAACAGAGAGCATTACATTACTATCAATCAAAAAGTAGTTTCTATTGAGATTGTGTTTCAGCACTCAAATATAAATAAAATGCATTACATTTGACTTCATCCTGTTAGGCCCCGCCTTCTTAGTAACTAAAAGCCACGTAAATCAATGATTTAAAGTAAGCAAACATACTCTCATCCTCGCAA